>NW_027466949.1:1462500-1862500 GCF_046128005.1 Genypterus blacodes
CCTGCAATGTAACACATCTCTTTCCCATTAACTTGATCCAACAGTTTGATTGTAGCCTGTTGAATCTTCTCCCACTCCTCTTCTATAGCTGCTCACTAGCTGTCATGAGGCATCTGGGACTCGGTGTTGGACAACCAAAAACTTTCTATTGACCTCATCATCAGGAGAGCCTGGGTAGTGATCCTGGCCTTTAATCAGCATCTTGATCAGCCACAGCTGTGCAGGAGATGGATCTTTCTGACAATTGTGAGCTAATATTGACATGAGAGGAAATCTTAGTATATACAGTATATACGTATGTTATGGCATGTTGTTGAGGAAATATATATGGAACTAAACCCAACGCTTCATATCAGCATTTCATTCCATATTCTAATGAATCATTGATTAATATTGAGAACAGGATGCCATAATACATACAGTACGTATTCAGTATGTATATATATATAATACATCTACTGTATCTGAAGATACTCTGTAGTTGTGTAGTTGATGACCCTAATAAAACAGAACAAATCCCAACACTGAGCTCTCTGAGTAACATAAGTGAGGACAAAGGCGATGACGTGATCTTAATCAAAATGACAAGAGCATTAAAAATGTAGAATTGCTCAACACAGGCAAAGATAAGAATCGATTTGGGCTCCTGATGATGGTTATCACCATTAATTATTGAATTAGTTCTCCATCATCATATAAGTGCACTGCTGCATCCTTCAGGGAGGGGACAGGAACATGTTTCTCACTGCTAATGTAACATCTGAGTTCTCCTGTATGCAGTTGTAGATGTTGCCTCAAGCGAAATTCACATTTACATGTTTAACATGTAAACACAACAGATTCATTGCGGCAGTGTGACTGAGAGTGACTGGGAGTTTTCCTCTCTCCCCTTCTGTCTTTATCTCTTTCCAAATGTGACAGTGGAATAGAGGCAAGCCGCAAGATAGAACACATCTCCAGCTCTCTGAAGTTATAACTAACCAGCCCTGTGTGTTGTGAGGCTGCGATCCTGTGAGCCTGTGGCCCATCAGAAACACCGTGTCCCTCTAGGTGAATTAATCCGACAGGCAGGGCTCGGCGCTGAGGGCTGAGTCCTGTAGCTATCTCCTGCCTCGGCCTCCCAGGATGGCCCTGCTTAAGCAGAGAGGAGCTCCCCACTGACCCGGGGGCTACAGGGGCTCTGAGATTAGCCGAGCACCCCATACTTTGTATCTGTCACGGGCCAGTGCTGTGGGGATGGATGGGTCTGGATTAGCACGGGGGGGGGGGGGGGGGGGGGAGCTACTCTACATTTCACACAGCTAAGAGGGGATTGAGGATTCTAGTCACTGCCTATTGGGAGATGGGGTACAGATGAGTTTGGGTAGGTGCTGTGTATCTGTGTGTGTGTGCGTGTGTCAGAATGTCTTAGGAGGTTTGAGCTATTGAAATAGAGGTGACACAATGTTTGACGGATGAATGATGACCAGAACTCATGAAGAAAACTCTTTGTAAGTCCCTGTTAAAACACTTAGACACCCATTTCCATGTTATCTTGGTCTACTCTGCAAACATTCCGCACGAGAAATGATCATTTAAACTACAATAAAATGGTTGAAAAACTATTTTTCTAAATGCAAAACCGCACAAAGTGGCTTCTTAAGATTGCTTTAATTTGTTTTTCTCATCATATGCGACCGGGATGCGAATGTGTCAAGCATCTAATCCACTTTCCGGGCTTGTTTCTCCGTCAGCTCTGGATGAAACGTAGCAATTAGAGAGAAAATACTCTCAAAACAAAGTGCAGATGGCGCTTGACAAGGTTGTTTCCCTTGGATGCAAAGAGAAAGAAAGAAAAGATTGAATCATCCTCCATCTCATCCGTGTGTTACAGAGGTTGAAAGCCCAAATGTCCTCTCTTGAATTGCCTTGGAGTAGTTTTTGTGCTGCGACTTGTTTGAAAATGCCGGGCGGCACAATGGGACGGTGCCGCTGAATGAGCCACGCAGCAGCAAACGCAATGCTAATCAGATGCTCAATCATCCCAGACAATACGCGGCAGACACTAAATATGAATATGACTGTATGGAGTTGAGTTCTTTGGGTGCAAGCTTCCAGGTGTCATTGATAGCGGCGCATTGTTGCAGGTCCATTACCATATGTTTTTGCTATTGTCATTAGCCCGCTATTTGTCGGTCAAGGGACCCTGACACAGTGTGGAGTCACGCTCATTTATCATAAACATACAACGGTGATTCAGGCGCGCACAAAGAAACCCTCTATCTCCGCATTAATATTCATAGCTTCATTTAAATTGGTTCGCTATCAACAAGCTACAGTCTCTTCTTTCCTGCCGTTTCTCTCTGTTTTTACTCTTGCTTATGATTTTCCCTGGAATATTTCTGTTGTGACAATTTATTTTATTCCCCCCCTGCCTATTTAGTCTCATTCTCTCCACTTGGCACAACAGTGTCAAGGTTAACAGCCTCACTCAAAAGATATGGTACTGATTTCCATGTTCTTCTTTTCAATTAAGGGCCTGTTTCGCAATGCTTTACTGTGCAAAAACATGTTGATCCTTCGCTAGGCCACCACTGTGCACACAGGGTGAAAACAGACCACTACTAGGTACTGACATTCTCTGACTAGACTTGAATGACAAATAGGATACAGAACTAAATGACTAATACTGAATTAAGGTTTTAGTTTTACCCGAGGCATGACTCAAATATTTAAGTTGACCTGAAGAGACGATGGTTGCCGTGTCTGTGTAGATGTTGCTGTTACAGACAGTTAGGACCCCCCTTCAGGCTTCTTGGTTCGGCCTGGCTAAATGGCTTCCGACAGCCAGATTCATCAGTGGCTCATCTGTGCCGTTTACACTGTTTAATTGTTTGACAGTTCCTGTTTATGCTGTGTCACTTCCAATCCTCTCTGCCTGCATTAAACAGCAGAGACTTTCCTTCAATGAAGGAGCAGCGTTTGGAATTTGCCCTGCGACCACGTTGCTGGATTTGATCAAACAAAACGTGTCTGTCCAGTTTCCTGCAGGCGTCACTCTCATATTCAAGAACCAAGAAGAGATCCATCAACACTTAAGGCACTTTTTGTCTGTCTCTCTGTCTGTGTGTGTGTGTGTGTGTGAGAGTGACTCGGTTCCCCTGCAGCTGGTTCTTTTTCACCAGACATCTCAAATCGGGAGGCCTGAATCAGTTGAACCTTTGAAGCAGCGTATAAATAAGATGGTAAAAAGGACCTGCATGGGCAGTGATCCCAGTTGGCCGCTCTAAGAAGCATGATATGCGCGGGTCATTGACTTAAGATGACTTATTAGCGCACACACGCTGCAGGTAATGGAAGCGTAGTTATACAAGCTTGCACTCTGCATGCCATGACTATTCAACCTTCAACAACTCCTATATAACGTAGAACAGCGGGCTCGGGGGAGCGAAGGAGGGAGAGAGAGAGAGAGCAAAACAGACAGCCAGAGGGTGGAAGGAGAGTTGGTGAGGGAGTGAGAGTAAGGAGGGAGAGAAAGAGCAAGAGAGAGAGAGAGCACGTTTGCAAAGATGAAAGACAATGCAATCAATAAGATATATAAGATAACAAATAATGCCCTGGGTATCTCATTAATCGTAACATAGGCTTATTATGCTGAGCACAGGTTTATAAAGCCAGGTCACTTTGGCTCCGTTTATTGAAATATCAGCAAAGGAGAGAGGAGGTAAAACACTACAGAGAGTAAAACTTGCAGTCGCTTCAGCAGAATGTGTGACAGGAGGTCACCCACACACACTCACACACACACACAGGGAGGGAGCCCTGTTGTGCGTTGTTGTGCACTTGAGTTGACTACGCAAGGCGATTTTTAGACATTACGAGCACTTACTCTCACCACAGGCTTCCTTCTGGGCTTGCATGCTAATCCCTGGTATAGTTGTACACTTTAAAGCCATGCAAATCTGTAACAAAACAATAATGTGTTGTTCTGATAGCAGGTTGTGTGTGTTTCTGTGAGTTGTGGTGTGTTATTGTAGACACCGTGATGACATTGGATCCTCAGTCATTCTTCCCTTCATGCGTATGAGGAAGAAAATGATAGCTTATCCCTCAATGCCCTTGAAGGCAAGGTGTCTCTGCATAGTATATCCATCACAATCAACGCCAGATCATTTATATTAAATGCTTTTTTTTTTTAGAGACACTCCATAATATGTGGTTGCGAATGGAGGATGGATTTAAACAGAGCAATAAACAGTGATCGCCGCACACAACTCGCCCTTCTAATTTACAACCTGGAGCTGGGCACCAGGCTAAGGAGAGAGGAAGGTTGGAGTCCAGATGCATAATGACCTACACATTTCCACCTGATCTCTATTCTCTAGGTGCCGTGGCTTTCTGCCATAAAGGTGCACAAAATCCATTAGCAGGCTCCATGGTTTACAAAGAGTAATATTGTAATTTCCATAAATGCAATGTCTGTTGGTCTTTTCATTAATCTTGGTGACATTTTAGCGTGATAATTTATTTATATATATGTATACACATCTCCACTTTTAATGCCAAATTAATAAAATGAACCGTTATTAGCATAAAGTATGGCTTGTAGCTGTTACTGGGATTAGAGTCCCTGGGTGGACGGGTCAGAACCCAGTTTAAGCCTCATTTTAAATCGGATAAATACGCTGTCAACTCGCAAATACTGCCGGAGCAAAGCACTCTGATCGTCCCACGCAGCAACACGACTGGGATTTCTATCTGTGAATCGTTTTCTTTGAATATCATTCCATCTAATCCTGTGTATAAGTGCAGCAGCTCCACAAATTAGCAATAAGCATTCAGTCTTTAAATCGCCAGGTCAGAAAACGTAAGACTAAAAACTTCCGTGCTCGCATTACACAGCATTTCAGGCGTGGGATTAACCCTTGCATGTTAAGTGAGGGTGCACGTCGTCTCCCATAAGCATGACATCACCACCTAGACTAATGCTGATTCACGCACTTTCTATTCAAATTTCCCCCCTCTGCGGATCACTAAATATTCACAAATGTCACCCCGGCGCGACGTGCAAAATGGGCTTCCTCCTCACATTAGTCTAACAGCAGACAGAGAGAAATGTTACCTTCATCAGACACTGATCAGTGAGTTCCACAACACTGCCCCCAAAATGTGTGTGTGCATGTATATATGGAACGTTTTTCATGAATTGGAAATTTTCCATCTCTGAATTTTCATATGACTAATGGCATATTGTTTTCTGACTTACAAAGACAGATAAGGTGCGAGCAATGCCACCGCATAAATAGGTGAGCCAGACGTGGTTCATTAATAAACAAACTCTCACATTTTTCTTTTTTCTCCCTTGCATGTGATAGGTTGCTGTTGGTTTTATCATGGGATTTGATGCTTGAACTAGCAAATAGCTGGTGCTGTAATGGCGTCAGACAGCTATATAATTGATTGAGATCCAGGCCCTGTCGTCCCTGGATGGCAGCAGACGCGAGGATAAAGCAGAGGCAGCTGGCTCTGACCCGGCCCCTGGCAGTTAGACCTCACCTATAAAGATTTCCATGGATGATTAATATAGGAATCGTGTCAGCTTATTAGGGCTCAATTCAGCAGCCAGTGGAAGGGTGTGAGCATGCATGTTAAGAGGTAGCCAAAATAGGACAGCCAGGAATAGTCTGGGGGTAACAGTGACTTGGATATGACTTATGTGAACGCACACACGCAGAAACACACACATGCACACGCAGTGACACACACGCAGGACCAATCTGAATCTGGTCCACCCTACCATGCCATTTCAGAGAACACTGAAATGGTTGAATGAAGATGGATAGGATTTCCTGGAATGCAATCCGGAGGAGGCTGCTGGTCATTGCCGGACCCCATCTTGGCTTCCATGTATGCTGTCACTTACTCAGCCAGGCAGCGAGTGGTGGGTCTAAATGTGATGGGCTGTACGTGCCCTTGATTCCCCTACAAAGGGAAATTACTCGGGATGCTGAATACCAGCCAGACATTCACGGTCATGCCTTTGCAGATGTCCAAAGTCAAGGTCTCGGTCACTTTGGCCTCTTGCCTGTCCTGTCCCCTCAACCCAACTGATCAATATGTCATAGAGCAAAGCCCAATCAAAGTGAAATACTCAAGACACGCCTCCTAATAACATATTTGCAGCCATAAATGTAAAGATTAACGATAACAAATGACCAAGCCAACCTTATGTATGCCCTGACGCTCTCTCAATGCATGAAATTTCAGGGTAGCTGCTGCTTGTCTTCAGGTTCATTACCTCCACACGGAGGCATGGGGAGTTTCAATCATACCACCCCAAAATATAACCCCCATCCCAGCCTTAAACACACACACACATACACACACCTCCTCCTCTCATAATGAAAACATAGGTTAGGCACACATTAATCAATGCAGACACCAAGTTCTATGAAATCTAAATGGGATAAACATCCCCTGAGCATTCATTACCATTTTGTGTCAGGCTGCAGAAATGAAATAAGAAATAGTAGAAAAAAAAGACATTAGTGTATCGATTCTAATTCATTTTTTTATGTTGGCCTGTATGAGCAACAGCGCCGATGCAAAATGTGATCCTGAGCATTATAAAATCGCTCATGACTTTAAAGTAACCCTTAAAACAACATATAGAAATAAAATTGGCCATTTATTATGAGTCTATGAATGCAAATTGTGACAAAGTGCAGACATAATGTGAATGTAGGTCACAAATAAATCGTAAATATTGACACAGTAAAGTGTTATGTGCGTTGAAAAGAAGCCTTGTAAAAGCAGGGGTCGCGACCTTGATTGTAAAAGCAAAATAAGGCAACAAAAGTGCAAATTCCTCCCCATAATAAACATTATAGCAGATTGCATTTCCAATTTCAGTGGCGCACGAAGTACTTAAATCTTAGTAAAGTCAAAGCAGTAATACCACAATGAAAATATAGCATTACAAATTCAATGTGTTGCCTTTGGGATTGTACTAATAAAAGTAAAAGGTTTTAACAGTAAAAGCTGAATTTAGAGGGTTTCCTTGCATTCAGATCACATTGAAGGCTTAAACGCACCACAGGTTCTCAGTTCCTCACTCCTGTCCGTTTCATAATGATCACCAAGTTTGACACCTGGACTTTAGAACATTATACAGCATATAGCATCAACTGACAAATACCACTACTCACTATTTACTCCATTTTAATGATAAAGTATTTTTCTTAAACTCTTTTATGATTCTCTAGTCGTGACCGTTGCTGCGGGGCTGTGTTAAGTCATGGCACGACAAGGAGATATTAGAAATTCAACAATCACAGCGTAGAGTTGACCCGAGGGGGAGACGAGAGGGAGGACAAGGGGGTGGGAACTGACATGCAGAAGCTCTCAGTGCTGTTGGCCTACAACTGAAGAGCTCTTAACCAAATGAGAGGCTGGCCTGGGTGGCTTCCACTGGTCTCAGCGGGCCTCAGCCGCCCAGACTGCTGGATGAAACCTGCTGTGATGTATCCACAGGTTGTGGTTAAAAGAAGTGACAGTAAAGGAAGGACATTACATTCATATTTCTATTAGAAAGTATATTTAAAAAAAAAAAAAAGGGTTATAGTCTAACAGTAACCTGTCTGTATTGGTTGATCTTCATACTGCTTTGAATTCAATGCAAACCTTATTCTTCTGTGAGTGGATTCTGCTCCTTGTGCCGGTGTTGTGCTGTGGTCACGACGTCTCAGAACACAGATTGAGGCCAATAAGCAAACATCAGTCAAAGCACAGATTAAGCGGTTATCACCTCTGGCAGGCGCCATGATGAGTTTACGTGTGAGACGATACCAGTTGCCCTTTACTGTGGTGCAAATTACATGCAGAAGTGGCATGTCAGACATGTGTGACTGTTGGCCTATGAATACATAGGCAGTAATCAACATTGTTTAAAATGCTCATTTGCATATGCATGCATCATTAATTCTATGCAAATGTGGCTGAGAGGACTGCACTACTGTGACTCTCCTTGTAACCCAATAGTATAGCTGTCAAAGGAAGGTTACTAGCAGAGTCAAAGTCATTAGTTTGAAACAATCCCTCCACATAGACTCGGCCCTCCTCTTGATGATTAATGAGTAAGATGTGCAAAACTAACTTTTCAGCGTTGTGTGCTGTTCTGTATGTCTCAGAGGTACACACTCACGGATACACACATCAAGGAGCCAATAGAGGGTGCACTAAGAGGCTGTCTCTGGGCATTCGTGCCAATAACGCATTTCGCTGGTAGAGAAGATGTGGGTTCATCCCTCAATCCACAACATTCCCTTTTTTTTAAACATGCATGCACTGCTTTAGATACATAATTAATAAATGATGATTTATTTTCCTTGCGTGATCTGGAGGGGATGCTCTGGGTTGACCTGGTTTGCATCAGGTCGCAATTTAAACGTAACACGGCATGGTGGACATAAAGTCTAATTGTTTTGCTGCCGTGGTTACGAGGAGATACATACACATGCAGTGACTTCAACAATAATGCAACTCAAAAATGTCGACATATAAAGCAAGAACCTGCTATACATTATGCACAGACCAGGTTCAAGTCCAGGCCACAACAATCTCATATTTATCTGAGTTGGTAAACTATATAACGATGACTCTCTCCATGAACCTGATATGCATAATGCAAGAGAGATGATCTAATAACAAAAAATACAGCATCAATAATGTATTGTTAGAACTGCTCTAACACCTACTGCTTCCCTAATACTGCCGTCTGCTTCCTGCTCCGTAATGAATCAGTCTGACGAGGGCGGAGAGAAAACGTGGCCTCAGCAAATTTAGATGAGAATGACACCTCCAGGAGTTTGAGAAGTTGAAGTGGCATCTAATAACGCCGCTCCCCTCCTCCTCCGCCGTGCGCCGCCACGTATCCCTTCGCTGATGCGATCCTTCCGGCGGGGTCTAAGACGAGGCACGATGACAGGCATGCTCAGAGGAAGATGGTAACAAGATGTGATGCATAACACATGAGAGAGGCTGGGGTGTCATTACAGAGGGATGAGCAGGCTTCATCAAGCACATCACAAATACATTTTAGACGACACCTCCACTTGTGATGCGCTTACATCAGAGGAAATAACAATGATTACCCTGTTATGTTTACTGGGTATATGCAGATGTCTGAGGCAGCTTCAGACGACCCGCGGCTATAGATGCTTTACCAAATTCCCATTTGTTTTACATAAACTTTTTCTATTACTTTGAAATACTTTATTTTCTATGGGAGAGAATATTGGATATTAGTATTCAGCGGCTGATAGACTGTCCCCTTTCACTGCGGCGCGCAGAATAAATTTGACATGCCTGAGTGCCTGTAGTAGACTTTGTTTTGCTTCCAAAAATGGCTGTTGTAGACTCAATAAACATCCAAGCCCCATATTCCCTCTTTTCCAATGAGAGAGCATCCCCAAAAAAAATCTGATTGTTTTGGAAAAGAGCCAATGAAAAGGTATGCAAATAAGCCATTTAGTGGAATTCTCCCCCCAGTGAAATAAACTTGCACTCGCATATTAAATCTTTGCTTCTAAGGCACAATTTGGGAGTTCAAGGTATTTCTTTCTTTGTAAATTCCCTTTAAAAGAATAAATGGATTATAATTCATATTTTTTTTAAAACGCTTTCTTTCTCTACTTGAAGCAGATTTGGTTACAGATTCGTAAAAAATGACGAAATTCTCGTTTGTGATCGTGATTGTGCCACACTGCTTTACACTTTTCAGCGTTTCCTATAAGGAAAAGAAAGCGAAGTTCCTATTTTAGAGTAATGCACTCGAGTGCTTCTGTAGTTTTTAAGCACTGGTTGAAAAGAGCCTATTTCTGTATTTCCTGTATTCCCGCTCCAGTATTCCCTTGCTGAAATCTTCAGGGCTTCCCAGTAGTCTACAGGGATGATGCAGGGAAACAGAGGAGAGGGGAACAAAAAAAAATCTGCTGAGCTATTAAAAGTTGCGATAGCGAGTGGGAAAGAGGGAGCGATCCTGGTTTCCTCCGCTCGCCTGTTAGCTAATAAAAATGCTTACATACAATGAGAGAAATACACAAGAGCAATCAATATTTTATGTAACCGCTCAGGCTGGGCCTGCAGAAGTGAGGGGAAGACGCCGGGGAGGAGATGAAAAATAGATTGCATTAATCCAGAGCAGTGATTTACAACAATTATGTCATCCATCAGGGAGAGAGAGGAGAGAGGGAGAACCTAAATTATTCTGTGTTCTCCACCTCAGTTTTGTGGTCATGACTAAGGAAGCAAGAAGCAAGTGATCCTTGATCCGGGATCCTCCGGCCACCCAAACAAACCCTGGAGAGAAAAAAAGAAGGCGTGGCCCAGCTGGAGCAAAAAAATTGCCAACTAATGAAAATCCAGCTCTGCCTCAGCCGGTGCTCGTGCCCCGTCCCCCCGTCTCCACCCTAAAGCTCCGTGGTGCGCCGCCACGCTCGGCACCATGTAGCCATCCACATTCTCCTTCTCTGCTCAATGTTCCATGACAACAAGGTGAGACGGACAGCAGAGGTTAGGCTGAACAGCTGCTTCCTGGGTTGGAAATTCCAGGCATTGAGGGCCATCTGTCTATATGTTCACTGATGTATATGGGAGCCATCTATCAGGCTGCAAGCCCTGCAGCTGCTGAGGCCGTCACAGCCCAGTCTGCCACCCACCCGCCTGCCTGCTTGCCTGGCTGGCTTCTCCCAGCCTCAACCCCAATACAATGAGAGCTCCTTCTTCACTTTGTGTCACACAGAATGGGCTGATTTGATTAAGTCCCTGGCTCTCATTATGTTAGGTAGGGGTGTAGAATTTCAATGATAATCCATAATGCATGACCGGGGGTTTTGTTGCCATGGCGACATAAATTCAAGGTTACCAGCTCAGACGCATAATTGGGTGCGCATTGAGCGCTGAAGAGGTGCTGTTAAAATTCCCCTCATGAAAGTGGAGCATCAATCATGCTGTCGCAGATTGCAAAGTACTCATAATCAGATGAAATGCTTGGCAGAGAGAAAACGTCACAACAGGCCAGGTCTTCCTCCTACTCTTTGAAAACTAATCTAACATTTGAGAATGGACTGCGAGACAACTTAACACGTTTCTTCTTGTTTACTTTCATTCTTTTTTCTCCTGCGCTCATTTGTACAGTACATTGGTTTCAGTTCATTTGGGCCTTATCTTGCTCTCACAGGCAGGAATATACCCTCAGTCTGTCCAACCCCCCCCCCCCCCCCCCCCCCTAAATGATGGAAATCAATTCTCACAAGAGATCAGGACCTCTATGACAAGCAGAGCCTCCAGCTCCAGGCTCATCAGACCCATTTGAACGGCAGACAAAAGCAAAAGATTTCTGCCCCTTGCGCCTTCTCTCCTGAAATCCCATTGAAAATCTGCTCATGCCTTCGCAAATCTGCACTGCCTCTCTTTTATCGACGCTCTCTTTTTGGAAGGGGGGATCGACGAGGGGATGGCGCTCGCTCGGAGGCGTGTGCGGAACGGGATGGGTGTCGGTCCCCTGGATAAAACCTCTTCTTGTTCCCCCTCCTCCCCCCACTTCACTTCTACTTCTGGCATCACTAACAAGAGAAATCGAAGTGATGATTGGCTTGAAGCTACTTGTTAGACGGGTAGGGTGGGTGTAGTTTTTGCACCAGCAGTAAGATTGTTTAGGATCGAGCTAAAACAGCGTGTAAAGTTTTGTAGGTCGGGTTAATTCATAATGCGGCGGGACTAACCACGTCTGTCTGTAGACTTGTCGCCCGTACCATTGCCACCATGTGATCCCTATCCTGAAATACCCCCCCGTCCATCAATACTGCACGGCTATAACTCTCCTATGGTTAATAACCATAAATCAAATGAGATTCATAAACCATTAAGATGGTGCTTATTATCTCTTATACTAGGTAGTTCAGATATTCATAGCCTGGAGGTATGCTCCTTCAGGCCAATAATCTGCTCCAGCTATGCAATATTTCCCTCTTTTTATCACATGAATTATGCTTTGTGTCATAATTTACCAGATCATTTCTCATCATATGAGTCCTGTGGTGTGCTGAATTCATTTTCAGTGCTTGTACACACGTATATACCACATCTTTTCTTTTTTTACCCCCCCCCCTCCGCACGGCCGCCACGTTCATCCACAGGCGAGAGTTGCAAGGTCAAACATCACTTGTGGGGCACACGGGGGGCTCTCAGGATACACTGAGAGTCATTCGCTCCGAGCAGGGAACACTGGCACTGCCTATCTCCAGGACAGATACATGAAAAATTGATGCGTTTTACTTCTACTCGAGTGAGAGTCGACTCTTTTCAAAAGGAGGCAACAAACATGTAAAGGGGTTTCAACAGTGCTCACGCATCAAATTAGGCCCTACGAGCAGACATCCGTGTATGCCAGTCACAGCTCACCTTCAAAGGCCCCGTGTACAACAGGCGCAGCCATTTTGTTTGAGACTACAAAGGAAAGTGGGTTATTAAGAGGAAGGCTTTAAAAATAGAGAGACAGACATTCTTTTTCAAGTCCAATTTTCCCCTGCTACTGTATTTGCCACCTATCATTTCCATGAGCGGGTTGCTTTAAAGCGACTCACCAGGGTGCTCGCCGGAGATCCGCATCAAGTTTTTAATGAGCCCCTCCGTTCGCGTGCTGCTGTCACAAGTATTGATCCGCCGGCGTGGAGGTTCTGCAGGGTTTAACACAGGTTTTAAACCAGTCGGTGAGGTGGCATCAACCGTTCACACAGAGCAAGTTCCCTAACTATGCACTCTATGGCTTTGTATGCCGTCTGTAACTCTCTCCTCTTTCTACATCATCGCCTTATAGATGGCGACGCCGAGTCCTCACTTCAGAGGAAACGCACACAAAAAGAACTTCTATTTGTAGCTGGGGTTTTTTAACCTTGAACGTGCTCAGTTCACTCGATTTGGCTCCTTCTCAACATCTCCCTGTTGTTTCTTAAATCAATTCCTTACGAGCTCAAAAGGCAGCTGCCTAACTTTATCATAACTTGAAATTTAATCAGGGATTGGCCTTGTACACGTGAATGTTAGTTTTGGGGACAGTCCAGGGAATTCTCCTCTGTGTGTGAGCGCGAGTGTGTGTGTGTGTGTGTGTGTGTGTGTGTGTGTGTGAGCGCGAGTGTGTGTGTGTGTGTGTATGTGTGTGTGTGTGTGTGTGTGTGTGTGTGTGTGTTTGAGAGAGAGAGAGAGGGAGGGAAAGACTGAGAGGAAGGAAGCCAGTACTTCCCTGTCCTCTGCGTGAACCCTTGATACTGTCCCATATGTTATATCCGCCCATTTCACTTGTCATGGGGCTGATGTGTAGCTTGTATGGAGAACAAACATGTGTTGCAAATGTGTGTCAGTAATGCTACGCCGTGACCTGACCCCGACGTGTATTTATGTGCCTGTGCCGTACCATTCCGTTCCGTGTTTTATCCCGAATATAAGCTATGGACTGACGCTGCTTGGTGGGACCCAAGGATACACACACATACACACACACACACACACACACACACACACACACACACACACACACACGTAGAAAAAATAAACCAACACATGTGCAGTGGCAGGAAAAAAAATGGGGAGAGGCAAAGGTGGGAGGAAGAAGAGAAAGAGAGCTGAAGAGGAGGAGGACAGGGAGCGAGGACCAGAGAGCAGAAGGAATGTATTGGTCAAGCAGGCGGAGTGTCAACAATCTCGTGTAAAGACTTGTCACTCCTGGTCACTGGCCTCACTGCTTGGCGACTACAGAGGAATGCACTGGTCATTCATCCCCCCAGAATAGGCAGTGCTCCTTTGCCCCTTCCTCACCGTGCACCACCATTGTATCTGCGGGAACATTGTTCGGGAGATTTCTTTGTCCCTTTAGATTTTTGGAGGTCCCTTTTCAGCGCGTCCATCCAGAGACCCCCTGTGCAGTCAGGCCAGAGCCTAGTCCCTAAACAGCTGTCTGGGATCAAGCTGAAGTCACTCTAAGCTGGTTCCCATTTGAGCCAATGCGTTACAGATGTTTATCCTTCAGAAATAGCCTCCTAGCTGTGGGAGGATGATAATGCAGACTTCTATCTGGCTGCCTGCAGTCATACAATTCTGTATTGGGGTCTGAAAATGGGCTGACCCTGAGTTAAGATTTCTCTGTTCAGCCCCTTCCCAATGTGATTGAATTCAGCCCTGGCTTAGGGGCCGTAATAAGCCCTTCCCAATGCTCCACTGAGCAGATCTCCAATGCACAAACTCTGGCCTCCCCCCTATTGTAATGTTTACAAGGTCAAGGTTGCAGGGTCAGTGTTTCTGGCTTAGTTAAATTGGCATGCTCTTTTTTTTGGTAATGGATTACCGACTTGGTGATGGCTTGATGCTTAGTGTCACTTTTATCAAGGGCAGGAGAATAATATGGGGACAAGCCAAGGATTTAAGGCCAAATGCGGACAATTGAAGCATATCAATAGATATCGAACACACTGTGGTGGGGATTTGCATAACCTGGTCGGAGGCAGATAGGATAGAAAAACACTCTCTTGGACCTGACAGTCTGAAGGATCATTTGAGTGATTTATGCAGGAAATTGTATTTGCGAAGCAAGGGAGATAATTTAATAAAGCAGGGCCTGGCCTAGTCCTCAAGAACAGGGGGCTCTTTGCTGAAAAATGATACAGCCTCCTGTCTGAGGGGCTGGCAGATAACGAAGGCCAATATTTACTGTGGATTTGTGCTCCTTCTATTTCCTGTCTTAGTCTCACTATTATCTTGCCTAGTTTTCTGAAATGAGCAAACATATTATATGCATACATATAAATGTTTAATATATGCAAATGTACCTGTTTCATTTCCTTTATGCAAATGTTGTATCATTATTATTAGCAAAAATGACGAGAATATCAGCGAATCACACGGCGGCTTTAACCACACTGGTGAATAATAACACAATTACACTGAGGAGAGAAAGCACAGAGAAACCAGATAAGTTCGTGTACATCAAGCGCCTAACATCAATCTTTGACAGATAATTAGACTCTTTGTTTAACACATTTCTTTTTAAAATGGCGCGGCAAAGGGATACATCTTCCATAACACATTCCAAGAACAACAAGATAGCGAGGCGTCATGGAAAATGAGTTGTGTTCAGGGGTGATGACCTCTGATATTGTAGCATAAAAATGCTTGAAATGGACCGAGGCAGTGTGCGACTTCGCTAAGTGGAGAGCTGCGAGACCTTGCCTTTATTGCATGTAAACAAGTGTGAAGAGCCGTATAAATATATGTCCTCTGTCCGGTAACTGATATATTTCCACTGAGTACTCTACTTCACCTCATTAGCGCGCAGCAGAGTTGCGGCCTCGCCCCTGCATCAACCCCGCCACATGCGTCTTTGCCTTTATCTGTACATATAGGGCCCTTCCTGATATTGTATGTATGGAAAGAGAGTTGGCCCCTGTTAATGTTGCATGTCAGCAAAGTAAAGGGTCTCTCTGCCTCTCCTTCTGCAGTAGGTCTGTTAATGTTTAGAGCCAGGAGGCCCAGGGGACTCTAAATCCCTCGGACACAAAGAGCCTCTGTGTGCCGGCGAGGTCACATCTGCCCAATGACTCTGTGTGCATATACGAAGCACTCTATAGGCCATCAGAGGGGCCTTCTGCAACTGCCCCACTTCCATAATACTACTCTGTGTCCTACGCTGGCCAGTGGGATAGAGAGCACATGACATTTCACCGCGCTCGCATTAAACTCGCAGTCACGTCAACCCCATTGCTTAAGACGCGCAAAGAAATATAGGACGTCATAAAAAGCAAAGCGTCTGATGTGCATAATGGTAGCAAGGCGCCGCACCGGGGCAAGATTAGGGGACAAAAACATAAAATTGGTGTTTTGGTCATAACGTTGCACTGATATGACTGACAATAAAGGATGGAGCCATTAGGATGTCGTTGCTGACAGTAAATGAGTTGCCACAGACGATTATCTTAATGAAAAGAATTTCATTTTAACTCGCTCTATTGGTCTTATCGTTTCCTGAAAGGCACTCCACCTATTTAAGCTTGACATACACAGTGGTGGCAGGGAGGATGGGGCACATTTGGTTTGACATTATACTTTCCAATAACAGATGTTTACTCAGTGAGTCACGTCTGGGGGCCGCCTTTCTTTAACGAAGGTCCTTAGAGGTGAAATCAAAGCTTTAGAAGTAATGCTTGACTCTGCATCATTTTTCATTAAAATAAAAGAAAGAAATCCAGGAGGATTCACTCTTGTTTATTGGGTCTCTTCGCCCAGAGCAGGAATATTACCACACCCTTTGATTAGCATTGCTATTGACATGGTAAACAGTGATTAAAAATATATGCCTTTTAATGGACCCCAGCCTTGCCAATCAGATAGTGTGCAGCCTAGTCAGTGATGCAATAAATCATTAGGTCTGGCCAGTGGAAACCAAGGCTATCCACTGGATCCAGGGTTGACTCGATATGGAGATATCAATGAGAGCCTTTGTTTTGTCCACCGCAGCAAATTAGACACGCCAGTGTGCTTGGTTAATGTACACACTGCAATCTTCCCTGATCTATAGAGGCTGAATTTAACACGTGGGATTTCTCATAAAGCAGAAGTCTCATTCCAGTTGGCTAGACAGGCTGAATGCGGCCTAGATGACAGGACAGATAGTGAGGCCATCAGCTGGAATGAAAATGATCTGCTAAATGAGACAGCAGAAGTAGTGAAATGACACCGCAGGAGATGGAGTTTGTCACATTTAGAGTGAACTAGACAGGATTTAACCTCCTGTAAACATACAAAACAGAAACTTCCATTCAGTTTCACCTTTGACCTTATTTATAATGGTCAAGCTGAAAACTCTGATGGCCAGTGACGAGTAAAAATGTACTTTGAGCCTGCACATTGAGAGCAGTGGCACTCTGGGGACAAAATGGAGGGGTCCTTTCAGGAGGTGACAATGACAGGAGAGGTTGGATGAGGTCAGGCTGGTTTGATACCATCCTATTGAGGCCTTAATTGCTCATAGAGAGGCTATAGGGGCCTTCTGTGCACCCACTGTGAAAGGACCGAGCCAGGGAAGGTAATTTATGACTGGCAGGGTGAGGTTACAGGGAGAGCGTCCCCTTATAAGAGGTATGCATGCTTGGCCCCTCTCCTGAGCTCAAGTGGCTCAATAGATGGCAATTGGGCTACTTGGGAGGTGGGCCGGCAGTGTCTTTTTCTCTCCCATTCTTTTCTGCTTCTCCCTCACTTTCTCTAACTCTATCTCTAACTCTGCTCGGCTGCTCCCTCCCCGTGTCTTAGATCAGCTCATCTGGGTTCGCCGCGGCAGGATATCAATCTTAATGAAGCTGCCAGGCCAGTGTCGTATCAACTTTAGACTACAGGCCTTGATAAGCATACCAATTCTCTGTAACAATACCCAGGGTAATAACCAGGACAATAAGGTCTCACAAAGGATGGAGTGTGGAGACATCTGAATTTTATGGGTGCCCTGTCTGTGTAGGTGTGTGTGTGAGTGTGTGTGTGAGAGAGAGAGGGAGAGAGCTAGAGAGAAGCTGGTACATGTTTAAACGGATCATGCCCTGTACATATACACAGTGGATATGTGTGATATACAGTACAAGGAGTTCGGAGTCACGTGGCTGTTTGTCACACATGTCAGATTCACATAAGAGCAAGACTAAACGTAAAGAGACATAGCTGTGGTGAGGGAAGTACTCATCTGCTTTGCTGCAGTAAAAAGTACAAAATGTACTTTAGTGACCAAAATCTAAATACCAGTTGTGATCTATGTTGTAATGTTACGAATACTGACATGCATCAATAATGACAACACAACCCCTAAATGAGAATTCAAATCCTGAAATGATGCATTAAAAAAATAATGATCAGCAAATTCAGATATGCAAAGTGTTTTCAGGTTTTTTCCATGAAGGACTGTTTACTTCTTTACACTTCTCAGATGTCTTTCCCTTCCTACAAATGCTGAAGATGGTGAGGTGAGATGTGTCGTACGATCAGAGCATCGATATCTCACATTCAATCTGCAAAGTGACTGCAGTCATCAGGTCTCCAGTATCAGCACTGCAGTGTAAAGTACAACATTTCTTGCTGAAACGTAACACAGTAGAAGTTGAAATAAGCACAAAATGGAATCACAATTTACAGTAAGTATTCTTTGCCCCGACCACAAGCTACAGCTCAGCCGTGTCAGCCCTCCCGGCCCTCACACAGCTTCCCAGCACTCTGAGGGACATGAGTCAAATGTTGTTGTTTACTGTTTGGTTTTATCTCCAGTGCAGGTCTGGAGGGGGGGGGGGGGGGGGGGGGGGGGCATGGGCGCCTGGCTGCTTCTGGTTTGGAGGGCGTCGGAGGACAATGTGTGACTGTGTGGACCGTATGTTTGTTTGTGTCTGGGGGGGGCGGGGGGGAGTTTGGTCACATGAGGCCCGAGATGAACGCCTGTGGTCTCTGATTTATTGTGGTGCGTTTATGTGGCTGTGACTATCACACACATTAGCGACATTAGCCTGCTTTCATCATCTGCAGAGATTCTCTCTACGAGTACAATTAGAAAAACAAAGACGACCACAAAATTATTCAGGGTTGAGGCGCGATGGTGGGGTTGGAGTGTGTGTGTGTGTGTGTGTGTGTGTGTGTGTGTGTGTGTGTGTGTGTGTGTGTGTGTGTAGGGGGGGGATTTCCATTCTGACTTCCTCACAAGGGCAGTCGGACATGTGGTTGGGTGTTTGATGTCGGCCGGGAGGAATTTGTTTGCACAAACGGCTCGTATGCTGACTGTATTGATGAAACACGCTGGGCATCCTGGTATGATCGTATCATGTTAAACATCATGATAGGAATTCAGTATAAATGTAGGAAGTGCTTTAAATCGCTCGTGATCTGTTTTCCGTATCCGTTTGCATTATCATCCTAAACCAGTGACGCTCTTGTTAATAATCCATAATACACTGGAGGTGAATGGGGAGCGACTTCTCTTGGTTTCTTTGGGCCAGATTAAAAGGATAAATCCTACAGCGAGCAGATAGACGGGGCTATCCAGGAGCTTTAGGTGCAAGAAATGTGATGATTCCTCTTGATTTATCCCTTAGATAAGAGCTGTAGAAGCGATAGGTGTTCATCCAATGGAGCTAACGCTGTCACAGGTGGAGTTTTGAATGGCAGGTCCATTCTCCCATGTGGAGGCTTTTTCTTTGGGGCCTCAAAAGAGCTAATTAAACAAGAGGCTGTGGATTATATAGGCTGTTTCTCATTCTAGACGCATGCTACAATGTAGGGCACTAACCTGGAATTCTATAGGTTTAAGAACACGCTGGTAATAGATTCCAAGTGTAACCTCAGAGGTTCATGGCTCCTCTTCTTCATCCGCTTGACACTTGATAAAGAAACAATAAAGACCAGCCGCTCAATATGGATACAGAAACAATTCACACATTTATATGATCAATGTGAAGTTAAGTAACACAGGCGGGATCCTGATTCTGTGAGATAAGTTAATGCAGCATGGACAGTCTGGCTCAGCTGGACATATGAGATATTTATAGATGCAACTTCCCCCATGGATTGATTGTCTGGTGGGCTGTTCTGTATTGATCCGGGTTTCAGGAAACAAACACACTACGGGGTCAGACGCACACCTTGGGAATGTGGAAGTTGGAGATACTGTACAGGGGTAGACGAGGAAGCGGCGGAGGGAGTGAACACGCACGTTTCTCGCACGGATCAGCCGAGGCACATACGCAGCCGTGTATTGATTTAGATTCACCGGCTGATGCTCCCAGGGTAAAAGGTTGACATTCAAATTAGGGTTTTAGGCCCGGAGATTTAGCACAAGATAAATTATAGCCTTTCTGAGCAGGTGAATGTTGTGCACATGGCTCCTATAGTTCCCTGCTTTGTCCCAGCTGATGTCTGCAGGGCCCACGTCTCTCTCCGAGGCGGCGAGGTGGCACGGCGTTGCATTTTAATTTCCCCCTTGTTTTGAGGCGGCAGACCTCATCACTGTCAATGGCCCAAATAATAACATTCTATTGGCTTGCTGATGCTACTCAGCCGTCATGATGAGGTGTGTGTGTAGAGAGAGAGAGGGGGAGAGAGAGTGAGAGAGAGAAAGAGGGCCCCTGCTGCTGTAATTTAGGGCACTCTTATCCATGCCATCAACTCAGATTGTAATTCAAGAAGCAACAGTGTGGAGGGCCCGCTCCTTTTTTTATGCACAGCCATTATTGGGGCGGTGAGATAGTGGCTTTTAGCACAGGAGAGGCCAGACATAGATGGCTCGTCCAAGTGTTTTACAATTGAATGCGCTAAACCACCGCCGCTGCTGCTGCCGCCGCCGCCTCCGCTCGGCCACGCGGGCTGGCCCGGGCCTCGATTCAGCTCTTTCTCTCTCTCTCGCTCCCTCCTGCTGTCCTCCTGCTCCAGGGCCTCGGTGATGGGCAGAGAGGACCGGGGCTGTTATCCCCTCTGGTAATTACCACCATTAAAGCTAATCCTGGCCCAATTCAGCCCCGCTTTTGTTTTGAGCTTTATCTCCTCGGCGCTGGAGAGTTTCTCCTTTCAGAGCCGCGCACAAAGACACAGTTTTTTAGAGTTGGTAATTATCTGTTGTATCCCCTCGGCCGGGAATCAGAGGGGGGAAATACTCGAGATGGACAGGAGTGTATCTGCTTTTCTCTTCTTCTCTTTTTTGCCTCCATTCTTCCTCCAACCTCTGTCCACTCGTCCTCCCCTCGCCCGTCTCTCATTCCGTCTTTCTGCCCATTTTCATTCAGAGTGACACAAAAAAAGCATAATTGTTAAATTCGGCGCCGGGTGTTATTGAGAGATTAACGAGATTGAGCGTGAATTTATCAATCTCTGTGACAATACTGCGATAAATGTAATTATATTCAGCACTTATTAGCATGATGGTAATGCTGGCCCCTAATTTTCCGCTGTAATTGCGGCTCTATTTTTACGAGGTGTTAACTGCTATTAATCACATTGATGATTCGGTAAATGTAGCGCAAAGATTTCCATTCAATTCCATTTCCTCTGACCTATCTTTCAGCGGATCTGTCGCTTATCAAAAGGGATAAAAGATCATTGTTACATGAAAGAGGAGCGGGACGTGAACGAGAGCTCTCTCCATGCAGAACCTCGATTAATGGATTTTCATCCTTTTCCCACCCAAATCAAACCCCGGTGTCATAATTTTCAATTTGTCCTGTTTTCCGTTCGCTGCGTGTCTTGGCTTTTATTTTAAGATCCCGCATGTTGTCAAAAGTGAAAAGTAATGTGACACCCCACTGCTCAGAATAGAATGGCCCTGGGTTAAGAATAATACCTGATAAATATGCTGCGTGTGTTGATGGAATGGCTGTCAGGCTAATCAGTGGAAGCATTGTGATAGCATGTCTTGTTAATGCCGGTAACAGTATTCTCATCATACTAGTTGTACACACGCCTGCACACACACACACACACTTGTCTCCTACCCCCATATGAGAACAGGGGCTGCCTGTGCACATCTTTAATAAGCACCATCTGACTACGAGCATCAACAACAGAATTGGTGTGATAGGCAGCATGAATCCAAATGCCCTTGTTATATCCAGCAGCACCCTCCACCAGCTTTCCCTCCAGCATGTCGTCACTTTGTTTTGGTTGCCCACTCGCGCAGCTCATCTTCGCTCCAGATGGCACTTCACTTCCTGGTCCCGGGCCTGCTGTGCTGGGACACTCTCTGATTGGCCGGCCCACCTGCTTCCCCCGCCGCCGCCGCCGTGATTGACAAGTGGCTTCCCCAAACAGAGGCCCGGGCCGCCGCTGACATTCTGTCGTTGACTGACAGCCCCCACGGCGCCGCGCTCCCCGCTGATGATTCTGGGCATGACATCATTAGTTTCTCTCTATCAAACAGCTGTTCCTGATTCCTGGTGTTCATGAAATCATGCATCTGATTCTGCACCGAGTGTAAATAACATTAATTAGGCTTTGCAAAGCATCACACAAATCAAACCTAGCTGAATGCTGCGTGTGTTTGCTGAAGTGGTAAATCAAGGCCTGATTTCAAAACCTAACCTTATTCATTCGAAACGCATTACAGCAATGAACTAACCAGCGTGCTATTATGCTTTCTGTCCCACCGTTGGAAAAACACCAAATCAATTCTGTTGTTGTGCAACATGTAACAAGGGAAGCAAATCAATAACTACAGTATATACTCAGTGTGCAGAAACATGGAACTAGCATCATATTAAAAGTATTATAATTTGACGACACTTCTTTACACACACAGAGTGGAAAAAAGTCCAATACAATAACACAAACGACAAATTACAATGTAGATAGTGTTTTATTCCGTCCTGCCTGACCCTGTAGAATACATATAGAGCTCAAAGACAAACAACATCCATTTCTGTCAGGCTGCTCTTCCCCAGCAGACGTGGACTAAGGCACCTGACGCAGCTGAGTGACAGCGAGAGGGCTAAGTGGTCAGACCATCGGAGGCCGTGGCAGCGCGGTCCTGTATCCTCGGCCAGATGGTAGGCTTCAGGTGTGTGTGCGTGCGTGTGTGTGCGTGCGTGTGTGTGCGCGCGCGTGCGTGTGTGTGTGTATCTCTGGAAAGGAAGGAAAGCAGACATCAGTGTCTGGGCATCTCAGAGGAGCAGCCTACACAGGTAGCTAATGGATACGCTGCCTCAGACACCCGCGGGCATCCTCGGGCAATGCGCTGGCACGGCGCCAGCAGGAATCAAGCCTGTCATCATTCAGGCCACAGGCGGTGGTAGGCATGAGGAGAGTATTTAGTGGGGTTTTAAATCTTATTGTATAAATCTATATATCTTTACTCTCTCTTTATCTATATGTATATATACTGCATGTATATATTTTAGTATTTTATTTCATTTTATTTCATTTTAGGAAAGAGACTGGAATTTCTTTGCAGCCATCATCCTGTTAGGGCACACTAGCCCTGAAAACATGTTTTATTCCAATTTGCAGGGTCCGCCTCGAGCACTGGTGTCTGTTTTGCACGCTAACCAAGACTATTCCAGTGTGTCTAATTACTGAATCCATTTTGACAGCGCGGTTTTGTTTTATGTGGTTGTCACCTCATTGCAGGCAACTTTTGACCATGAGGCATTTGAATTGTCAGTGTTGTATATTGTTGGTGTATTTATTATTTATTTTCCTGGTCCATGTCTCCAAATCTGATTACAATGTTTCTTATTCTGCTGAGATTAGCCATCTGGCTGTGGGATGCAGGGTGGGAATCACTTTGCTTGTTAGTGACTGGCTTTCACAGCTCTCCCTCCGCTGAGCTCAAAGCTCACTGAGTGACACCGCTGCCCACTCACACAGACAAAAATACCCTGCTAACTGGATGGCATATGTGAAACACACTCCACCGGGTAGAGCTGTGCACGTGTGCTTGTGTTTGTGTGCGTGCGTGTGTGTATGTATGTGTACAACAGCAAGACCGGCAGCGGGCAAACGAGAGAGGGGAAAGAGAAAACAGTCAGAGCAAAGAAAAAAGTGTCATTTTCCCATTTCCTCAGACTAATTCCATGTCAGTTGGTGCGTAGAGGAGACGAGGAATTAGCTTACATGTGGCGGAAACTTGGCTGATGGCTTCCCTAGATAAACGGAGGCCCGAGTGAAAGTCCAGGACATCTTTTCCTCTGAGAGTTATGTGGGAAAGTGTGAATATTTGGCCAAACCTTTGCGCTGAAAGCGGCGAGCAGCGAGCACATGTGGGAAAGGTGAGCTGAAATATGTTGGACAAATTGGGCTTTGTCAGCTCGGCCTGCTAAGCTCTTCAGATGGTCTAATTGAACCTGACGTGGCTTTACTCACTGCGGCTTCCTCTCTGGCTTGGCCGCTATTTGTCTTCTCGCTCATGTTATAGTCATTAGGCGCGTTCGTCTCATTGTCCCTGCTGTGCTGCGAAGAAAATCACGTGCGGCTCCATAAAGACTTCATTGTGAGCGATACAGTCGCACCTCTATGATCGAAGATAAATTGTGTCTTTACTGGAAAGTGTGAAGCACTGGCGGAAAGTGTGAGAAGTCCACAAATACCGATGGATTGACGATGTAACGCCGCAACACGCTGCTCACTTTACATAATTTCTCATCATCTTTCTTACACTATGGTCCCAGACAAAGGATATGTTTTTACAACTTCTGAGAACACATGAAAGCTGTCACAAGAGATAAGACATCATCTTTGACGTTAATGCAGCAGCAGCAGCAGCAGCAGCGGCGGCGGCAGTGTCAAGTAAATCAAAACGTAAACACGCGAGCAGACGCTTTCAACAGGGGGCGCCAGGCTGTAAATCCACCTTTCTCCTTGTAGTGAATACAGGGAATACCGTCACAGTTGTGCAGCACAGTAAAGTGAGACAGCTGGTTGGTTCAGACATCACACACACACACACTCTCTCACACACACACACGCACACGCACATGCACGCACATAGATCCATGCCTGCTATGAGTTGAAAACAAGTCACCTCTCTGACATTTGCGCGGGACTGCTGCCTCTTTTCAGATGCGCCGTGGGATATGACAATACCCGCGGCGGGGAGAGGCATTGAAAGGGCTCCCGGGGTGGGGGTGGACAGGAAGCCTCCACGAGCACGCTGCACCTGGACTACCTAAACAACCAGCACAAAAAGGGCCCACTTGATTGAATGAATGCGAGGAGGACAATGGGCACAATAAAATAAATGGAGTGGTGAAACAATGCCAAATGATGTCACCTGGCAGTCAACTGGACCCCTGCCACGCCGTTGGTTATGCTGGCCCGTGCTGCCTGTAACAAGTCACTTACTCCGCACCTTGCTTCTGCTCACATTCGCTCCACTGCGCCGCTTCCATTTTCCAAATCGAGCTCGCCGCGTTTCTTTCCCCCCCCCCTCTCTCCTGGCTGGCAGGTACAGCCAGCGAATAGGCTTTAATTCCCCGCTATTTGGATGGCTTACTAATGCAATTTTTCAAAACACACTTCACAGATACTACTGGTGCCATCAAAGACCCCCAGAGGGACATTTGCATAGAGGAGTGTTTATGCTTTGCATTGATAGTCCATTTACTCTGGCAAACATCAAAGAGCAGAAAATCGGCTTTGTCGAATGCCATTTACTGTGGCGGGGAGATGTTTTGATGAAACAAACTGCATAAGGTGATCTCCACACCGGCTCTCCACTCAGAGGAGGCTGCACGGTTATTACAAGGAGCACGGACACAACACAACACAACACAACACAATCGAATATGGGAAAAAAGAAAAAGTTGATCTTAACATCTTGAACATCTTAGCTGGTAATGAATAACTTTTGCACTTTTTGCACCAAAAAAAGTTCATATAAGAATTTTGTTGGCCACTAGACTGATGGTGCATGAGGCAACAGTCGGTAGGTTTGTGTTTGGACTGGAAGTAGACAAACAATCACCAAAAAACGACGAGTACATGGATGGAATTAATAGGATTCTGTCACTCTCTGAATATGTCTGAATGATGGCGTAATTGCAGTATGATTATAGTCTCCACAACATTTACAAGCACGCAAAAATCAATTTCCGATCTGTTAAGTAAGCATACTTTGCTTGATGCCTGTTTCAATCACATTACGATGTATGCATGATGTTTGAGAAAACCAATTTATCGACTTAATTGCGCTATAATCAAACTTTCAATGCATATGTAAACATACTGAGTGACTCAAATCCCACAGGGACAGTTTGAGTAACTATGGAACTCTACTGCATTTCTTATCAAGGGACCGGTGACCAGACTCTCTGCTGGGATCTGCTGGGTGAAGCTCCCACGCCTGAATCCTCATAATAGCTGTTAATTGCTATGGCCACATTCTCAGCAGTTAACTGTTCGCTAGGTTAGCGCGACTTGATGAGTATCAGATAGCCTAGACCTCAGCTTCCTGTGTTGCCTCCCCATTTGGTTCCCATTTAACCTGTCTCACAGCCAATAAAGGACCCAGTCAATTACAACAAACGGAGAACTTCATATGCAGGAAATAGGCCAATTACATTAAACCTCAGAGAGCTCCAACCAGGGAGTGAGGGGGGGGGGGACAAGAAATATGTAAAGAGGCGGGGAGTCGAGCGGTAAAAGCAGCAGTTTTGGGTTTCAATCTGCCAGTTAATCTTCAAACAGCAAGCTGGCAGTGTGCTGGTCACTGATAAAGGCCCTGGTCTGTCATCACACAGCCTCACCTCCAGTCACTCAGCCCTCCTGTCAGGACGTCATCTGGAATCTGCGAAACAGCCAAGGGCAAGGAGAGAAGGGCCACAGAGAGGGGGCGGATGTGTGAGAGAGGGAGGGAGGGGGAGGGGGGGGGGTTGCTGTGAGTGTGTGTGTGTTGGCGTGCACGTATCCGACCAGCCCCTGCCTGTGTGTTAGTCTTTGTGACTACGTGAGACTGCTTGTCGGTGCATCTGTATATAAATGTGCTGCTGCATGTCTGTGGCAAGGCCCCTGCCCAGACTGTCCCCTCCCCTCCCCTCCCGCCATGTGCATGCACACATACACACACACACCCACAGAGCTCAGGTCTGAGTCATAAAATCAAACGCTGATTGTGTGATCATGGGTAATTGTGTGAGGAGAGGCCGTAAAGTCTAAAAAGAGGGCGTATTAGCGTTTTGTGGCTGTGTTTTATGGCGAGGTGTGCGTTTACGTCTGGGACGGCGGTGCTGAAAGGTGAGAAGGGGCGGTATCAAAGAGCTGACTTTGTTGTTTAAAGGCAGTTCCCCCCTGAGGTAGGCCGCTGCCGAAAGACAATGTTTACTGCCTGTTGATTGACAGTGTAAAGGCACTCAGACGGCACTGAGGAACTAATTGGATACGGCATTTAAGAGTCACCCGTCACCACGTCTGTAGAGCTTAATTATTATTTTGACACAAGATTATTTAAGGTTCACACGTATGATTTGCAGAAATTGGACGGACAAATACAAAAAAATGATTTCTCCTCAAAATATTGTCAATGGTGTGGAATCTGCAGGTTTGCATGTTTTGCACGACGTGGACGACATCACATGTTGCTTGTCTGCAAACTTCTGCTCTGACACATGTGACGTTCATCACACAAGTCAGGGAACAAGCACATGCATTAACAATTACTGTGTGACCGCGCAAGAGGGATTGGTTCTCAAACGGTGGCGTGTTTACTGCCGGGGTGCGCTCAAACCCCCCTGGTGGCTCAAAGGAGATTACAATCAAGTATTCCATCATAACATTGATTTCCTAAAGACATATTTCTCTGTTATTATTTTACAAATATTGAATAATTCCGCTCCCCTCATGGGAATCAGTATCTTCTCTTAAATCTGTGAAATCCTATAATCAATATCAGGAAGTCCCTCATTGAATATCCTTCGAGAGAATGAATACAACATTATTAACACGATTTCTAATTATTACACCTAGTAATTGAGTTTCTGTGTCTTTCTCTCTCTAATCTGCGTTCGGCTGTGATTCGTGGCTTATCCTTGCACTGTGACCTCCGGCAAAACTATTAATTGCGCGATACTTTTTGGAGTGCAGATCAGGTGTGTCGCCCCCTCAAAAACTCTGTGTAGCAGCGTACAAGTGATTTATACACTGGAGCCAAGGTTATGCAGTAAGTGTTCTGTGTGCAATATCTTGCTGTATATAAATGGACCATTGGCAGGGGGGTGGGATAGAGGAAGGATTTACTGTTCGAGCTCTCCTCACAGCCAGAATGACTGACCTAGAACTTTGCAGGCTGAATTTGGAGTTTAGTGTGTGTTAGTGTGTGTGTGTGTGTGTGTGTGTGGGGGGGGGGGGGGGTTTGCATGTAAATTTAAGTGATTATTCCACTACAGTCGTAAAAGCTGAAAATCAAGATACTAAAGTGTAGAATGCCCATAGATCATTTTCAGGTAATCCCTTGTACCAAATGTGGCACTGGTACCACAGCTTGAGAACCAGTGAGATTGTGTGTTAAACACTTTAGCAAAGAGGAAAGAAAGTGATATGAATGAAATGATGGTACTGTTTGAGGTGTGTGTCTACATATATGCATGTGACACAAAAGTGCTCACACACACACGCAAATATATTTCCCCATGTCTCCGTACCTAGTCGGCTTTACGGCCCTGCTTTCACACAGACAACCCTCTGTGTTGTCCATTTTTCGTCCCTCGGTTACGTCTCACAGATCGTTTCCAGACCTAACCGTCCACTCATATTTGGTGGGAGCCCACGTCCAGGCTGGCATGGTGAGGTGAGTCGCTCAGTCAATCTTTCATCAGGCTGGAGGTGAGCGGGGTCAGGCGTCGCTCCCTCACAGACCACGACGAGCAGCACATCTGCTCCAGGGTCGATGCCTGGAATGATAATGCCTCCTTCGCCTCTGATTTCACAGATCTTTCTTTCTCTCTCTTCCCCCCCTCACCTCTTTTCTATCCCTCCATCTCTCCCTCTGTCTATATCTCCCCCACTCATCGGGAGGTTACGGTGGCATAGGGCGTCGGCATTGTGCGGTGGAGGTGATTATGTGTGATCTGCCGACTCAGACTTGACCTTTTCCGTGTTATCCCTCAGATTGAAACCTACACGTGCGGCGTCGCCTCCTCCCCTCTGTTGACGTTTCTCTTTTTTTTTTTGCTGTTGCATTAATGTTTCATACATATTTTGCTGAAAGTGACTCCTGACAGCATGCCGGCGGTAATTGCTTTGTTTCTGTAGCATTTCAAGGCGGTGTTTGTGTTCTGTGTGTGTGTGTGTGTGTGTGTGTGTGTATGGAGTTAGTCTGGAAACTGTAATCAGACTACAAAATAAATCTAAAATCTGATCAATCGGTGATGCAAAAATTGATTTGTAGTTTTATGTTTAGTGTTTCCTTTAAGCAGTTAGGCATGTGAGGTGTTTGCCAGACAAGAGAGGAGGAAAAAACGGATGAAATTTGAATAATTCACAGGATTTGCTGAAGTCTAAACTGTAAGAGCGTATTGTTTTGTGTGCAGCTGTGCCATCCAAAGCAAATGAGACCAACTTGTGTGCAATTTACTCTGTTGTCATGTGGAGATGGTGAACATACCTCCCTATCTCTCTCTCTCTTCCTCTCTCGCTCTCTCTCTCTCTGTCTTTCTGCAAGCTTTGCTGTCGCAGCAGTTGCTGTCAGTTTGAGCGGTGCCTGCCCCCAAATATAATAGGGTTTTCTTGACTGCCTCCCCAGGGATTGACTGGCAGTGAAGAATTCACCATGGCTCATTTGGAGCAGTGCGGGGACGGGCTTCATAAAACTAGCTCCTCCATGTCTCCAGGCAGGTCTGTAGCATTCCAAAGAAGGTGTTAGTTACACTGATAATACTTTCATGGGAAGACAGTGCTTAGGGTACACCGTGTTGTCCACTGTCTCAGGAGTCACAGGACTGCGAGGCATCGATGTAGGTGCTGTTTTTTATGGAGTATACACTATGTAAATGAAGTGTGTGTGAGACGCACAGCGAACGGGAGATCTCAAACACTGATAAATGACTGTCATTGCTATGCAGCTTCACTAATGTCACGAGGAAGACATAGGAACAACCACATGTGAAAACAATGATTCATCATTACGCCCACGCACAGGCCAACGAGCGGGTGTGTTGTAATCGCCAGCGTCTGTCCGTCCGTCCATCTGTCATGGCAATAACTTGGACAGCTGTTACCTGATTTGAATCAAACCCAGCAGATTGATCGTTTTTGTTGTTTTTGGCTCAGCTCGATGGTTCGCTGTTTAACATTTTAGCTATTGAGCCATAAGTCACAGAATCTAAATTCCATACTGGATTCCTTTGTTTATCTGCATACATTTATATAGGTCACGTGGATTACAGTGCTATTCCTCACTGTTTTGCCACAATTTGCTGCCAAAGTTGAGTGTTCATGACTCATTCTACTAAAAAATGCTCTATTTAAAGAGTGGATGAGTCCATTAGAACTGAACTTTGTGCAAATCTGCTTCAATAAACTTGCCAAACTTGTGTTGTAGCATCTCCTAGTTATGGTTCTGATCAATCAAGTTGAATTTGTGATTATTTTAGGCAGATAATGTAAGTAAATATCAGCAAATTGTTAAATTGATGTCCATGTAGGTGTTTTTGTGTTTACAGAAGATGCTGTATTATAGTTTAATACTTTACTCTCTTAAATTCATGAACTACTGAAGTAACCTCGTACCTCAGACACAGACACACACACACACACACACACACACACACACACACACACACACACACACACACACACACACACACACACACACACACTGCATACTGTCTCACCTGGTGTGATTTTCATCAACAGCCCCCCTCGCCCCAAATCTAAATGCACATGTTCAGGCACCGACACAGCATGTACCACACACACACCCACACACATACAAATGCACACACACTCCCAAACCACAGGCCAGTATCTCTGGTATGAGGGCTTCTTGTTGCTAGACAGCTGCATGCCTCGGCCTCTTCACAGCGGTCGACTGAGCTCTGAGGAGCTTGACAAAGAGGCTTAAAGTCCTCCCTAAGTCTCCAGCCCCTGGGTTGTCTGCATACCCCGAGCCTGGCTCTGGAAAAGGCCTGAATGCAAGTTTAGCAGCTATGGTTACACCCTGGCAGACCCCTGCCGCCCCGCTCGCCTGCATTACCATTTTTTCCCTGGGCTGCTTCAGTCTTATAGCCCAGCAACAGGTCCCGCTGCTGCTCTCCTCTTATTTCATAACATGATGAAAGAACTGACAGACACACTGCTGCTACTGAGGACTTGAGTGTTCCTCCCGTGTGTGTGTGTGTGTGTGTGAGCACATCTGCGTTCCTATGTGTCTACTCGGCCGCGTACACACTCTGGTGCAGTCTTGTCGGGCAGTGATTTGCATCTGTATTCTCACTCTTCTTGTTTCTTTGCTTTTTTTTTGCTTTTGTTTGTTTTGTTTTGCTTAGTCTGAGTTTTCTTAGCGGAGAGTGGAGAGCGGCATGCGGCGAGGTGTTTTCTTTGGCCCATTACCGACTGTACAGCAAGGGCCTGTGTCACAGCCTCTTTGAAAAGACCTGAGTGTGTAGATGGGATACGAACAATAAATCATCACCCACATCCCCCCTGTCTGGGTGTGCGGACACACGAGGGTACACGGGTGTGTGCGCGAGGACACGTAGACTCCAGAAACCATAAATGCACGGTGCCTAGTTGGGAGAAGGACAAACGCAGAGGCAATGAGAGACGACTGCAGGCACTTCAGTAAATGAGGAAGGTATGTGTGCATTTGCATGTGTGTGTGTATGTGTTCTATACTGGGCCAGCATGTACCTATGTCAATTGTGAGTGTGTGTGTATGTGCATGTGTAGGAGGCTGTGTTCAATGTGGGCAGCTGGAAGTACTCAAAGCTACTGCTGCTGCTGGAGAGAGAGGGAGAGAGAGGGAGAGAGAGAGAGAGAGAGAGAGAGAGAGAGAGAGAGAGAAGAAACGGCTGCAAGAAAGAGGCTAAGAGAGGTACCAGCACAGGCTTTCTCTTTACAGGGGCTGAGCTCTTGCAGAGTGAAAGCCCCTATAGAAAGAAAGCAGGGTCATCTCAACAGCACAGCGGCCTCTGAAGCACACACACACACAGGAGCAGAATAACACCCAGGGCCAGCGTGAGTGCAGAAAGTGCACAGCGGTCCTCCTCAGGAAGCGAGTCTTGTTTAGACTTACAGTTATGTGCAAAGCATAATAAGGAGCGAGACACTGTTGGTGCAGACACGCAAACGCTCCCCCCGTCATCCTCTTTTATGTCGAAATCTCCCTCTTCGCTCGGACAGAAACTCCCTTTGTGCGCGATATTGTAGATGAAAAGGGATTAGGCATACCTATGTTATGGTCAGTGTCGGCGGCTCCCACCCGGCCGATGCCAAAACAGACAGATGAAAGACCCCGTGGTTTTTTGAAAGTCGCTGCAGGTATTTTGCCATGCTACTTCTGGAAGGTATTCAAGTTCACATCCTTCCTTTCTCTCGCTGTTCATACCTCACTGTCTCTGCCTCTTTCATCCTCTTTTTTTTTTTCTTCTTCTTCTTCCAGGAGAGAGCTAATGGAGGGGAACCGAATTACTTGGCTCGGGAGTGCCAAGCCTGTGATTTTCACTGTGAAGTGTTAAAAGTTACAGTGCACAGCTGAACTTGTATATTCAGGCATTTGGCAGAGTTACAGCTCCCCAGCTAGGCCACATGTTTCAAAGTTTCAAACTTAACAGCAAAAAGAACAGGTGTCACCGACAAGGTTTCTGTCCTTCCTAGAAATATGTCTGCGTGTACATCTACTGATCTCCTCTCCTTTCTGTTGCATTAAAACAGGTCAGTCTAGCCTCTTTTTCTTCCTACACAGATCTGCACTGTAATGGACACCTTCAGTTTTGTGGCGGGAGGGGAGGGGTGCATATACAGCCCTGTACTTTGTGCTTCCCCCTGACAGAAACATCAGTGAATCAACCCGGCGATTTCAGTGGGTCATTCCGGAAGATTCTGTTACCTTTCAACAAGCAGAGCGGGCCCCCGGGCTGAGGCCAGGGAGAGGCCAGGGAGACGTACGAGGCGGGAGAGAGGAGAGAGGGAAAAAAAAGAAGACCAGAAAGGAGAGAGAGAGAGATGCATTCTGGTCAAGTCTTTTATAAGGAAGAAACTAAACATGTAACAAGGCAGAGACGCATAGAGTGCGGCTGGTGAGAGGAAACATCTTGAGAGAGAGAGGGAGAAAGAGAGAGGTTGTGAGAGTGCTTAACTCAGTGGAAATCCTCGAGTTCGTACCGTGTTCCAATCAAAGTCCATTGACCTGGCAGGCCTGTGACAAATTATCCCAGCGGCTCTACATATGATTCAATCAGCATGGCGGATAGCTTTCTGATGAGCAATAGGTCTCCTCGTATATCAGCCAAATCACCCCCTGATGACTGCATCAACACGCCGCCGACATTCTCTCTAAATGGGAAGTGAAAGGAAATCAGCCTTAAAAAAAAGGATAAAAGTATGTATCGTCTAAGGAGCACCTTTACAGCCATGATGCACTTTAGTCCTTTGTCAGCACTGCAAACGAGGTCGATACTAGGGTCTGTCATCATCAAGTCATGAACTTGACAAAGTGACATCAGTGGGCCAAACACACAGAAAACTGAATGCAGAATGAAACCACAAAAAGTATAATAGTAGAAAATGTGCAGACTGTGGTGAGGACGTTTCTCTTTAGGAAGCTCATATAATTGCTGTGCCCTCATGATGCCACAATTACAGTCAGAACATTCAGCATTTCCTCCCTTTAATGGCTAGAGGAATGTTGATGATAGTCAGTCCTACAGTGTTACGCTAATGCCATCTCTCAATGCCCCAAATGTATATCTCAGCAGTATTCTCTCAGCTGCATGCAAGCATAGTGTTCTATGTAGGTCCATTCTACAGCCTACATGTCTACTATAACCAAATGTGCTCCAGTGACTTAGTTCAGATGTACTTTCCTCAAAATTCCTTGACTTTCCTACAACTACAGGAGTCTGAAGAAATGATGGCAATCCATGATTTAGGTTTGTTTAATCAGATGAAACTAATTTAATAAAAGCAATAGAATGTTTCTTTGAGGTGAGTAAACCCAAACAGAGAGTTTGGTGCCTTCCTAATAGTGACTGACTTTAAAGACACAGCAGGGGCAACATGATGTCTTTCCTTTGCAAATGGTGTAGAAATAAAAAGTAACATCCTTCACATCCACTAGATTGTTACACCATACGTACAAGTGAAGCACCGCCACGGCATCGGTGACTTGTTTATCTCTGATTGCTCTCTGGATTCATCTACGAGCGCCGTGACCACGCAGCTCCCGGGCCGCACGTAGTGGCTGCAGGCTTTGTTTTGAACCCCTGTCACCGTCCATTACATAAAGTCTAGATTGAGCTGCTGAGATGTGACTTGCTATGCCACCTGGTCTTGAATTGCCACTATATATTGGACACTTCTACATCAAGCGGAGCCCCATCTGTGGCTTCGGGGTAGATGCGCACCAATCACACATGAGAGACACGCCGGAGGACACCCGATACGGCGCTAAAGCCAAGTGGATAGATTCACCCTCCAGGAGCTAACAGACCTAGCAGAGCGCTAAACTAAAAGTGGTGAACATCTAAAGGCCCACCTCTCCTCTTGTAATTGAAAGTGCACTCACAAGCCGAGCAGCGAGAATGTGTGTATATATCTTGCTGGAGAGATTCTCCCGGGAGGGCGTCTATGGGGTGTTTCATTTTAAGTTGCTATCTGTCACATGGGCAAACTAATCAGAGAGACAGATGAAAGGTGGGGGCCAGAGGAGGGGTCAGCTACTCAGTGATGGCTTCCTCTGATGGCTGGCTGACCTCTCACCCCCACCGCCAGTATAGGATCCTGGGTAAGGGATAAGCCATGTGTGATGAAACTCGTAATGCTACTTCCTGAGGCTACGACAAGCCAACCCGGGGCATGTTTGAAATTTTATGGAAGCAATTCATCTTCTATGTCTGCTTCTGAGTTGTTGTCGTGTTGTTCCTGTGCGAGCACATATAGAGTAACTAAATATGGCTTTGAGGTTCTTGTACGTCAACATAACAAATACTCATGACATTTTGTTGCGTCTCAGCCTTGTTTCAGCTCGATGGCGATGCATTCCACATGAGCTCAGGAGTTAGAAGAACATGTGATCGTTCAAATATGTTTTTGTGGAATTCTATTGTTGTTTTCCAGCTTTTACATCGTTTCCAAGCTTTTTAAATTTGGAGATATGAAGAAAGCAGCACTGTCAGATAAAAAAACCTTGTAGTTGTTCAGTTTTGGGGATTAACATTATAAATATCTTAAATATACCAGATACATGTGAATAATTTAGCTTTAAATGCTCTCACTTTGGATACTTAGGCGTATTCATTTGGATTTTTGTAGTGCAATACAGAAAGTGAACATGTAATAGTGCTGATTGTGCTATGTAGAGTGATGGTATGTAACCAGAGCATTCCCAGTTAGGCGTGTCAGGTGCATCTGACTTCACCATCTGCCTCAAGGTTGTGATCTAGTCATCCAGTCATACATTTATAATTGGACATGTTGCATACACCGGATTCCTGTGCTCAATGGAGCCTTTCATGGCCCACCAACGAGACATCTTCTCACACTCTCAGACTCTCTCTACCAGACAACAGCTATATTTACTTGTCATCTTGTTTGAACAAGCCCCACTTGAAACAAACTACTCTTACATTTTGGATTATATACAGCCAGCTAAAAAAAACAAAACAAAAACAACAAGAGCCCGGGCCGGCGAGTTCAACGCTGATCAGCTCGCTGTCATAACAACATCTCCTCAACGCTGGTCAGAGGAAACACTTTATTTATACAGCTCCAGCTCTGCGGCACCGGAGTTGTAAAAACTCAAAAGACGTCGTCCCCGAGGAACCGAAAGCGGATTTTCACTGCCTTTCTTCACAGCGTGAGGAGAATGCTCAGCGGAAACGACATTATACTGTTTATGGTTTATTAATTGTTTCTGAGGGAGAGGCAGTCCAAGCATGACCTGCTGTTGACTACCATATAAAACATCCACATGTTCACAACATCTGGGTCCTTCTAAGTAAACAATACAGTGAAATACTTTCTTGCATTTATGTTTTTTGGCTCAAGAGCACCAAAGCGGGAGTCACGTCTGCCTCTGCAGCTGCTTGGCCTTTTTTTTTTTTTTCTCGCTCCGTCAGTCCCATCGGCACATGTCCACTGTCAGGGACCGGTGCCAAAAGCGACCACTGTGTTCAATTATATTTCCGTAATCGCATATGATGCACATTAATCAAATCTAATAATCGCTTTTCCCTGGCATATGGTTAGCAGGGCTGTCCCGTCCAATCGAGAGAATCTGTAAGAACTTGTGTCTTCCGAAAAAACAGAGCGTTTCAATTGAAATGTCATAATCACGCTCGCCTTAACATAAATGTCATTTCGATGCCAGCCGAGGCTTGCAGGTGGAAACTGGCATCTGTGTGGGTGTGTGGGTGTGTGCGCGCAACATAAAACACAGAGGTGGAATTAAAATCTGATGTCATTAAAGTCTGGCAGGGTATCACATTTATTTACATGATGTAACCTTCCTCTGCCAGGACGTGTCACTCAGGACTCCATCTGCTGTGAGTGCAGAGGCAAACATTACTGTGTGTGTGTGTGTGTGTGTGTGTGTGTGTGTGTGTGTGTGTGTGTGTGTGTGTTCAGGCCTCCACTACATGACCTAAGTGATGGCCTAAAGCTGTCAGCTCTTTCCTGTGGGAAGAAGAGGACAGCAAAACAACTGATTATCTCTTCCAGTCACCCACAAATACTACTGACAATACCTCACTGCCAAGAGAAAGTGGTCCGAGCGTGATAGAATTGAAGTGCGAATGTGTATGTGTGTGCGTGCGTGTTTGTGTGTACACATCTCACGCGTGAGATTGAGAAGGGGGCGTACGCAACGCTGTGCATTTTGTTTTATTCACAGCCTCTCATTCAGTTGGCTTACACAGTAAAGGAAAGTTAGATTTGTTCACAATAGATTGTCTTTGATGTGGTAAATATATTGGGGCTATTTGTGTAGGCTGCATGAGTTTCACCCTGCAGCTTCAAAACCTTAACATTTCCATTAGACTGATTTATAATTTCAAAGGATGGAGTTCCTTTTTTTCGCAATTGGGAACAACTCGAGTCCACAGGCAGTTATGAATTGATTGAGACTTCATCTGTTGGCGCTTTGATGTTTCACTCACATTTCTCCCTCTGTATTATTCTTTCAGCTCCCCCGTCCATTTTTTTTCAATGCTCTCAGAATTAAATGAGTACATGAATGGTCCTTCTTCATTGAGAACACCTGTTCGGCATTGAAAACAAGCAGGACAATCTCATACTTCTTACCATCCCGTGTGTATCTTTTGAGCTTCTTCTGTTCTAAAGTTACCAAACAGGAAGGCGCACGTTTCCTGTCCTGTCTCAGGCCCATGTGGAATGGAAGGTAACCCGTCCAGGAATGTTTTCAACAGCTTTTCACACAACCTTTCCTTCATTTTCGGGCGACATTTATTGGTTCCAATCTCAGGATTTGCGACTGCTGGGTGGTGCTGGTAAGATCGAACTTTGCTGATTAGTCAGAGGTAATTGTCCCTGAGATAAGACGTCATTTTGAACTAGTCATTGATCAGGACTTGTTAATCGGAATTGCTGGCGAAGCAGAATTAAGCTAACGACATGGTCCCTCAGGTCCCTCAAGAAGTAAACTTTGTGTTTTTCATGAAGAAGCGATCGGTCCATGGCAGTATAGGCATTACTTAGTCTAATGTCCATAATCATCATTGTACTTGAAGAATGTTGTGAATACTAAAGGGACCCAAGATGTTGTTGTTGAACCTTTTCCAAATAGTTCCAGGAAAAGCACTGAGTTTATCAAAAAGTAGTCATTTATTTCCAGACTGCAAAGCCTCCTTTTGTATTTTGATTTATTTTCTTTCTTTCTGTCATTGGGTATGAATCTGTGTGTGCTCGCATTTGGTAAAGTAAAGGTAACAAAGTTTTTGATGTCGCTTTGAACTTTCTCTTGATCTGGGCTAGAACGCTGCTGCGCCGGTCGTGTTGGTTCACGTTTGGTTTTGCGCTGCCGTTCAAAGAGGCAATTGAGTTCAGCAGCACCACAGCGTGACACAATAACTGACTAACGCATTAGCCATTGCTCCGTTTTGATCGAGCGGTCGCCGCGACGTCTGCACACTGACAGACACACACACACACACACACTGAACGGAAACCCTCGGCCCCATTCGCACAAACACACCTCGCCCCTTCGCCGTGTAGCTGTGGGAGCCTTGTCGTGGCCGCGCACTTGTTTTGATGGTGGTCGGTGTCACGGCTGGTTCACATGTTGTTTTGATCCCCGCTGTCAGAGCCCCGTGAGCTCACACAGACGCAGCTGGCCAGGGTGGAGCTGCTCGGGGTGCGCAGGGGAGTTGAAGGACATGGATCCATGCCAACACATTTCATACATAGCACATATCTTACAAGTGCAGCTGAGAATTAGAGATAGGGGACCCTCGCCCCAACGCTGCCCGCCCCACCATCTGCCCGCCTGGGGCCGCGAGCAGGAGGGGGGGGCTCTGTGGCTTTGCTTCAATATTGCCAAACCCCCTCGCCACTACGACCCATCATACATACACACCTTCCTCTCTTCTCTCTTCTCTTGAGGCAATCACTCACTTTTTAATGACAGGGGAACGTTAGTGTGAAGCTGGATGCATTTCTCCCGCGTGTCAATGTAAATGAGAGATTACCGGCGTTTTAGCAGTGATAAAGAGTGGGGGAGGGGGTGGAGGCGTTATTTTCCCCCTCGCCGTCTAATTTTGCTCTTGCTCAGGGCCGGCAAAGGTCTCCCAGCGGAGGTTACAGGTCTCTCCGTGTGGATATAATTAGAAACTTCCGTGTAGCTTTTTAGAAAAATACTCTGCTTCCCCTCGCTTGTTTTCCTTTCACCGTTTATCTCAGCTCTATGGTGACACGATCGGAGGGGGGGGAGTTAACCGCCGTGTTCATCTTTGTGTCTCGACTTGGTGTAAATCTCACATCCTGCTGCTCTCCGGGCCAAATAAAACACAACAAGGAGGAATCCAGAGAATCAGCACGCGTGAAGTTGCACAGAACCGACTGGACCGCCTCGGATGAGCGACATATACAAACACTAAACCTACTTTATCTACATGATGAAACGGTTATCTCCCGGTCGTCCACTCGTCTCGCAATTTTTATTGCATGCGTCGAGAAAAAGCGAGTCAAACAATATAAGATGAACCGTAAAGTGTATTTTGGCAGAGACTGTTTTGCTTAAATTCGGTTGATACGTGTTAAGTTTGGAATCAGTTTGGAAGACATAACGGCCGTCTGTAATATGTGCGAATACAACGGGTCACGCCTGCCAACATGAAAGTCGCTATACATTCAGCGCTGACAGTTATTAGTGGAGAGCTGTTGGCAGATAACTATCAGAGAGAGTCCTCCGCTGCCTTTCATCCTCCTACAATCTGCTATAAATAATAGCAGGTTAGTGAGGAGAGGCCGTCTGACTCATGCGCCGTCTCCACGCTGCCACTGGCCTGCTTCTTCTCCTTTCGCCTAAAGCTGTCATAATGTCAACGAGGGCTTAGCGCACACACAGACACAGGAAGGTTTGCATGCAAAAATTGCGCTGGTTCACACGTGCCTTCATACAGCCCGAGACAGAAGTGAGTACGGAGCAACAGTTCTATGTGGTGCCACCCTTTATATCCTAAAAAACAAATACTTTACATTAAATCAACAAAGACCAGCATTAGCACTCAAATGTACAAGTTCTCATTAAGTGGTGTTGGACCTTAAATTTGGGAACTAAATTGGGAACAATGTCTCATTAATATATTGCAGGAGTTTATCTTTATTTATGTTGTGTTAAAATGATTAATATGCAAATTGCCTGGTAACTAAAGCAGCCAGATGCTGCATGAGTGGTGACGAAAAAGTAAACTCTCAGACGTGTAGTGTGGCAGAAGTATAAAGGAGGAAGTAACAGATTTACTCATGTAGCGTAGGACAAGCGCTCCAAAGTGTACATGTACTTGAGTTAATGCACTTAGTTACTTTCAACCACCGGATCAAGAGAGAAAGGAGGAAAATGTGTTTTCCCTCCGCTTCTCTGCTAAGTATTAGCGTGCGTTGATACAGCTAATTAAACATTTTAATCAGGGATCGCTCTGTATTGATCTTGATCTGCGCCGGCGGGGGTGTGAAGTGTTAACGATAGCGCCGTGATTATTCCTGTCACTCACTCTCACAGCCGTCCCATCAACCAGCGAGAGAGAGAGAGAGAGCAAGAGAGAGAGGGCGCGCAAGAAAGAGAGACGACCACAAAAACAATGAGTTGAAGTCATCGCGACTTATAATTAATCTCTTGTCGACTTCTATTGACACGTCCACTCTTTGATTAAATAATTACCTAAGTGCCATAAGCCTCAGTGATTGAGTCATAATCCTGAATAAGCTGTAACCAGCGTTGGTCACCTCCTTTGCTGCCATTAGCTCATCGTTTGCTTGGCTGCCAGAGCAGCAGCCCCCCCATCTGTTGTGCTCTGGTTCTGGGACAGCCGGTTTGGGTTTCGCTGTTTATAAAACCCGGTAACAGGTTCCTACTTGACTCCTGTGTTTTTATTCTGGCAGTGTATGCAGATGAATTCATACACGCACACACACACATGCCCACGTATGCAAATAACATTCGCACGCATGCCTGCACATTCTGACAAGTGCAGTTTCTCACATTATATTACAGCTCAAACCCACCCACAACAACACACGCACACACACTTCCCTTCACACATGCACTCTCAAACACGTGCATATCTACCCACCTGCCCACCCGTGACTCCCACACCTCACATATAAACAGCCTGGCATCTGTCACAGGGGGGGTCACACGAACACACACACGTGTACGCACGCAAACACAAACAACCCCCGGACACACACACACACGCGCGCACACACACACGCCGTCCTGTTGTCTGCAGCGAGCGCACCTTTTTGACCCTTTGACAGGTACACGCTGGATCTCAAAGTGAGAGGAGAAGCTCAGAGCAGGTCTACAAGTCAGAGACGTGCCCTCTCCATAGGTAGCTGTCCAAGTCCTCAGGGCTCCGGGGGATGGCGGCGCCTCTCCCAGGAAGTCATAACTCTCCTCTCAGGAAGTGAGGTGTGTCTGGAGCGTTATCTACATCTGTCTGGGAGGGAAGCAGGGGGACAAGAGGTCAGACAAGAATGGGACCACTTATATCATGTTTTATGTATGATGTGTGGCATGCGTTTGAATATTTACATGTGTCTGAAGGTGATGCAAATAAAGAAGGGGAAAAAAAGGAAGGAAGTTCAGAGAAGTGTGTTTCCTTTGTCAACAAAGACTCTTTGTAAACTGTTGGGCATGATGCAATTCAAGAACTTAACCAGCAACACCCAGAGAGCATATCAGCCACGCGACCTGCATATATTTAGGTTCAACTGAAGAATGTTGGTTGAAAATCAGTGATCGCGTCCCCCTTGGCTACTCATTTACTGACTGAAGCTGTTTTTTTACTCTTACATACTTGAGAATACACAAGTCTTCAGAATAATATTCAAACATTTGACCACAGTGGGTCATTAGAGTATGTTTCCATCTCATTATATCCTTTAACAACAGTAATGACCTTCAAATGTGAAACTGATTCCAACATTTTTTTACCTCCTTTCCCTGTTCCTGATGGTTCCCCTATATTCCCCCCGGTGCTCGGCACGTCGAACGACCCCTGAAATAACACGTCCCCAGAATATAAATGATCGGCTCCCACAAAGTCGAGTTAAAAGCTTTTGGGGGCGATCCTTGTGAACTCTTCCAACACTCCCAGGCATATAATTAAAAGGTAGTTTCTAATTTCTATGAGAGTAAATTAGCGCCTCGGCTTCATTGTTAAATCATGGCTGGTGGCACATAGCCTGGGGAGATGGATTGAATGGATCAGAGAGGGTTGGACAGTCGCCGGATAATTTTGACAATGGGGTTCGGGGGTATCATCCATCACTCAGGAGCTTACATGAAAGTTTTGACAGGTAGAGGTCATGGCAATGTGGCAGGAGCCAACAGAGATGGATGCCTTTAATTTGGGTAATGAAGAGTTAACCATCTTGGGAGAGCAAGAGGAGCGTTAAATGGGGGAACCGGCCGCCATTAAAAGAAAGTCTTATTTAATTCCTTCAGCCCTAATGAAAGACATTGGAACACAATCCTTGATTGACAACGAGGCCCCTGCTGTAATTCCCTGCAGACAGTTCACTTAAGTTCCCTCCCTTGTTAATCTCAAATATAATGAATTGCAAAACTAAGGTTAAATGTGGCAGCGTGAATTCATTATCACTAATACATTAGGCCGTAAGATGATTTACAGTGCGGTCTCTCTCTTATTTTCATTAACGGTGAATGGCTTTGATTTAGCCCCAGATTCCGCCGGCCTGTTCATCCTCACTATCAATCTCGCACGGCTTGGTCATTGTCCTCCTTTATATCTGACCCCGTCGCTCAAAGAATGGAAATGTGTCGGAGCAGACAACCTGGTGAAAAAAATTATTATTCTGCTTTTAAGCGCGTACAAGACCTCCTCTTTATCGCCGCCTCAGAAATTATATTCATCCTGAGCTGTCATTCAACTTCATCCTTGACCCCGCTCTTATTGTTGCAGGCTTAATGGTAGTGCCTTTGCCACGATAACAGTTAATGCTCCTCTGTCTACCAGCAAAGGCCTGTGAGGTCTATCTCCCACTAAAACACCAGGGACCTTATCTGCATATAGAGGTGATAGGTATATGGACATTCAAAATGCATGTACATGCTCCTCTATCATTCATTAACAAAAAGAAATGCACGTTTCTTTCACAGGTGCAATTCTAATACCTAGCACGCACTGCGTTATTGGACATGCCATTCCATTGCAGGCATCCTGTAACTTGGGCAACATTCCCTGTCTGTTCATATTAACGCTTAGAGGAATGTCATACATACATCAGCCTATTAAGGATATATACCCGCAAGCAACATGCCGTTTGCCCAATTTGCTTCACTGAACATTGCATATAGGCATTGCCTTAATTTGTCACTATTTTCCTTGAATGTTTCCGGTGTGCATGCATGTGTCTGTCTCATGTGTGCGCATGCGTGTGTGCGCGTGCGTGTGTGTACGGCGCTGCCATGTGTTCAGATTCAGATGCTTGGGCATAAATGAGACACATTGTGACCGTGCGCTAAGTAGGGGCTGCAGTAGCTATGGTGAGTGACAGAAAGGTTATGGGCTCCTAATGACAGGGTTTTAAAGCTATGGCTACTGCTAATTGGGGTGATGTGTCCGTCCCATGTCCCCCCAAGACATGTCTAGCAACCACGGATTAGACATGATTAAGGTACTGGTCTTCCCAGTGCTTCAAGACCTCTCACAGTATTTATCTGCAATGGTCAGATTACCCCAATGATGGACAGATAGAGATCGCAAGGGTCACGATATAGCTCGACAGTTAGTTTGAAGCCTATTATAGGCACCTTCACTGGCGCGGCTTTGGAAGTTACATACATCACCAGATCAACCATGAGAGGGAGCGCCATGTCACAGACGGAGAGCCGATGTAATATTTATGCAATCAGCATGTTATATAAAAGTATTTCTAAAGAAATGCCTGGGGATATTTTTCACATGTATAAGTGAAAAGAGAAACGGGAGGCCGTTCCTACACAAAACACAATTACAGAGTGTAAAATCATTATGTTCGGTTGGTAAACAATTTAGTCTAGCATCACACTAAGTACGCTATAATGGGTCTCCCCAATTAAAAAGACACTAATTATGTGTTGCTTCCTCTACAGGTTTACGTGGATTGTAATGCTCTTTTCTGTTTCAAACACTTTCATGCTAAAACGGCATTTTTTTCCAAAGAAATAAATGAAACCGCCACTAATCTCGAAATCTCCCGTGAAGTAAATGAGGCGAGTGCGTCTCTGCCGGACCGTCACCAACCAGGATTCATAACGGTGTAGAGTCACACAGAGAAGCACATAAAGGAATATTTATTTAACGCAAATGTTTATTGGTACTTGTCACCAGGAAAGCCCTGTGCACCAACTGTGAGCGAGTTGATACCATTAAATCATTGCAGTGGTCAAAGTAAACACATTTACAAGAGGAAACGCATCCGCATTGACGCTCTTTCCGTTCGGGTTTTAAATGATCAAATGTGTCGGGGCTTATTCTCTTTCCTCCTTGTTAGTCAGTGGCTCTTCGCATGAGCCTCGCGTGTGTTTTAATTTGCAAAGAGGGCCGAGAACTTCACCGGAGCGGGGGAACTCTATCTTGTTAGAGTGACTCGTCATGTGTGCTTGACAGACACTTATAATGAGATTAGAATGGCAACGTATCAAAGAGGAAATGTTGGAAATAAGAGAAGAGCTAATCCGCTCACTTTTACGGCTAAATTTGTTCTTTCCTTGCTTTCTCCTAACTTTGCCTTCCTGTTCATTATCTGAATTGTCTCGTGGCTCTCATTTTGTAATCCCGAGCTCTTCTATTGACACTGCGAGTCGATCTAAAAAAAGACCCTGTGAGACTGGAATAATAACTGTGAGATTTTTGTGTGATATGCAACCCTGCTTCACTTCTTAGGAGCAGGTAAACTAGATTATTTCTGAATATTAACATAACCGGGAAACAAAATTAACATAATCAACGTAATCGCGTTACTACGCTCGCCCGAGGGTGCGCGATCGTGGCTCCGGAAATGTTCTGACAGCATCCAAACTCTCCTCGACTTGAGGTGCCGTTTTGTTTTAACGTCTTTGCAGAACTTCCTCGCCCTTTTCACCTTGCAAAGACGTCTCTTCATAAAAAGGCCAAATAAAATCACATGAAAGCGCCCGAGCTTTGCCACACTTAAAGTTACACTAGGCCTGTGATCTGCCACACTCATTACCAAACGCTCCGTTATCGATTTCTAGATAGTTGTTAAACACTCTCCCATGCACACAGCTTAGCCCTTCATATCCCTGAGTCTCCTCCAATGACCTTTACTGTTCAGATAGAGATAGCTCTCGGAGCGTGCGGAGGGATGTGGAGGATTTGCAAAAGAGGACATTTATGAAAATCTTTCTTGAAGCCTGTCTGAGAAAGTCTTAAGAGACATGAAGGAAAGGGCAGCGAGTTAGTGTATGGAGGGGACATATTGAGCCTCTGATATGGATGGGATGCAGGAGGAAGAAATACCGGTCTATATGTGCATACGTAATGCAAAGTATAAAGAAGGAAGTGGCTGGACTCTCTTGAAGTTTCCTCTTTTTTTTTTCCTGTGGTGCAATCGGCCTCTCCAGTTGCATTCAGTACATAGAATATTTTCCCGGGAAAGTTTACACATGTGAGGGTTGATATTGAAATGACCTTCCGTAGAGAATCGACTTGGCATTTAACAAATTAAATAACTATAGTACAGCTCAGTTTATGACGTTGGTCGGCTCTTACTTTAGGTCAAAATGAATCTGAGACGTTTGGTTTGTATGGAAAGTAGGCCAAAGGCTGGAAAATCAGCGTGTTTTCCTTGTGGCTCACATGATCATGTTTCTGTTTACATGTCACACGATGTTTACTTGGGCTTTATCGCTGTGCATAGACGTTTGACTTTATAAAGCTGTTGAAGGGAGTCTACATTACCTTATTTCACTTCAGGTTCTGGTGGTTATATGTCACTGAATGTGGTTTGAGCGATTGATTTTTTCTTCTTCTCCCCCCCCCCTCTATTCCCTACGTTGATGAAACCCCTCCTGGTGGCTCCCTGGGGGAATCCATCTTGTGCTGATAACTTTGAGCTATCTTATCTGGTCACTGTTCAAACAAGAGTGAATGCTCAGATTTGCTCCAGGTGTTTGTCTCTCTACGGGTCCATTTCTTCTTGTTTTTGTTTTCAAGGTTAAAGCCTGATTGATGCGGCGGATTTTCCAACAATGCTGTTTTTGTCCAACCGTGTTTGAGCTTGTGGCTAAATCTCTGTCGTTCAGCACGGTAAAGCTGTTGGAAAAGTGAAGCAAAATGCAGCAAATAGGCCTATATGTGACATTGGATTGCTTTGGATCAACTTATAACCACACAGGCCTGTTACTCCGAGTCCACCAGCATCCATTTATTTTCACTTTCAATCTGATTATACGAGAGACAGAATCACTACACGTCTCCATTCTGGCTTCAAATTGTGCCGTTATTAATGGAGGAGAAGTTGGTTTCCCGATGCGAGCGAGCAATGAAGGGGCGAAGCAAAACTAACAAACCCTGACTTTTAATTCTGGGTTATCCAGCGGGCCTACCCACTAATTATAGAGACGTGAAGACCTAACACAGTGCTGCATAAGATTTTGCCCAAAGGCTGTGGATTCTCAATTTGTCATGCTGCTTTGAACTGTCGCTATTCGGCTGTGGGTGCAAAGATCATAAACCAGTAAAACTTCAGAGCACAGGATGCGACTCAGGGTGACTAAGCACAGCGGAGGGCCCCCTTGCTCGCTCTGTGCACAAACTGGCCTGTAGTCAATGCTATCTTATCTTGCGAGGGGGCAAGTCTGGGCTGGCCAGCGGGGAAGCGGAGCCACATGGGCTGACACGGGAACGGCTTCTTAGAAATGAACTGCTTGGGTGAAATATGATAAACAGATCTATTTCTTCAGAGTTGTGCTGCGTGTTTTCTTTTGGCTGTACTTGACCACAACATCTAACTTTTTTAATTGATAAACTGCTGCACAATTCCAACGCTTAGCTGCACGCGTAAACATACAAATTGTTTTATTTCCATGATAAAGATGTGCGGTTTTCATCTCGCTGGCATTAACACGGTAATAAGAACTTTGCTTTTGTCACGCCTTATGTGTAACAATTGTGCAAATTAAACTTTCCGCTGCTCTTTCGATAGTCTTAGTGGTGTGTGAGTGTGTGAGCAAGACCTGACCTGCAGCCATACAATCCATCAGCATTAGTCCTACACAGTCTCCAGACTAAACACACTCTCATTACAGTGGCTGTGAGAGCCTGGAGGGTTCGTCCTCCGCACAAGTTTATTAACACAAGATACAATGTACAACACACGACGAGGTATCCTGGACTCATAGAGTAAACACTGTTTCATAGCTGCTGGTGTATAATTAAAGGATTTAAAATGGCCAGAGCTTATGGAGAATGACATGGCAATATGATTAGTGTAGAACATACTGTACCGTGTAAGCCACGGTTGCTCTAGGATGATGTCATCTCCTCCAGGCCCCTGTGGGTTCTCGTTTCTTAGCCGGGCAGCGTCTGCAGTACAGAGAGGGGAGAGATACTCTGAGGTGGAGAACGCCTCAGTGTATGCTCACATGCTCATATCCCTTACTTACAAGTGTACAGGATTACATTAGAGTCGGAGTATTCAAATTTACTTTGATTCTGTTATATCACATGGACTCGTTTTAGATTTACAGTGCGACACAAGTTTAAGCCACATTTGAGGTTGATCAGCATTGTATGAAAGGCTTCATTTCCTTAAGTGCAGTTTACAATGAAAATAATAAACTGACCAAACTTTAAAAAACAACTTATGTATCTACATTTTTGGGGGATTTTGGTGGATCAGTTGAAGGATTATGTTCCTCCCTCCACCATCCCCCCTCTCTTTTTAAATCCCTACAGTCAACTACACTGGAAACCTCAGTTGCAGAATGGAGTCTTTGTGAATAGAGATGATCAGCGTTTAATCTGACAAGTGTCATATGAATAGGTCAAACTGGTGTTCCACATACTGGCTCGCTCTAACAGAACAATAATGACGGCTCTATCATCTTTTTAAAAATTGTACGTTTCTAAATATAGTCTCCTTCAAAGCTTCATGCAAGCTGGAATGAAAAGTTTTGTGATTAGATTTGGTTTTATGTGGGATATGGAATATAGCATTGTCACTTCATAGACAACTTCCTTTTTCTTCTTGCAGCAGTTTATGCTCTGGGAAAGCTTTGTGTTTGACGGCATGGTAACAAAACAGAACACTTGCATGGGCTAAATTTAGAATACTGTTTGCACCCTATGAATTAGGTGAGAGTTGTTGCAAGTACAAGTACACACAGCGTCCCAACAGCTTTGGCCTCTTATTGTATTTGTGCGTCCCTGTGACAAACATTCCAACACAGTGCTCGGGCTTTGGCTGTTTACATTCACGACAAGACACTCCAGTCTCAAGTATCTGCTAAGCATCAGACCTTGAGAGACAGAGGCCACATCAAGGAGGTCAACAAAGAACCTGACACCCCGGAGATACATTTGCATTGAGTCGAGAATGTAAAGTGATGACGGGGCATAAAATGGTCTTAGAGGAACCCAGACACTTAAGTGGTAAAAACAAAAACCTCCACACTGCTGCGAGATCCTCTTCATTGTCCCAGCTTTTCTTATCTTATGAGCGAGGGGACGATTGTATGATCTTGGAGGAGTGAGACCGCAGCGGCAGGCAGGCATGCAGACAGCGAGACGAACGCAGGGCAGCTGGCATGGCTTGTTTTACTGTCATCTTGCCAGTTTAGACAACTAAATGGGTCATAGTAACAGGCCACCATAAACAAACCATAAATCTCTAATTCATATGCCGGGTATTACGTTTGGATGGGATGAATGGTGAGGCCTGAGAGTCTGCACGGAAAGACACTGGGCAGATACTACTTGCAGACTGCTGGGAGTTGCTGCCTTAATTCCATGCATAGCACCGGATTAACATAAAGTGACTCCACTATGTGGGCTAGAAAAACAGCCATTCACAGCGTGGCAATCAACATTGTAACCTGAGCACACACAGCACATTCAAGAACACGTCTGTCAAGTGAAAAGTTAATTTGCGTTTTTATGTGCTACCAAAACACCTCCCCTTTACCCCCCACATGAGCTTTCACCCCGCCCGCCCCCCCTTCCTCATTGTGAAGCCATCAGATAGTGGCCTGCAGAAGTCCACACCTGTCTCAGGGCTATGCAGAGGAGATGGATCCATGCATTTTGAGCATCAGATAGCCTCTAGCCAGGGTTAGTATTGATCTAACGCTTCACTGGCCCTTTGTGAGAGCAGCAGCTGCTTTGGGGGGCTTTTAGATAAGCAATGCAAAGGGAATTGTTTCTCCTGAAACCCTCTTTCAATGCTCCTACATGAAAACCATCGCTTAATTCAACACTCCATCGCTCTCGAATAAAATGTCCTCTCCCCTGACACTAAAAGCAGCAAATAAGCATTAAAACATCTGCCTTCAGGGCTTTAGAAAGTGCCTGGTATTAGAAATCATGTAGTGATAATGCAAATCTCGGGATTTTCCCCGTTTAATCATATTTAATCTCTAGAGTGAAAAAGAAATGAAAACACAACATGTGTCAGTATCCCACAACTCCCTTTGCTCCTCACTCATACTGATTACAGTCGCTGAATGAGGTAGATGGGAGGGGGGAGGGGGGTCCCGGTACATCTGTGTGAGCAGGCATGGCGCTGAGACCCTCCCTAAGATGACTCATAGGCTGCATGGGCTGACACCAGCACCTCATTCACAGCCAATAATGAGCCATGCTAATGAGCAGGACAGCCACCCTGCATGCTCATCATTAAGCAGTGCGGTGATTCATGTCCAGCATGAAACCATCATATAAAGAGACGGGGCTGGCTGCAGCAGATATGTGGGGACATGATATGGAGTCCTTTCAAGGGCTGCATCGTTTTGTTTGATATGGCTTAAAAAAATATTTTTTTATAGTATTTCTGTGAAGGAATGAGCTCATCTTGGAAAATCTGAAAGGGATGATATACATTAAGTTCCCATCCTCCTGCCTAAGGGGAATGTCCGCTTTTCAAGTGCACATGCAAGGACGATTTCCTAGAATTCCATGCAGCTATATGCTTGCAAATTCTACTTAAATATGACACCATGGTATCAGTTTATTCAGAAAAAAAATACCCTGCTCTATCCACGTCTGTGCCGATCGGGGGATCAAATATCACTCAAATGAATCCGTCAGAAAAAAAAACACGCTGACAGTGAAACATGCATGTGCGTACGCCAACCTCCTGAGACTCCTGCTCCGACACATATATCTGATAAGGCTTAATCAGCACAGGGTGGTCATGATAAAGCATTTCAGCCCTATCTCTGTCTGAGAGAGAGAGAGGGGAGGGGGGGAGACAGAGGGGGGCACTACCTCCTGCGTCTCTGCTCCAAGGATGGAAGGCTAGGGACCCCTCTATCACTCTCTCTCTCTCTCTCTCAAACTGCCTCCGTCTCCTTCTTTCCCCCCCGCGTGCCTCTGTCTTCCTTTATTTTTTCCCCATGCTTCCCTCTCTCTGCATTTCTATCTGCCTCCCTCTGTATCAGTGCACACACTTCTTAAGCCCCAGCTGGGGGAAATACGGTGGCTGGGTGGGGGGAGGGTTTCAAAAGGGTAAGTGATTGCCCTCTAGGGGACGAAGCTGAGAGAAAAAAGCAGGACGCCTTATCGCCCCGGCCTCCAATAGCACACTGCTGGCTACCACCCAGAGCCGGGGGTGTGTATGTGTGTGTGTTGGAAGGAGGGGGGGGGGGGGGGGGGGGGGGGGGGGGGGGGGTACGGGAGACGCCAGCTAGATGCGCCACTGCCTCTTGACACAGCAAACTCAGCAGGGAGCCTTGCATCCACGGCTGGCTGTTTGGGCTCAACTCTGGGCTGCACTGCCAAATGCTGCTGTTTGAATCTGTTATTGCCTCTGCATGCACGCTTTATCCTGTACTACAAGGGCATTATTCAAAACGGATAAGAAATCATAGTGGGCGTGACGTGTGTGTGTGTGCATGTGCTTACTGTAGACTGTGATTCTGGTGTTCACTTTACAGAAGAAAAATATTTGATATCGCATATCCGAGTGGGATATTTTTGGGGAGGTGAGCAAAAAAATATTGCCAGTAAAGGTTTGTTGTCTCATACAGGTTGTAAACAAGATCTGGGGAAACTGGATGTTCTACTGACCTATTTCCTTAATTCAAATGAAAACAGGAGGGGGAAGGAGGAGCTGGGGGGGCTCCTGCAAAAAAGGGAAAACGTGTGTGAAAACACATTCATAGATAACTGTGATGTGATGTTAAAGATAGCAGCATCGAGTCCCTTCCTAAAGCTGCTATTACCATCTGCTCTAATGTCTCCGTCTGCAGGCAGGCAGGCAGGCAGGCACCGCATCCAGACGCCTGCAACAGTGTCCAAGCGCCACCTTCAGTATCCAACCTAGGGGAGGGGGAAAAAAGAGGCAAATAATCACTAACCTACATCTTTTTCCTCCAGACACCTCTGTCTGAGCCACAGTCGCTACTCTAAAGTCTGCCCCTTCACTCCCGTTTCTAGCCTTAAAATAAGGGGGCAGCTCCGGGCTTTTGCCGCGGCTTTATACGCGCTTTGGATCCCGGGTGCGCATCGTTCTAACCGCGTGTTTAATATGCCTGTCTCGCCCGGCGTGTAGCCCCAGACACTGTGTACCACAAATCCCCACCTCCACTCCCAATGAGAGCCGGGGAGAAGAGGAGGAGGAAGAAAAGGGTTAAGGGGAGTCTTGAATCGAGACTGCTGGGCGGAGTGGAAGGGACGTGATTGGGCGGCTGGCCGTGACGCAGGGGACATGAAAAAGCTGATAACTAGTTAAGAAGGCAGTTTGTAACTCTGGAAAAAGAGTGCAGAGCTTTGAGAGACGCTTACAAGAGGACAGAGGACGTGGACCGAACCGGCGAGAGAACCGAGAGTTGAGCTGTCTTGGGCAGTGCGGCTGTTAGGCACTGCGGCGTCCGGAGACAGAGCGACTCGGCGACCAGAGAGGGGGGGGACCATGGTGCAGCACACAGACACCAGCGAGACGGACGGCAGCATGTCCAGGGAGGCTACCGACTCGGAGGAGAGTGAATTTATGGCGTGCAGCCCGGTGCCGATAAACCCGGACTGGTGCAAGACAGCCACCGGCCACATCAAAAGACCCATGAACGCTTTTATGGTTTGGTCCAAGATCGAGAGGAGAAAGATCATGGAGCAGTCGCCGGACATGCACAACGCGGAGATTTCCAAGCGGCTCGGGAAGAGGTGGAAGATGCTGAAGGACAGCGAGAAGATCCCGTTCATCCGGGAGGCGGAGAGACTGCGGCTAAAACACATGGCCGACTACCCCGACTACAAGTACAGACCGAAGAAAAAACCAAAGCTCGACAGCTCCAAATCCTCGGCGCCGTCTCCGGAGAAGTGCGGGAAAATAGCAAAGACTCCTAACAAGAAGTGCTCCAAGATAAAGACGAAGACCGGCTCCAAGTCGTCCCACCACAGCTACGGCGAGGACTGCGTGTTTCCCAGCATAAAAGTTACAAAGACTGTCAAAAGTGAACTCACCGACGAGGACGACGACGACGAGTACGAGGACGACTACCGGATGCGGATTAAGCCGGGGGACGAGGAGCGCCTGAGGCCGTACAACGTAGCCAAAGTTCCCGCGAGTCCAACTTTGAGCTCCTCGGCCGAGTCGGAGGGGGCGAGCATGTACGAGGAAGTGCGGAACAACAACCGACTCTTTTATAATATCAAAAACATTACCAAGCAGAGCGCGTTGCACGCTGCTGCCGTCTCACCAGCATCCTCCAGGTCGGTCTCCACATCTTCCTCCTCCTCCTCGTCTTCTTCTTCTTCTTCCTCCTCCAGCAGCAGCAGCAGCTCCTCTTCTTCTGGCGAGGACGCGGACGATTTGCTGTTTGACTTTAGTTTGAATTTCGCCCCCAGCGCCTCTGGCTCGGAGCTGGGCAACCCCAATTCAGGAAACCTCTCCCTGTCTCTAGTGGATAAGGACCTGGACTCGTTCAGCGAGGGCAGCCTGGGCTCCCATTTTGAATTCCCAGACTATTGCACGCCAGAACTCAGCGAGATGATTGCCGGGGACTGGCTGGAGGCGAACTTTTCCGACCTGGTGTTCACATACTGAACCCGAAAGAACGAGAGAAAGAAAGAGAGAGAAAGAGAAAAAAGTTCCTCTAGTAATAACAGAGAAGGGAGAGATGAAATTATATATGTGTCCCGGTCAACTTGTCCCCCCGTCCCCAGTTCTGCCCCTTTGTGGGTCGCTCCAAAGGTGGAGGACCAGGGGTTTGAGGAATGAGATGCTTATGAAGCTGGTAGCAAAAAATAAAAACAACACAAAAAAAAACTAAAAAGAAGCAAAGTCTGCAGACGTTTTTCTGGCAGCATGACAGGGTTTTATGGATTTTTTTCCTCCCGTAGGTCTGCATTTACTGTTCAGCTTAAAAACGGACCACTACTAAGGGAAAAATCTGTGAACTTCTATGCATCTTCTCCTCTTAAAACGTAAAAAAAAAACACACAAAACAAACTGCAGGGAGCTGAAAACGGACTGTGGACTGACTCGAAGCAAATCTGTGAACTGACAATTTGTTCAGGATGTTCCTTTACAAAAACGGTTTATGTAATTTCTTAAATGCCGCAAAATGTTTGTTTGTTTTTTCTAACTGATTCCGTTTACCTCCTGGTTTGGAAAATTAAAGCAGCCTAAACCTTCTGCAGAGTACAGATGCAGGGGGGAAACATTTTGATACATAACAGACCTCATCTTTTTAAAAGAAAAGTAAGATATTTTCAGGCATATTTTTGTACAGTTAAAAAGGGAATGTACTTACTGTGCTTTCAGTGAGTTTCAGGCACTTCTTCCCTTTATCATTTGTTTTTAGCATGCAAGGGAGTCCTGGTTTTAAGGATTAAGTTAAATTAAGACTTGCATCAAAAATGCCTTGTGATTTTAAACTAGGTTTTGTACAGTTGTAGAGCAGATTTGTTGAGTATTTGTAGACGATACAATGGCATCATGGGGAACACATACCTCAGAGCTGGAACTAGTTTCAAGATTGTATATGTACTGTAATATAGTAAAGTTAGGAGTTTATGTATATCATACTCGTGATATGTGGATGGGTCCCAATCGCAGGTGTGAAACTGGATTTTGGTATTTTTTATGGCACATACTGTTTTTTCCCCCCTCTCATTTTTTTGTGCAATATATACTCTTAAGATACAGACCATCAACAATTGTAGCAAGTGATGGAAAAACAGACTTGTGCACTGTCAACATCATTTGGTGTTATGATGCTGAAGCCTGTCTGGGCAGAAAAATAAACAAATCAGCTGGAACTGATACAAAACAATTGAATATGGCCTCGTGGTGTGATGCATAATATGGAAATGGATAAATACCACCAATTGAATGTTATTCGACTCACAAGATTTGATTTTTGGTACAAATTGTCAACTAACAATCTGAATCTGGAAATGAGGGAAAAAAGAGATTTGCAATAGGGCATAGTCTAATACAGTGGTCTGGCATTAGTTTAACAAGCAAGCAAAAAAGAACATTCCATAGTCCTGTTTCATGAAATGAAACTTTATTTTAAAACTGAAGACTGCCTTCTTTTTTTTAAAACATTAACCATGAACCTGTATTTTTATTTCTTGCACTTAAAAAAACAGATATTGTTTATTTTTATGTGGGTCTTACATATGAAGTCTGTTTGATAAAGGTTTTGGAATATGACCTAATTATATGCCGAGACATTTGTTGGAAGTTCTAGGCAGTAGTTACTTCACATTCCAAGTGTGAAACTGTCTTTGACTCATCTTTTAATAAATAAGTACCTACCACCATCGACTGTCCTTTCAGTTTGTGAATATATGTACACAAATGTGTTATTTGTTGCGTTACAAAAGGATGTGATGACAGAATGATGCCTATTTATTGTAGGCGGATACTCTGAAATGGATGGGCTCAAACTAACATGTGAATTCACATTTAATAAAAAGGATAAAAAGAAAACTTGTAAATGACGGTGTTGAGATGTTTTACTGTTCGTGTATTCAACTTTGCAGCTTGGCTGAGCCTCTTTTACAACCTCTCTCAATATAGACGCTGCTGCTTTAAGAAATTGAATTGCCCGCTTGCCTGCACTGAGCGATGTGATTGGTGGGATTGCTTGTCCCCTTGGAGACGGAGCTAGAAACAGGAGCCGCTCCCCTCAGCGTGTGGGAGCTCTCATTCTGTCTGGCTTCCATTCAGAAAAGTAGCACTCAGTCCAGCATAGAACGGCTTGAGAGCTACAGTATGTGAATAGAGGACTGAAGAACTGTCTGAGTCTGACATGTGTTCACTGAAATATAAATAATGGCTCTGCCACAAGATAGAATGGAAAGATGCAGAGGGCTATCTTCTTAAGTATAGTTCAGAAATCAAAGTAAATTCTCAAGGTCTGCCTGAGCAAAGTCCATTCACACTTCAAAACATCTGCTGTGAATGGACATGTGGGGAAAGCAAGCAGTATGTCAGAGTGGGTTTGAGCAATAGTTATTCCAGGGGCTCTGAAATGGTGACAGCAGCTCTTCCATCAGTCAGTATCTGATTTATTTGGCTGATTTGTGTGTCGGTGAACTACTTCATACAACAGAAAGCTGCAGGGCTGCACTACTGCACATCCCATGACATCATCTTCAGCAAAGAGTACAAGAAAAGGGTTAAAAAAAACAGAACACTTACAGAAAGCATCACTCGCATATGCAAACATAACATAACTATGATAAAAGTTCACACCACGAGAGCAGCACATTTAGCCGCATATGATGTCACATAGTCCGTAACAAATCCTATATAAGCTGTGAACATACACATTGATTACATTTTCACAGCAAAGGTCTTCCTCCCGTGTGCCTCCAGAGGAGCACAGATGCGTCCTTTTGTCTCCTCTGAGGTTTGCCTCCAGGAGACCCAGCTTTTACAGATCATACATAAAGAACCAGAGGCCTCGGCCACTGAGAGATTTGTGTTCATTACAGCAATAGAATCTAATGATGAATATTTGCCATGCATGGCTGCACAGGTACTAACCCCCCCATTAAGTCAGTTTGCGAATCTGTAATAAAACATTTATCTAGCTATTACTTTACCTGACCTATTGGTCAAAGTTGCTAATGGGTTCCAGGGCTATTCCCAATAGAATCTCAACATTGATTTTGTGTTCCTCTGAAATATCTGCTCAGGGCTAATGCCATTGGTACATGTTGAAATGAAATTAGTGACCCGTTGAAATTTCCTTCTATTTCCTCCTTAAATAAATAGATGGAAATCTAGAATGCTCGGGAGACACTGAATAAGATAGCGTCCTCCAAGGAATCCAGCAAGGGGGATATTGTGGCGACAAAAGAAAGTAATTTCCATTCCCTTGAGCGTTTAAATCATTCATATAACCCAGGATGTCACAGTCGAACGCTGTACGTGACACCTATACAAAGACCCCTGGCACAGAACTGAAGGCTGCGGGGGTGTTGATCTGCCAATTTGCAAGTTGCTTAAAGTGGACATCTAAAACACGTCAATACCATCTTAAATCTCCCAAGGTACAGTTTCTTAGTGACCAGGCTCTGTCATACACAGTGCCGATGTTAAATCCAGTAATAATGTGAGCTACTATGATTTGCTCACATCTTTTCCCTCTTCCTCTCCACACACGCACACTCACCCGGTGAGCTCAGTTGCATTACATCACTGTTTAGCTTATGCCGCTGCGCAGTAAGACTCCGTGTTGTGTCATCCTTGGTCCACATGCGCTCCCACTCCTCCCAGTGGGAGGCTGTCTAAAATTGCTATGGGAATACTGATATATGCTCGCCACACTGAAGGTTTCATAACAACAATAACAACATCATTTGCCTAAATTTATACCTGTTTACTGTCTGTTAATTGACGAGCAAGCAGGATTTATGGCGCCTGCTCCAAATGTGCTGTGTGAGATGGAGATCATTGCGGTGACAGCCTCTCAGTCTTAGCGCTCCCCTCTCCTGCTCTGTTATACAAGCATGTCATGCTGTTAGACACTGCCAGCGCCCTACAGATCCTGAGAGCGCTGTGACAGTTTATTGAAATGACGCACCAGTGGTTGGTCCCTTCGCTCTTTGTGTGCGAGTGAGGTCTGGGGTATGATCCAAACAGGTGAAAGGCTATTTAAAATAAAAGCCATACGGTAAACCTTCAGCCATAAACATCCTATCTTATAAATCCAGATGAGGGAACGCTGTGTTTATTTCCAGGGTGCCTCTCTGCTATAAAATCTCCAATATAAAAACCTTATATGTGCTTATTCATAATGTCGTGCGGGCTCCCTTGCTGATAGTCAGGGAGAATTTGTCTGTAAAATTGCCTGCCTGAGCAGCAGTCCAGTCTGTGTCCTCTGCTCTGGTCTTGGCCCGGGGCGACTCCTGCTGCTGTTGATGGCTATCCATTTGCTCTGCCCTCCCTGTGTACGGTCGGAGAGGCAGAGAGGGCGCATCGGTCCCATCTGCTGCAGTGATATTTACTATCCCTTCACATTTGTGAGAAGGGAGGGTGTGTGTCTGTGTGTGTGTGTGTGTGTGAGGGGGGGTGTGGCAGAGGCCCAATTCCCTCATGGTGTTTTAGCACTCTGGCAGATATACACACACGTGCACACACGCACACACACATGTAGGAAGGGAGTCAATGAGAGATAAGAGGCAAATGGATAGAGCAGGAAAAGTGCTGCTCATGATTCAGATTCAACTTGATGTGGACTGGATACATGAACAAGTGTGTGTAGCTGCGAGCGAGTAACCTTCCTGGTCCGCTTCGCCGCAGCTTTTCATTATTTAGCAAAGGCAATGGGACATTCCAAAGAAGCTCGGAGGAGCGCTGTGTCGCGGCCGGTTTAAGCTGCCAGCGCTATTGTCTGGTCGACACAGAAACAAACAGTTCAATCACTCCTCCCAGAATCACTTCTGACAAGATCTCATTGGTAGAGGTCAGTTTTTTTTGAAAGGAGGTGCCTGAGGTCACACATCAGTCATGTGAATTATCTCTTAAGAGGGGCAGGAACTCAGTCGCACACCTGCTTCTCTTTTCACCCCAAAATCTGGGTGTTACTTTAATTGTATGGATTCTCCTGGTGGAGGTCAGCGTGTGCTACGTGGATGTTCTGCTTAGTGGACAATCGCTCAATTTGGATGACCTGATTGCGGCCAGTTTAGTATTTACATAACCTTGTTTACAATTAATTGTGACTCAGTGCCAGATATTAATCTTATGGCATTACAGCAGCCACGGTAGCCCCCTGCACTTTCCAATAAGCCATGTGTGCTTAATCTTCATTAAAAGGGCATAAACCCCGCAACATTAGTCCAACGTCTGGGTCATAATGCATGTAGGATGTTATTGGTGAGTTGAAATCATACTAATCCAGATTAAAGTGTGTGTGTTTTTTTATTAAGTTACATGTTTAGTTGTATTGCTCTGGATGATTCACTGCTCTGTATCTGGTTATACATTGTTGTTGATCAGATCATGTTGTTGCCCTCAAATCAAATGGAGTGGATATTAGTGTATTATTAGAACACAGTGCTTTCTTCTTGCATATTTGTTTTTTGCTGAGGAAATTTGGTCTGGCTCTCTGCCCAGATGCGCGGATTTAAGACAGCAGTGGAACCCTTCCCCCCATTTTGGGAAGTGTGTGTATGTGTATGGGTGTGTGTGTGTGTGTGGGGGGGGGGTTGTGTCTGTGAGTATGTGTGTAAGTGTGAGTGTGTATGTTATGGGTGGCAATATGTTTTTGTGTGTTACCCAGGTTAGACAAATGCAAACACTCCTCATGGGTGTCGTTTCTGGGTGCGGCACTCCGATCGGGGTGTTTGCAGTTGTAATGTGAAACTCGGTTAACTAACTCTTCAATCTAATGATAACAGCGGACGTCCTGACCCCCCTCCTACCTTCCCGCTCCAGGATTAAGTTTAGCTGTAATCTAGTTTCAAAAAGTGGAACTCACGGCGAGCACATGCAGTCCCCCACCCCCGTCTAAAGCCAGAGCCCAGCCAGCGGTGAGCCATTCATATGCATCTGAAACCTAATACTGAGCTGCTGTGTCACGCGGTGGCCCCACCTTTCCTGACTCACCACAGAGCCTCGGCCACCCATCTCCCCCTCCCTAGCCCATACCGGCACCACCACCCCTCTCACAGCTCACCCCCCACCGCCAGCCCAAAGCTCACTGACTATTATATACCTTGCTTCCTCTCTCATTCTCCCTCCCTCTCCCTGTCGCTCTCAACCCCCCTCTTCTCAATCATTTGCATGTTTCCCAGGTTACACTGTCAGGGTTCCCCCCTCCCCACCAGCCCCCTGTCACAGTTAGAGTCTTTGCGGGGTCTCATTTGATAGTCTCTGCTGCTTCAGTAAATAATTAGCACACTGAATCCTCTGGGGCCCTATACAGGAAGCATGGCTTGCTTACCAGAGGAGCCAAAAGGTTCTAATGATTGCCATGCTGCAAGCTTTTTGATACGCAACCCCCCGACCCTCAACGTGACACATGTAAAGTATAGCACACATAGCTACATACATTTAAATATCATTTTTAGATGCATTCTATACGACTTTAAAGCTTTATATTATAGTCTGCAATTCCTCAATATATATAATTTGTTCCAGTATGGTGCAGTTGCATCATAACTTTGAAGTGCCATTGTGGTAATGCGCATTTTACCAAACGAGAGGCATCAAACAATTGCCAGATGGATGCTTGACCTCGCTGATTAGCAACAGAGACACTTAGGCAAAGTAAAGCCCTCTTAGGATTGCATCTATATAAAATGACAGCTCGTGCCAAAAAGTCCATTAACTGCACGTAGAAATATAATGGCCCTGTCCAACTATAGCCACAGAGATAACTTCAGATGTTGTGAGAGATGGGAGAGGTGAAATCGAGATGTGCCAGGACCTGAATGGGACTTCCCTTCCCCGTATGCCCTCTAGTGCATTTTAGGAGGAAAAATGAAGGGAAAACAAATCACACCACTGAATAATTCATATGTGTGTGGATGAATAATTTCATCATGTTGAATCTATATCCATTAAGGACAGAAGGACAGAATACAACACATCTAAAGCCACACCTTGAGGAACTCTTGGAAACAAACAAGAGAATGTGTTTGCATCCCTGGGAGTTTCAGCCCACAGTTGGGAGCTTCAATCTCCCCTTAACGGGATGCGAAGGTTGATTTTATTGGCTCCGCTGAGTTCCTATTGTGACACAGGCTTTGAGGCCTCGCCAGAGTAACATGTGGCCTGGTGAAGTCGACAAGAAAGACGATGTTGAGGCACATTTCCTCTGTGCTGCTGGCACAAATCTAGCGCGCGCAGCTTCTGTTGGAGATTCCGGGTGGTTGTAGATTGTTTGGAGCCGGTGGGGACTGGAGCTATAGTGTCTGAAGACATGTGACATGTAGCCCCGCTTCTCACAACTGACACACACAACCGCTGCTAACACACACACACACACACGCACATACGCACACACACTCTCTTCTCTCTCTTTCTCGCTCTGCTTCTCTCCTGGCTGGTCAGAGTTATTCATTTCGTTGAGCACCTCAGCCGCCAGCAGAGAAATGCTGTCACTGGGTCATTACAAATACCCACGGGCGGTTGAGAATGTCCTCACAGATACGGGAGACAAACGTGGGTCTGCATGCTGCTGCCTGAGCGCTGCTGTCTGATGGTGTTCTCAATGACCTACATTTCACTCCTTCAAATATTTCATTTCACGTCCGATGAAATGAAGGACCACTAATCCGAGACTGAACAGAGATGAGTTATTTTGTACTCTGGATGACTGAAACACTCTGAATCACCAAGGCCCACTGCATAGAATAGAGTCAAACATGCATTCCAAGGTGTTTTACATACATGTATATATCTACAGTCAGGTTTTTGTTACGGTAACCTTCTTCTAATACACCAAGAAGAAATCCACATAATCAGCAGGTCATATATTTACATATATATACATATATTTATATTTTATTCACTATGTCCTCTTGGTTAGCCATCATCACCAAATGTATCGCTTAGTAAGGATTAGCTACTTAGTCCTGTGGGTATGGGGGGGGTATATTCATGTACACACACACACACACACATATATGAGCATATCTTTCTGACCATAAATAAGTGAGTGATTAAATAAATACCACTGTTGCCTCCCTCAACATCTACAGCTGAGGTGGCCTTGGGCTATGCAATTAAATCGGTATAGAACAGAGGAGAGCTCTGGCTGTATTGGGCGTCTCTCAGATATGAATCTCTCACACAGACACTGCATGTTTGACCATGTGCACTATGATATTTAATACAGGCACAGACATTCACACCAGACTCTTGGTCATCTGCAAAACATCAGATTTTGCTCACACAAGGTGCAGGACCACCATAGTGACTCTGTGGTTTAAGCATCTTATGTTTATGCAAGTTAAAGTGTAAAATCATCATTTTTGCAGTTGAGAAGAGCAGAATTAATTTTCCAAGCAACAGAAAACAATCTCTTAAGGATGTCACTTTAGTTTGGAAGACGTATGAATTGAATATGAGTGTGAAAAAAGCGTGCAGTCTCAGCAAAACATCTTTCCAGGCCTAGGACGAAATAAAAACACAGTCCAGGTAAATCCCTCAAGTTGTTATGAGCTCAGTGTGCGACTCACCTCTGTGACAGCGCGGCCGTGTGCTATTTTTAGTGGTTTGGTGGTTGAGGGACACAACTGCGATCAAAAGCAGGCTGCTCATTGATTTTCAAAACCGCACATTATGCTGCAAATATATATCAAAGGGAAGAGCCTGCGTGACCTCTGTGATACGCTCAGCATGATTTAAACATGCTAAAGCCATCTTTAAGCCTCAAGCTAACACATTTTAACTCTGAATAACGAGGCACTGCTGCTGCTGCTGCTGCTGCCTATGTGCCGGAGCGTCGGGGCCGCTAAGGTGAAAAGGAAAATGAGGAGGGAAAAAAATCAAAATGGGCATAGAGGGAAGAAGAGGGAGCAATATGAGGAATTGTGCCGCTGTGATTTGATGAATTATTAAAGTCCCCTTTACAGATTTCTTAATTAGAACGTATAATCCAGTAATTAACGTGAGGAGCAGCTGGCTAGTGCATTATATTGCTGAAATATATAATCCCGCTTCTCGTATTACACCGAGTTGCGAAATTCCCCCTTCATAAAAAAACCTCTCTAATAATCCCATTAGGACTTACTACAGAAAGTATACTCATCTTTTAAGCACCAACCTCAACCGTGTAATTGCTCCGCATTTAAAGCAATTTGGTCAGTGGCGACAGAAACCTGCATGCTGCTGAAAAGTTAATGACACTGAAAGCCAATACGATCCCCAAACCACTTAGCCGTACCGTTCGACAGAATTTCTTCGCACTCTGAGAAAAAAAAAAAGACGGATTACTATTTTTTTTGCATTTCACACATTTGCGCTCGATTTATAGCAATGGCCGCAAAAATACCCCCAAAACAGAACACGTTAGCCGTCTACGTCAGGTTTGATGGCAAAGGATTGTACGATTCAGGACGCAGAGCTGGATCGCTTAGACGCATTGTCTATGAATGTAATACCATGGAGGATTTGACAGTGAGTGGCAACAAAGATGTGTTGGGATTGTGTTAAAGAGAGATACATGACATCAGAGTGATTGAATGCTCACAATAACAGATTTAGTTGTTTTTTGTCCAATTTCAATCAGGCAGCCGACTTGTTCCTGTCACGACAGAGTCCCCTAGCACATTGGAATTGCGTGACTGATATCTCATACACTAGATTTCTCACTTCACTGCACCCTAGAATCCAACCTGCCCAACCCAACCACCCACGCATACCCTTCCCCCTTCCCCCTTTCCCCCTTCCTGCAACTTCCCTCCCCTGCCTCCATCTCATCCAGCCAAACTAAACCGCCTTTATGGCCATATTTCTGTAAAGTCCGCTGCCTTGATTTGCTTTGGCATTCCTGTCCTTATTCATCCAGTGGGGCTGTGAGCTGGAATAATTAGGAGAACACCATAAGGCCCCTGCCTCCTGACAAGTGATCAACAAACAATGATTTATGAGGCCATCTTGTATCAGGGGATGACCATTGATTTAAACACACAAAGAAAACACACACACACACATACACACAGGCATGTGGACACACACAACTTCTGACACGAATATGCATAAATCAGATACTATATCTCAAAATCTTCAGGTGCTGTTGTTTTATGCTGACCTGCCCTGTTTATCTGTCACTCGCAGAAATAAACATCCAAACTCGTATACAGCCACCATTTGATACGGATTCGATGACTGATCAGACTGGCAACGTTGCGCACTGTTTAATATCTTTTGAATGCTTCACCTAACCTTCCGCAAATCAATTTGTGCTGCTCTTTTACCCCGCAAATGCTGATTCCACACATTTTCTAGCGGTTGTTTTATGTATTGATTGTCACGGGCAGGCTTGTAAGAAACACACCACTATGTCTGTGTCTTACTGTTTGGAATGAGTCTAGTATATCACTTGGGATTGTCTGTTGTTTTGGCATTCCTAGGTAGGGTTTCTTGAAAGACAACATGCATACTGTGTTTTATTACCCTGCCAGCTGCGGGGTCATTATACATCGCTCTTCCTGTGGAATCGCCGGGATCATATTTCTACGTATACTGGAAAGCGGCGGCTTCAGATACTGATTAATGACTAATGAAATGGCTTTTAGTTATTACACGATGAAAATATTAATATGGGAGATGCTGAGTGAGAAGAAGAAGGGTGCCTTTATTATGTTACCGGTCCGTTCCATCATCCCATAGATCTGTCATAGGTTCATGGCGTCAAAGAGATTAAGAAGTCGTATTAGTCATCAAACGCTAAGTGATCCTGGTCCTATTACAATGGGCCCCTGCTGTCATCACATGGGACTCCTTTTATCACTCAGTAAATCTACGTCTGCTTTTTTCGCTGCTTATGATGTACGACCCCGTGCAAAATCTCCAAAATTGTTGTCCGTATAGTCAATAACAATCTAATTCATATTCATTCTCAGTCTCTTAGCGTTAGCGAGCGTAGCACTGGGAAATGATTATTGTCTCGTACAGGAATAGGACACATGTAAAGTGCCTCACGGACATAAGGCAGCATAGGGAGGAAGTCGCCGTTATTGTCTATTCTTACCACAGATTGATCGCCATTGCAGTCTGGTCGATATGTGTCCAAACATGACGTTAATAAGGTGATGGGACCGGCTGTCTGTACCACAATACCACAGAGCATCATGATGCACAAGTGTCCGTATGTGTGTGTGTGTGAGTGTGCGTCAGAAAAGCAGAGAGCGAGAAAGAGATAGAGATTAGTCTGCTGCCCAAATGCTCTATCGTTCATCCGTGCTCCTCCTCTTTCCATGGTGTGGGATGACAAGAATGTGCACCATTATGGTCGTTGCAATTATAATGTTGTTAGTGATTGTTGTTGCTCAGAGGCAGCGGATCAAAAGGAGTGGATCCATATTGATTAACTGCCATTGATAGGGAATGGCCGGATCGAGGCCCGGCTCTGCAGCAGAACCTGCGCTCTGTGTACGCTCTGTGTACGCTCTGTCTCAGCGGTGATTGACTCCTCCTCCTCCTGCTTTAACTTGCATTGCGGCCGCCGCATAATTGAGAATGCAGCATGAATCCAGTATGAGAGATTCATCAGTCCGGCCCCGCCTCTTCCTTTCTGTGGTCTGCTCGGCTGGCAGATGATTGAAGGGCCTCTGGTGTCTCGCTGCTCTACGTGGATAAGCAGTTGTCATAGGAAACGTCAATACTTGAATGGATAGACAGTTTAATCCATTGATTAAACACTGAGCGAACGCATGAGTACTCACCCTCGCCAAGACCAACGTTCACACTCGGTTACATGCCCCTCCTCCATTTTTGTGATTTAGTGTACATCTGCGTGCGGTGTCATTCCCTCACCTCGCCGTATTTGCCAGGCCATAATCGATAACTTCATTCGCGTTCTACGGAGAGTCGTACCAGTCGGGGGGGGGGGAACGATGTTTTACACTGTTGCATAAGGTCAGGTCCACATTCCTCCTGTTCCTAGAATTGGTTCTGAAATAGGCCCATCAACATTGATGAACCCATGACGAATGGGAATTATCTTTGACAGGTCAAAAATTGCCACTTGGAAAATTCTAATCAATCACAATTTGTGGCATTTTATAGGGAAAACTCCACTGTATTGTTCGGCTTTAGTATTAGAACGGCTTTGCAGTCGTCTTGGTACAGCAATGATATTTATTTTACACAAGGGCCTCCAAATCCTCATAATTGCAGATAAGGCGGGTTTGTCCGCGCCACAATTAAAATTCTAATAAAGCAAAGAAGATGGAGAAAACATCAGCGTGACACTTGGGTCTACTGCATCGCCCGGTCAAATAGGTCTCTTATTACGGGGAGGGAATCTCATTCAGATGGTCATTAGACAATCAAATGAGAATAATCTGCCCAGATCTCAATTACGGGGAAGCCAATTCTCCCGGTGTAGCGATGGCCTTTTTCCGGAGATGCTCTGAGCCTTTTCCAGGTGTGTTGCTCTTACAAGTGATTGCTCATTTGTGCCCGGGAGATGTTTCGATGTGTGTGCGTGCCCTTTATGGGTGAGACCGGCCAAAGGAAAATGCCAGCCGGAAAAGTAAACTCTCAGCGTTATTGTTCATGAATATGGAAGAGATGGGCGAAGCGAGAGCAATCATTTCCTGGATTTCATTCATAGTTTTTGTCATCCAGTAAACCAAATCTGAAATCAAATCGAAAGCTGTAAACATGAACTCATTCTTTTGTTTTCTTTCATAATGAGATGCAACTGTAAGCTAAATGTGACCTAAAGGCCCCTCACTCTGATGCACTTTGTTTTCTAGGGCGTCCATTTTACTCCATCCTAGGGCGAAACTGCAGGGTCCACTGCCCTCAGATTTGACCCCCGCAGGCTCCTGGAGGTTAAATCCCCTCCTTGATTTACAACAGCCTGCGGACACTGCAGCCATTAAAAAGATGTAAATTTGGGCTGTTTGTAGAGAGAGAGAGAGAGAGAGAGGGAGGAGGGCAACAAACCCGGTGACAGACCACCCACTCTCTCTCTCTCTCTCTCTCTCTCTCTCTCTCTCTCCGTCTCTCCGTAGCTCTGACTCACAAATCAGAGGAGGTGTGTGTGTGTGTGTGTGTACTTTCATTTTGGGGAGGGTCACAGACCTTTTTATCACCTCTTTAAGACACCCTTTTGGAGCCATCGCTCATGTTGCACATACTCCATGTTGCGCATCAAGGACGCCGATGTTTGTTGCTTCAAATCAATGGGAGAGGTGGTGTTTGTTGCCTGATGTGAAAGCAGGGAGGAGCCACGTGTGATGAGATGCTCACGATGACACACAGGAATTTTAATTACACGCTGATATCTCCACTTGTAAGTGAATGTGGCTGGAGCAAATGCACGGGTATTAAAATCTATCAGATGCCTCGTATGCAGAGTTGTGTGCTGATTTCATGTCTGCGATCAACTCTGTCTTTACTCTCACCCCCTACCAGCACATACACTGGGTTTTTCTACATCCTTGACATCTGCATTTTAGCTCAAATGTGACAGATGGATTAAATGTCACTTCTGCTCTGGGTGTTTCCATCACTTTGGGCGTGGGGTGTCTGTCTGTCTGTCTGTCTGTGTGTGTGTGTGTGTGTGTGTGTGTGTGTGAGTGTGTGTGCGAGTGAGTGTGTGTGTGTGTGTGTGTGTGTGTGTGTGTGTGTGTGTGTGTGTGTGTGTGTGTGTGTGTGTGTGTGTTGTTTGTTTCCGTCAGATGTTAGTGTTGTGTCTGTCATTCTTTGCCGGTGCCTCAGCCTCTCTTGTCCTGACGTGCTCTGCTGGATCCTGCGGCATTTGGCACCCTCTCAAGTCCCCTCCTCCTACCCCTCACACACACACACACTACCACACACACACACACACACACACACACACACACACACACACACACACACACACACACACACACACACACACACACATCCCACAATTGGCTTAGATAAGCTGGGATTCTGCGACTTCCTGCAGATTCCTCTTCAGATAAGGGAGAACAATTTAAAGGCCACGCACAGACAGACACGAGTTTAAAAGGCCCTCACTGGAAGCCTGAGGAAAACATGTACGCACACAAAAGCCAGACCTGCTCTGCTCTTGTCTGTGGACGAGGTGATTGGCCACAGCGTCGCCCTGTCATACTACATTACTTTTGGTTCTTGCACTCTTCAATAGGGCCGTTTGCTGCAACACATTCATCACATAGCGGGGGATATGGATGCAGCCTCGTCACGGGGGACACGTCTGTCAATGTGACAAAGCTGCTGGTTTGGACGAGATGGCACAGTTCTTATATGGTGGTATATGAGTGTAGACACTTAACGAGGGCTGCTATAGGTCAGCGGGATGTACTAGCTGTATTGCAATAAAGGCAGTGGTATAATTACTCATTTTATTTATTTATTTCATATAACAGGGATCATTCATATAGAAACTGTCACATACAATGTAAAGGGATCAATGAGTAGTGTCTTTGTGTGGAGGATATTGTGGTCAAACCATACGTTAATGTCCGAGCTGAGTTTGCATGAAAGCATTTCAGGTCTGCTTTATGCTCAGATGTCTGTTAAAGAGCTGCTAATGCACATCCTGTAGAAAAGCAATACCCACAGAAATCACAGGGGCATTAATGTCAACTTGTGTCACGTCAGCAGAACGGTGACAGCCAGACAAAATGAGTGATAGTCACGAGGAGGATCTGATGTAAACGTGGGCAGATGCGTGTGTGAAGTTAACATTCAGTACAAACCTGGCCTAAGGTGCCAGCAGTCGCACATCAATCGCACCGCTTATGTGACAGACGGTAACGAAACAAATACCCTTCTTTTCCATATTAACTTTACACTATATCTGATTGATCATGGCTGGTTGTTGTAGGTGTTCACAATACGCTGCTATATGACAACAAGCGTCGGCGCAGAAATGTGCGTCCTGGGCGGTAGTTTGCATCACGCTTATAATATACTTATATTAAATCTGTCCCTAAGCGCTCAGTCCGTACATGAGATAATGGATCGATGGGATAAAGGAACCAGCGTATCTTAAAAAGAAGAATTTAGTTAAGTACCTCTCTCTGAAAAGTAGCAATGAAGAGGAATCCGTTCCTCTGGTGTGTGTATTACTTCATCTCATCCTGCTTATTGCTGCCTGGAGTGCTATGACAACAGAAGTGAGAATAGATTTAATCTCTCCTCGCCCTGCTAATATTACTACGCTACTGGCTGAGGGCCCAAACACGCTCAAAAGCCCAATCATGGTGCAGTGCTACAGTGCCTTTCTTTACACACACACTGTTTTTGTTTTTTCCTTCCGAGCGCTTTTCAGAACTGTCAGGCGTGAAGAGATAAAGACTGGGGCAGAAGAAAAGTCAGTAGTGGTGTGAGAAGTGTCTGCCACCACGGCGTCATTAACACCCAATGGTGCTGGGGAGAGGGAGGGAGAGCTGACGAGGGAGGGAGGGGGCGGGCGGGCGGGCGGGGGGGACAGCGGTGGGGGTGAGGGTGAGGGTGGGGGGGGGGGGGGGGGGGGGGGCCTCCGAGCACTAAGAGTGAAATTGCAAACCCAAGGTTCCTGATACAACCTGTTATTATTTTTGACACAAGCCATTTACAATAGCTATGAAGGTGGCAATGGAAAATGTAATATTGATTGTATGCCCTCAAGGCTTTGCTCCCCTGACTTCTAAACGTCACACGTCTCACATATGCTGGGGGTGATGATATGTTTCTCTCTCTCTCTCTCTCTGTTTTTTTCTAACTTTGTTTTGCTTTCTCCGCCCCCCCACCCCCACCAATCCCCACCCCACCCACTTCCACAAATCCTTTCTTAGAAGCTTTGTTGATAGTTTATTTGATGAAGTAATTACATCGGCAGATTGAGGGGCCGAGGTGATGTTTAGGGAGCGGGAGGAAATAATAGAAAGCCGCGTAACTAAAGCAGCGCAACATGATATTGGGCTGATGTGACAGGTGTTAATATACCCAATGGCAATCTGTATTTCATCTCTTTTTCATGAGGGTGCTCACTGAATTACCTCCAAATGACGTTTATGAAACATTAAGAGACTGTTGTGCCACGGGAGAGCGGTGTCTCATTCCAGCATTATTAAGATACGTTCCAACATACAACAAAGACGCAGCGGGGGCGGGAAATCCTGTTGTTTTGTTTAAAACACAGATGTGTGATATCCTTGGACACCGTTAGCTGTGTTTGTACAGACACGCAGACTCTGAGATTAGAAAGTAGAGGAAGCTATTAAGCTCCTAAACACGGCGACTGACTAAACAAACTGTGGGACAACTGGGAAGATAGCTGGAGAAACCCCGTCTGTGTGACAGAAACCTGTCAAAACCAAAACAAACATGTTAAACAAGACCCCTCAAAGGACTGGAGACAATCGTGCGAGTGTGTGCGAGGAGCGGCGGAAGTCTCGGTATCTGGGGAGATTGCAGGGGTTATCTGCCAATGTGGTAATTACACTGGAGGTGCAGGGCTTCTCTCTCTCTCTCTCTCTCTCTCTCTCTCTCTCTCTCTCTCTCTCTCTCTCTCTCTCTGTGGCAGTGAGGCAACTTTTCGGCTCGTCTCTAAAATGAATGTGTGACCTGCGCGGCGCCCCTCTGTGTAGCTAAACCACTGATTGCTGTGTTAAAAGCTATCTTTGTGCAAAAGTGCCGTCTGAGGGCTCTCCCTCTCTGGTGTTCCAAACGCATCATTATGGACTAACACCCTGATTTAAATGACCGAATGAATATTTCCCCCAAAGGAAAGCGAAGCCGGTGCAAAAACCTTTGTATTATCAAGCATCCTTCACATTTGATTGTGTACTTAACTGTTTTAACACGGCATTACTAAAACCATTAGTACGTCTCATTTAACATTCTGATGATGGAATTTGTGAACTTGATAATTGCCGTTATTAATACACGGGTTAAAGGTAGAATAATCAAACTTTGTTGCTATGCATAGTGGTAGAACAGTGTTTACTCGCTTCATGACAGCGCTGTCATCATCGCCACATTTCGGGCTGCAGCACCTCTCAATTTCCTACGAACAGTTAGACGGACGTGGCTTTATCTCTGTCATCACATTAGGCTGAGTGGGGAAAAATCACTCCTAATGACACAGAGATTATTGGCTTTGTGTTTTGGTTTACCAGTAAATGCCGGCCATACCAGTGGGATTTCCCCCCATGAGCCTTCGCTATCGGTTTACAATAACTATTACGTTCCGCCATTATCCACAAGGATATCAAAACACAACGCAACAAGTCTGCGCCGCCAGACCCGTTAGCATTATCAGGTAGAATTGCTGAAAATCACAGGGGAGTATAACCTTTAAAAGTGCTCGGAGCAGGAAACGCATCGAAATGTATCAGGAATCGGTTACAAATACGAGAACAGGGACAAACATAGTATTAAAAGCCTTGATTCAATCAGGCGAATAAGATAAAAACATGTTTGATTAGATTTTTGTGTGCGCTGCAATTAAGGTAAAAATAGGGGGTAAGCCAGGCACATGAATGGAATTAATAGGATTGTTTCATTAACCCGGTATGCATGACTCTGCGGCTTAATTGGCTTACGAGGGGAAGCGTGCCAGGTGAGGAAATGCGTGCACAGGCCGCATACGTCCACGCTAAACCACTGAATCATTCACATGCCTGAGCAATCGCGTACTGTCACCCGGAGTCGATCTGCGCTGGTTTACGACAACTTGATTACGGTGTTTATATAAAAGAAAAAACAATGTTATTGCCTTAAACAGAGTTGTATAAAAGTTTTAACGTGTGTAAATGTACTGGCTGTCATCGTTAAAGCAGCGAGTGACGAATCAGAACCTCCTTAACAGATTTCCAACTGATTTTTCCTCATAGGCTTTTCAATGTTTGATGAATTTCTCTATAATAGAAAAGGATAAGCCCTCATCTCACAATACATTGACACAATTGTAATGTGCACAAATCAAAGTATGCAATTGTAAATCAACTTATTCAGGAATGTTAACGTTTTCCTTGGAACTTTCTCTTTTATTACATTTTCTTGTACTTCGCTCTCATGATGTTTACATGCAATCAATACTTTTTCGTCTGTATAGGTTTCCTCCACAGTCCTACATACGTGACAGATTACATTATAGTCCCCATTGAGCGACTGTGGAGGTGTCTTACTCCAAACTACGAGACGCCATTGAACACGTATACTTATTCAATTTCACCTGTGATTAACATTGATAGACCATATGTGATTGTTTGTGTAAATTCCAGTAAGAGGAAGCTGTAAACCCTTGATGCGATAAAAAGCCGACTCGATTATTTAATGCCTCTTTAAAATGTGATGGAGTTCTTGTACGGGGCACATTTATGAGTCATGCCTCTCACAAAAATGAGGAAGGCCTTCTGATGGGGAGGACCGGCTCTTAAATATTAGAGGAGCAGTTTGAAGCCTCACTGAATATTTAGAGTTCCACTCCTTTCATGCGACCGGGTTGACGTGAAGTTCAACCCCCCTATTCTGTCGCGTATCCCCGTCTTCATCACTGTCTCGGGTGTCACCGATGATGTCTGTTTCACACGGAGAATCACATTTGCGCTCGGGCTTCCCATGGCGAGCGGGCCAAGAAGTTTTGATGAAAACTCGAGAAAGGCTGTGAAAGAAGAGAAGATCAAATCAGCAGCTCTATCAGCCCTTGTAAGTGCTGATCCCCCCTGAGAGAGCTTGTGGGATCACAATACTTCCCATAAAACAGCGGGAGCTCGGCCAGTCATCTGAAAAGGACCTGCCTCTCACTCGCCGCAGAGAGGGAGTGCTGAACTGGAGAAGGGGAAAAAGAGTGGAGGGAAAAGAAAGGTTCCTCGCATACACAGGTTGAATGAGGGTCTTAGTGGTCAAACCTATAGAATTGGAGCGGGAGCAGTGGAGTGGGAGGTGGTATGTGGGGAGTGAAGACGAAGTCCAAGAAGAAGGAGAAGGAGAAGAGGAGGGGAGGGTGAGGTGGGGGGGTTACGGGGTTGCCGGTCATTATATGTGGCCTAAGTAGAACACCAGCCCCTCTTTCTCCCACTCCTGAAGGTTCACATCCCTGCTGTGTTTACCACAGACCCCTATGGATTCTCTTCAATCAGACAGGAGTAAGAGGCCGGGCCGCGTACTCCCACTGCCTCGCATTTACCTGAGGTTTACCCCTTTGACCTCTACGCTGCACGTCTCCGAGTGGAACAAATTATATTCCTGATTAAGATTGCATGTTGATATCACATAGAAATGCTGTTGACTAATTCCCCTCCAAAGAGAAGAGTTGTTTATATGCTGCTTTTTTATAAGTATTCTAAGGTTTTAATAAAATGCCCGGGCAGAGGTGGGATATTTACCAGGCAGTTTCACAACCTGTGTTTTACAGCTCTATTTTAGGTGTGTATTCGCCTTTGTTTTTTTTAAAGGAATGTAGTTATGAGCGAGAGGTAATTCCCTGCTCGCTCCCTGCAGTGAGATAAAAACAGAAGGTAAAAACATTGTCGCACAATGCTGCATTCTAAAAGTAGCACTTAAAACCCCGACGTGAGCGAGGAAAATGACCGAGCGAATGAATCATTTGGAGTCGTATAGACAAGTTGAAGGGGCGCGCGAGTATGAATGCATGGAATAAATATGTCGTCGCTTTATGATGTGGGAAATGGACCAATGCAAATGCTCTCTCCCCGTGTTGCTCTGTCTGTTGCTCATTGCTGAGGTGACTCTGTATTTATGAGCGTTTACACCCTGCAGTTCAACATTTTGGAAGCCCTAATTTACAGGCCCAGTGCAACTCCAGGTTTTACTGGTAAAACATACTTCAGTAGTTGGTTCACTCTGATACATGGTTATTGAGGCGGCAGCAGCAGCAGCCAGCTTCTTGGGGTTAAAGCAAAACCAAAATGCTATTTCCGTCCAAAATGATGAAATGGGCTAATGATGAACGCATTAACTAAATGGCTGGGTTATTTGCACAGCTTATGCCTGTGTCCAGGGGTTGCAATTAATGTTGTTCACACACACACACACACACACACACACGCACAACCCCAAGTCCTAGCAATCCCAGACACTTACCAAAAAATTGCTCATTATCTGTTTAGTTGGCTGTGTGTTTTGTCATCAGTGGAATGGCTCGCTGTGAGTAATGCTCGCCGTGGAAAAAAATACATAAACTAATTAATGAGTAATAGAAATTTTTCTCCTTTATATGCTGTAATACTAATTACTGAGAGCTATAAAAATTTTGCATTTGTCCTTCCTGTATGTCATAAACATGCCTGTCAAATTCCAGCGTGTGTGCGTGTGTGTGAGACAGAGAGAGAGAGAGAGAGCGAGAGAGAGAGAGAGAGAGAGAGAGAGAGAGAGAGAGCGAGAGAGTCATTAGTTCCCTATTAAAATTCAAAGTTGCGGTTCCGCTTGCTTGTACATTTGTAGACAATTTGCTTTATTTTGATGTTGCTCAGTGATGTCATTGTTGAACATTATTGTGTTGTTGTTGTTGTTGTTTTCATTGCTGTTAAAACCATCGGCGTCGCTGATCATTTTTCTTCAGCATTTGTCCAGTTGCTATGCCCCATTAAGACGCTGGTTGCAAAAGGCCAGGACCTTCAATTCATTGATTGTGCAGGATCAAGTCACATCATGGGTGACCTCTGCCCCGGCCCTCGGCCTTAGCGTGCAGCTGTGGTGAGAGTTGGCATTCCTCCCCTGTAGGTCAGGACACCATTAGCCTCCACTGTAAAGAATGCAACACCATTTGTAATGAGTGAACAACTGACAATAAGAGCGCACGTGAGAAACAAGACGCCGGTGACCTCTGTCTGTTCATTTGTAACGGACGAGGCTTCACTAAACAGTTCAATGTTCTCTAATACCTCAAATTATGAAACCGATAAACTGTGGAAAAAGCCATTGAATGTCCAACCAGAAGTGCATGACTGTGCATATAAATGAGGAATTCATCACGAATTTACAAGATAAATGAATGTTAAAAAATCTCTGAAAGACTTATGATCCCTGTTGTTGCACTGTGTAATGGGATTTTAATGGCCCTGATAGCCAAAACACATGTCCCAACGAGGCATGCAGCTCCAGGCTCGGTCGATGGGACCAACGCGCATATGGCACTCCACTCCTGTTGGACGACTCCTGGATTCTGCTCCCAGAAGTTGGGCTGGATTCCAAATCTTTTTTAGGCCCACGTCTTTCCTTTCTTCCCTCTCGTCCTTTTCTTTTCTCTCTCTCTCTTTCTCTCTCGATCTTTTTGTTTATTTCAAACTTTCTCAGATCTTATCTAACTTTCTCAGATCCCATCTTTGCCTTGTGTCGGGCACATAGTTCCAGGCTGATACACTGCTGTTTTCATCAAGCTTGTATGAGTGGTGGGGAGAAGCAAGAGAGACGTCTCTAAGCCTTCTGGGACTTCGTAGCCACAAGTGTCTGCAGGGCTGTCTATGTCAGAGTCTCTTTTAAAGTCTGGGAAAGAGAAAGACCTCAAAACCCTTTGAAATACTTCTTTTTTTTTGGGGTATGATCGATTCATAGACCAGGGAACCCAGAGGGACAAACCCCAGCCCGAATGCTCGGGGGGAAGATCAGGTTTTTTAGGGCTTCTACTTTTGCGTTCGGCGCAAGAAAGCTGCGAGGTGCGTTGATTTGTCCTGAGCGTCTGTTTGTCCACAGGCTTTGAGATGAAGATGTCGACTCGCTTTGATCTCCTTGCCAAGGTGTCTCACCGGAGGGACGGGGCAGTCTTACTGTTTTCGCTTCTTGTCTTCCTCACTCGCCCTCCATCCAACCAGGCACCCTCGACACTGCTCTGCCTCTCTTTTCCCTTTTCATCAACTTTCTCTCACTCGTTTCTCTCTCACAACATCTACTCTCCCCCCCCCTCCAAGTAAACTGCAGCCTGCTCAAAATTTATCAGAACTGACTTGGAGAGAGAGAGAGAGAGGGAAAAAAAACTCAGACCTCCTTTGCTATCAATGCCTAATGCGTGTTCGTGTCTTACAAGTGCAGATGGCTGTCAGACATGGCAATCCCGAACGCCGTGCTTGGCCGGGGTATGCCTTTGATCTGGATGACTAATAGCAACGGTTTGTTTTTGTCTGGGGGATCTGGGCCGGCTATGTCAAACAGGGATTTCTCCGGGGCAGGCCATGTCTCTTTTTTTTGCATTGTTTTACATATAGAAAGCGGATTAGCTGAGTGCTGAGAGGACGGAGTGTTGTGGAGACGGTGACAAGATACATGAGCACTTTTCGTAGCTTATCAGCGATCAGAGTTTGAGCCGGTAATCCCTTGTGCACTTCCAAACCCTCATATCTCAGTGACTGACTTCATACGTAGACGACGCGGAGGTGAGAAAAGTTTGCAGTAAGTGCGCCGTTCTCAAAGTGTTCTTCCACTTTGTAATGCGGTCACACGTTTAACAGTTAGCGCTGGAGTTTCACACTACATTGACTTTGCCGCCAGCGATTCCAAGCCACGAAAGCAAATGCACCTGTGATAAATACGGCCTGTTATTATCACTCATTGAATCAATTAATTAAATCCCCCTTAAACATTTATGCCATTCGTTCCTACGCCGATCCCGGAACAGGGAGATGAATTACAGGTGTTTCCTGTAGGCAGAAAGGGAGAGAGAGGAGAAAAAAAAGAGGGATTAAAGAAGAAAGTGCTGAGGTGTTTCTTATCCTTCTTCTGGAGACTTCCACTCCAGCTTATTCCTATGTTTGACGGACAGTTTTGTCGTCTAAAAGAGATCACGGAGGTTCATTCTCTCTGCTGCTAATGCGAGCTGATGGTGTGTTGGGGGGGGGGGGGGGGGGGGGGGGCGTGGTGAAAAAAAACAACAAAATAACTGGTGGTGAGTTATTTCTCCATGAAGGGCGCAGAGAGACAGCTGAGGGGGGACGTGTTTAGACAGTTGCACTTGGGCAGGGCATTCCGCACCCTGTAACGCCACACACACACACACACACACACACACACAGACACACACTTACAATATGCAAACATATACATGCGGCGCAGCCTCCACGCTCCATTTGGATGCCGCCACACATTTAAACAAATATAGGGGCATAAAATATCGTGAAGGATTATCCTCCTCCTTCTCCGTTACCCCCTGCAAGCATGCACACACACACACAAACACACACACTGGGTGGGGGAGAGTGACATTCCATTTGTACTGCCAACATGCCAAGGCTCTCAGGCATTGAACACAAGCACGCACGCACACACACACGCGCGTCTACCTATACACACTTCAACTAACATACAAACACATGTGAGCTTGATTAGAAAGCTGTGGTTGGTTGACAAATGGCACGGCGTTCATATTTTGCCTCCGGCATGGCGGCAGTAATGATTCCATAATTGTCCTGAGCGCTCAACACTCACTTCCAATCAGCATCCAGAACGGCTCCGCAGCTGGCTACCCACGCCTCTGGAACCTGCAGACACACACACACACACACACACACACACACACACACACACACACACACACACACACACACACACACACACACACACACACACAGACACCCCAGCAGACACACACAGATTCAGTTGCAACACTAGTTAACACGAGTCATGAGAAGAATGCTGCTCATTTCAATGTGTTCATACTTTGCCCGGGCATTCTCTGCAGTATGTGATCCTATCTGTTATTGCACCAGGAAAAATGTTGCTGAGGGTCAGACGGGCGCGATTCATCGAACAAGGAAGCTGTGTGCCGCGGCAGCCGTACCTGTAAAAAGAGATTAGGATTGAAGTTTGCTCTCTGGTTTTGTAATATTTCTGTGATTCAATGGCGCCTTTCTATTCCTGCTGTATGTGCAGAACATATAGCTCACATGTTACATGTACGATCTGTTCCACGTGTATGGCAAGGACCTTATCTGGGTCACAGTGTGGAGACTGAAGCACTCTCTCTCTCTCTCGCTTCTCTCTCTCTCTCTCTCTCTCTCTCTCTCTCTCTCTCTCTCTCTCTCTCTCTCTCTCTCTCTCTCTCTCTCTCAGCAGTCTGCAGTTAGATGGAGGAAAGTATTCAAACAAACAAGCGATCTGTTTAGCATGATATCACCCAGTGACTGCTGGGGCAAAACATCTTGTCTGAATCACTGAGCTATTACTTTGATTCGTGGGGTTTGAGATTCTCTGAGAGGAGAGTCATCATCCCTGTGCCCCATGCAGACTTTAATTAACGACGAATTAACTCTCTGGTCGCAGCTGGCCGGAGCAGGGTCCATCTAAAGGCTTGGTTGTGCCCGAATACTTCAGGACTGACCTCTCTGAAAGGCAGCCAAGAATGTCAGAAATCCTAGTTGCGTGGGAGCGCCTTGCTGAGTTTCTCCTGAGTTGGTTGGTTGCCTCCTCCGCTCTGTGTTTCTGCTATTAGCAGTGCCCTCTGCAGGATGCCTGGACCACATGTGATGATGTAAGCACATTTCTCCAATGCTGTGCAACTGCCTGTGGCTATGAAGCCATGCAGGGCCGACTGTCTTAACTCTCTCGCTCATCCCTCGCTCTCGCTCTCTCCTCTCCACTTCCCCTTTTGCTGCAAATGCAGAGCTGCTGATTGCTTCATAAGGTTAAAGAGATATAAAACCTCTGTAATCACTGTGAAATGCTGACATGTCAATAAAGCAGCGCTCACTTACGGGGGTGTTTACACCACGGGTGCACTAAAACGCACATAATCACAGATATGTCATTTATTGGCAGGAGAGGATGCGACATCATCATCATCATCATCGCCATCTGAAGCTCGACTGTCACAGGAAGACGATCCAGACCCGCATGTATGTGTCACCGCGGCCTCATGCACCGACAGGAGATGTGGCACTGTGACGCATAATACATAGACAGTGTAAATAAGAAACGTATACTGAGCACGACGGCGTCACGGGGGAGCATATTTCAGACACGTCCTTTGTGTGTGACAGATGATGCTGCGGGCTGGTTAGCTGCTCTATCTTTACTTCGCCGCTAAGTGAAGCCTTCAAGGTGTGATGGCTGGTTCGGAGGAGGTCTATATAAGGCTGCTTAGGAAGGCCTTCGGGGTCCTGTATGTTAATTAACTAATTACTTTGCTAATTGGACGTGTTCAGCGTTGCACCATCCCCCCGCCGCCGCCACCGCCGCCATCCTCCCACCTTGCAATCGCGAAAAACGCCGCGCTTCCCTCGAGCCAGGAAGCAGGATGTGAACGCCTGATGATTTTCAGATGCAAAATGAAAGCGTCTGATTTTCAGATTATTGACACGCAGTCATGACTGGATGTCCAGATTTCCAATGATTGCATGTGAATTGCAGTATTGACCTATTTGACATTTGTCTGAAAGTGGATTGACCCAAACACAGTCTCACTCTCACGTGATAGGATTGCTGCTTGGCTCCGTAGGAAGGGGGCGCCTGATTTCCCAGACACAGATTAAGCTTAGTTGATGAGTAATGTGCCAACTTCAATGGAGGCTCGCCATCAACCGGGAATATAGGCCGGGATTGAGTTTAATCTGTGCTTAACCTGTGGGAAATGAACACGAACAGTGCACTGTGAGGTCGTTAATGGTCGTGATGTTGTATAACTTCATCGATCCAGTAAATTGTTTACCGGATTTTTGCTTGGTTTGTTGCGAAACAATTTCTGATGGGAAATCCATGGTTACATCTGACTGTGGGCTCTGTGATGGAGGTGATAGTGGATATTTTTTCACCTGTTAATAGGTGAGAGGATCTCAGCGTGTGTGGATGTGTGTGTTCGCTCCAGTGTGTGATCGTTTGAGCCCGAGTGTGTCTCCTCCTCTTCTCTTCTGCTTTTCCTCCCTTCTCACTTCCATTACCTTCCCCTTTCCTCCTTCCCATTTCTCACCTCTTCCTCATATCTTTCCAATTTATTTTGTCAGCTCTCTCTCCTTTCCCATTTTTACCACTCTTCCCACTTCTCCCTGCCTCCCTCCCTTCCTCCCTCCCTCCCTCCCTCCTTCTTTCCTTCCACCACCCGATCCCCTCTCTCCCTCCTTTGGAACAGAGAGTTCTGGGTTGGGCGACAGCAGCAGCTGCAGAAGGAGCAGCTGCTAGCGTGTGTGTGTATGCCTGTGTGTGTATGTGTGTGTGTGTGTGTGTGTGTCTGCCACAGCTTGTCCCCTCCACCAGGCTGCTTGGGCAGGGTTGGTCCCAGCAGGGTACCACAACCCTGCCAACACCCCACGAACCAACCAGGCGCATGTGTGCAGATACACAAAAACGCACACACACACACACACACACACACACACACACACACACACACACACACACACACACACACAGACAAACACCACTGACAGACATTAGAACCATATGCACGAGCATACACAACACGATTTCACACACACATTCATATTCAAATACACTCCTTTTCAATGAGAAAACCATTGAATCATTCAGTTATGAGCCTCTGCGAAATGTATGGAAATATGGCTCAGAACTTCTATGAGTCATCCATCGCCGTATGGAGTTTGTGACAGACAGAATGCAATTTAGAAATATTCTATGTACAATGTAACGGGATGAAGAATGAGGCAGGTGTTCTTTGTGCTGCGGTTTATAACTGCACACACACACACACACACACACACACACACACACACACACACACACACACACACACACACACACACACACACTGGAGCCTTTTCACACTTCAGGCTCCAAGGTTTAGTGCCCTGGGCAATGTTAAGCTGAACTCTCTCTGCGTCTGAAGGTGAAGGGGGATCATCACATTTCATAGTCAATGGATATTCCTCAGAGGCTTTCATCCTGTACGGAGGCGATTTCCATTTGCCCTCTCTTCACTGCTGCACATACACCCCCGTCCACACACACACACACACACACCGTCGTCATCAAATTATAGCCATTTTTAAAGCGTTCTCAAGTTGCCGTTGCCTTTGTCTGGTTGCTCTAATGAGAGGTAAGCCTGAGGCGATGATTTTTCACAGGTAAACAAACAAAGCTATAGGCTAATGATTACTGTAGGGTGGCCAGTGCGCCGCCCAGGAAAGCAGGAGAGAGAGAGAGAGAGAGAGAGGGAAAGAAAGGAAGGAAGAAAGAAAGAGGAGTTAATGACGGTGAGACAGCGGCAGACAGGAAAGCGAGAAGGGGTAGCGAGAGGAGAGAGAGGGAGAGAGAGAGATTGGTGCTATCATCCAGTTAGCGGCGGGTGCTGGGGGAATACTGTCCTGTCATCGGAGCCAGCCATGCAGAAGGGGAAGCAAGCTCTTCTATTGCACCGTGGCGTCTGTCTGCGTCTCTTGCAGCACCATCTTATTGCCTCGTCGCTGCCTTACCTCCTCTGACCATGCATCCCCCTCTCCCCCCCGTCCCCCAATTCCTCCCCCGCCACGCCACCTCAAACAATTCTCTCCCCCCCAACACCACCCCCGCCCCTCCACTTTAACTCTCTCCCCTCTTTTTTCATTTATCCTTCATATATCTGTTCCCTTTTCCGATTTCCTACCCCGCGTGAAGAACATCCATCTCCGACGTCTCCACTTCATTTATTTCTTTTTCCTCCCCTCTCTCCTCACCCTCACACATCCCCTCGGTTAATTTTCTCCACTTCTTTCTCCTTCCCCTTCTCGTCATGCTCCGCCGCCCGTGTGGGAACTCGGGCGACGCGCCTGTTGTGTTGCGGCCTTGTCCTGGGGGGGTCAGCGCTAAAGGCCCCAGGAGGGGAGCTCGTCCAATTCAGTTGGGGGGGGATAAGACGCAGGGTTGGGCCGGGGGGTTGGAGGTTGAAGGGACGAACGGCTGGAGTGCTGGAGGCCAGTGGGGGCTAGCAGAGGCCATAAGGTCACTGCCATTCAAAACCTTGGCTGCCAGCTCAAAGGTACCGGGGTGAAAGAGGATCACGCTTGTGGAGGAGAAAAAGAGCTCTTGTTTCCCCGATGTGCTCACAAAGGGACCCAGGCAGGAGGACTCTTCCCAAACAACAACCCTGCCACTCTCTCCCTCTCTCTCTCTCTCTCTCTCTCTCTCTCTCTCCCTCTCTCTCTCTCTGTCATGTGATTGCATTCTGTGTGTTTCTATGCATGGCAACAGGGCATTATTAGGTTTGTGCTGCAACATAGCGATAATATATGGTGTTTATTTTTAATAAACCAAGCCGTGTCTGTACACATCTCCAGAGCCGTTGCTTGTGATATATAATACTTGGATGTGGAGTGTTCATCTCTCACATTTACGATGCTCATATAGGTAGGGGAAGAAGTCAATAACTTTCAGGGTCTGGTGCGGCGTTGCTAAGCCATTCTCCGGTTCTGCAGTATCGAAAAAGCAACTTTTTTTGATTAGTAAACAGTGGAGCATGCCCTTCAGGGTACTTCTCAGGACTGGGAGGGACGTAAAGGTTAATCTTCAGTTTATTGCCACCAGCAGTCAGACAGATAGTATCTTTTAAAATTCCTCGTCAGGCGCTATTGATCCGCTGACGTCAGAAGCCCGCAGACATGACATTTCATGTTTCCCAAGCTGCCTGGACCATTACATGACTATCTTATGTTCACAATTGTTACTCAAGGACATCCTCGGCTTCATTCTGCGGCACCTGACTAAACACTGCACGGTTTATAAACTGGATTCTTTACGTTTTGAGTGGCGACGTCGGGTTAAATCTGGTGCATAATGCCGCTCTGTGCGATTTACAATGGAAAACAAAAGCAGTGAATCAGAGATGGGAGCGATAAGACATCCGTTCCCCTCTGCAATGAGCCGTCTATCCGTGTTATCTGGCCTATTAATCTGAGTATGTATTTTATTTGAGGAAGACAATAAGGTCAGTGATCAGACTGGCGAATGCTCTGCTTTCCCTCCTCTCCCCGCTCGCCTCCCTGTGTCTTCTTTAGATGCGGGCCTGTGATGGGAAATCTATATGGTTCGAGAGGCCAATTTAGTTGGCTCCAACAGTGTGGGTTTGAAGAGCGAGCAGCCAGGGTAAACACGGTGAATAACGCCTCCACTCTCTAAATGATTTCAGCGTGAGGAGATGTGAGGAGATGGTATTTTTCACCGGCTGTATTCCAGGGACGTGTGTGTGATGTGGGGCAGAGAGGAGTTCAAGGAAGTTTTCCACTGTTGCCTGCTGCTTAAGGCTTGTGTTTACCAAAGCCTTTTCACTGTGATACATGCACTTGTACCTGTGTGCCTCTGTGTGTTTGTTTGTGTGTGTGTGTGTGTGTGTGTGTCTAGGTGTGAGAGAGAGAGAGAGAGAGAGAGAGAGAGAGAGAGAGAGAGAGAGAGAGAGAGAGAAAGAGAGAGAGTGCCTGCATGTGCAACCTTGTAAAACTCCTCAGTCACTGCTGCATCACCTTAAAGATTCTGAGCTGAAAACATTCCCAGAGTGTTTGCTTTTTTTTATTTTTTACTGTGCACATTTTCCACAGCGTTTCCTGTTAGGCCTTCTCCAGTCCAGGCTGCAAGACTTCTGCGTCTGCAACTCATTCCTATTTTAGATATGGCGTATAAGGCTTAGTGGGCTGCAATTAATTCACTGCCTCCAGGGCCTCCCTGGCTTTGTGTGTGGGGTCAGACTGGGTCAGGGCAGATTTTTTTTTTTCCTGAGAGTAAGCAGCGCTAGGTTTGTGTTGGATCAGATCAGACTGGGCTAATTCTCTCCAGCAGCTGGTCCTTTTCACTCACTGTTTACCCTGCAATGCAAAATCTGCTGCTTTGCCTTGCCTGCCCATAAAGAAATCTCTTTACACTTCGACTGACCAAATTTAACAATCCTCTTAATTAAAAGCAGAACTGATGCCTTCTTTTTTCCCCCCCTTCTTCTTCTTCAGGGCTTATTGATTCAGTCAGGGGTGTTTGGTCTGAACTAAGCGAAACCTCTAGATTGGACCGTGTTGAATCTAAATTGAGTTGTGTCATGCATCTTTGAGTCAAGCCAGTTCTTTGGTTTCTAAGCCCCGTCATTATCTCCCACGTCCCTACTTTCGTTTCCCTTCTTGCTGGCAGATTTAGATGAAGCCGAGCTGCTTCTCTGGTCATTTGCTCAGTGGCTCGGTAGGTCAGCCAGTTCTCTGTTGCTCTCTGTGGCCTCCGTCGCTGCATCTGGGAGTTGTTTGCCGAATGCTGTGTCATCAGAGCTTTGCTGTCTTGCCCCAGAGCAAACTAAGTCTAAACACTGCATTTTGTGGCTGAAAGGCCATCTGTCACAGGGAGGGAATCCGGCTTCTCCTCCAAAAAGTATAAACAGGGGCGGGCCGTTAAGCCGTGGCGCGGCTCACTGTCATGGAAATGCCCCATCTGAGCGCGGCTCAGGCCCTAATCCTGCACCCTCCCATCTTCGCAGCTGCTTTTTGAGGCTCCGTGACATGTCCATCACCGCCTGTGCATGCTCGCAGAGAGGCCGACCTATGAATAACATTCGATCATAGATAGTTGGTCCACTTGTTATCTGTCGTTTACAGTGTGTGTGTGTGCCTGTGGATGCTAAGCCTGTCATCACACACACACCCTGCCTTCATCAAACCTTAACGAGTTTGACCACAGATACGTGACCGAGGCATCTAAATGTATATAGGGAGATTGGTCTGATGATTGTCTTCACTGCTGGAAAACTTTTCAAGCGTACAGGTGCCTATAAAGGAGGCAGCGTCGCTATAAGCCAAGCTCCTTAAGGTCAAGCAGTATAGGTGCATTTTTATCACCGCTTTCGAAACTGAAAATGCCATTTGCGACTCGTTTTAATTAATGCTTTATTGTACCCGATCTAGACAGCCTCCTCAATCCATAGCAGGTCTGGACTTTTTATGATAAGTCACCCTTTCCCCCTCAATCCAATCCTCTCTTTATCAACCACAGGGTAAGTGTTGTCTGAGGGCCCCCCAAAAACAGCCGATGAGGTGGAGGAGGAGCTGACAGAAGGTCTGGGAGCAGAAGATCCTGTTCTGACATTTCATACATGATTGCAGAGATTTACGTGAGGTAATTATTGGGGCTGTGTCTGCCAACCCGGGGAAGATCAATTCTTTCAATCAATTCCACTTTTAAGAGGATAGGCCAGATTACCAAGGCTGAGGGCCGACGCGGACGAGGGGCCCATAATGCTCTTAATAGGTCACTAAAATGTGTGTTAGAGCCTCCCGCTGTAGCCATTGGAGGATTCCTCTGAGATCGACCATTTTACCCTCCCCCCCTCTTCCTCTCCCTCTCTCCCCCACTATCGGCTCTCTGTAAAACAATAATGTATTTGTGGTGGCTGACTCCACATTATTGAAAATTTTTAGAGGGTTATATTTGTCTTTAGTAACATTATTGGCATGTTTGCAAACAATCAATAATTTCCTTTACAATTCATTTTAAATCAATGGCGGGCCCGATACAATTTACCGCCGTTTGGTTCAAGGCCAGATAATGGACTTGTGTATGATATGGAATAAAATTTCAATGCATGTGTCCAGTTATCCTTCCAGATAAGTAATTTGCTGAACCTCTTTATTGAATAACAGAATTAGCGTGACTAGGTCTCTGTTGGGGATATCTGTTTTCCATTAGTCCTGCCTGTCTTGGGGTTTTAAAAGGCAAAGTGCAGAGGTTACACAGCTACACATCTTTTATCCCTGTTTGTCAATATGCCTCCTGAATACCTCTGCGAGACCGACTGAGTAAAAATACTTAAAGGATCATCTTAGTTGTTGGCCGATTTCTACATTGGTGGTGGTCGGTGGGTCTCTGTGGCTCGCATCAGATAAGGAGCGGGAGTCGTGACAGGACAGATGGGAGGGCTAGCCTAAACCTAGCCAGTGTTTATTTAGGCATAGCAGCAGGCAGGAAAGTCAACAGAGGGAAGGACAGCCATTGCACTCCAACACCAGAAGAAACCCGAGACTCAGGGACCCAGAGACCCAGAGACCCGGGCCGCTGTCAGGCATCTCAAAACGGCATTTCTGTTGCCAGAGATCGGTTTTGTCTTTCACCTCACCACGGGGTAAAGCTGCAGCAAGCGGGATTTGATCAATGGCCTCAGATCGGCGGCTCCGCTCTGAAAAGCTTGATAAACACAAGACCCTGACCGCGGTAGCCTGTCCAGTGTTTCCAACACTCACCGGGGTCGGGGTCAGCAGGGCCCTGTCAACAGTGGAAGCTACAATTCACCTCGAGCCTTGTGTGGAGTAACAAAAGGAGGAAAGAAAACACAGCTAAAGGGGTGAACACATAAGCCATTCAGCCTGCAAACACTCTTTCATGATGATATTCCACACCCACCGACCAGCCCGTGTTTGGAGAAAATATTGATTAGACATCTTAGCGTAAAGTGGTTTCGGCATTAAAGTTCAAATCTGTAACAGGAGGAAAATCTGAATATTGCTTTTATTTAACTGGGGTCAAAAGTTATCTGCAGCTGTATGTGATATTAGCATGCAAGCTCATTAGACACCAACTGGCTTCGGACGCAGAAAACAGTGAAACATAAATATGCGTGGGAACTTAAAAGGCTAAATGAGGCGTTTCATTCATCTTAGAACTGCATTAAGCGCCCGTGGGTCTTTACCGTACCACCATACAATTAACTGGATCAGGATTTAGTGCCTGGACTGAATGCTGCCGAGAGCACTTCCTGTAGCAGTGGTTATACTTTCAGACATGTTAATCACAGATCCTGATGACTCTGCCATACATTTGGTATAGGACATCTGTCTGGGTGCTCTGCGTTGGCTGTAAATAACTTCTGAGGCCTTCTGGTGATTTTCTGGAAAGTTTCAATGGTTGTGGAGCCGGTTAGCTAAGACGCCACGTTCAGGAAAGGCCCCTCTCCCTCTCTTTCCCCTTTACACACATAAAGCTGCATAATTTCTAAACGTATTTTTGTCTCACGCTTTATTATACATGACTGATGGCAGCCGGGATGTTGATTATTTTTCCGCGTATTTGATTCCTTTTTCATTCTTACCACATCCCTGCCACACCGGAGTCATCGGCTCATACCTTTGAGACATCTGCAGAAAGGTTGGCATTAGCATGAGAAAGGGTTCATGCAGACAATGCTATGCATTATGTATTCACAGCGTTTGTATGAAATGCAGCCGCTGTCATTCTTGCTAGCCTGTAATCTGCTGGCAATATTTCAAGCGGAGCAGTGAGAACAATCTGGGGACGAGGCGCGGGCTGCTACGACACCACCTATAGCGCAACGCACAGACATGAAAAACTCACCGCGGCCTCCATCCTCAGACACATCAAATGCACAGAAGTGTCAGATCTGTCAGAGTCGGATGAGCCAAATGTCTGGTAGCGAGACACACAACCAAGTGGCCTGAGTTAATGAGGAGGAGGAGTAGGAGGGGGTTGCTTCTTCTTCTCCTTCTCCTTTTCCTTCTTCTTCCCTGGAGTCAACACGGGCGAGCAGTAAACACAGCATTTGATCTCAGCGGCTTGTTGTTTAGTTGTTGCGTAATTTTGGGGCTTTTAAGAGAGAAGCAGTGAACGTGAAAGAAAGAGACAAAAAAAACCTCTCGTTGTAGGTCAAACGTGTTATTATTGAACGCCGGTGGAGAAGTTTGAAACACTTTATGGTTTTTCATTATATTACAAGAGCAAGATGTCAGATTACTTCTCCATTTGGCACATTTCTGACATATGTCCAGAAAACAATCTTGGCGAGCACAATTTGCAAAATATCACTCTAGTGGTGTATGGATTCTTTTTGGATTGAACTCTTACTCGAACTTTTGATTGATGAGCTGTTTATTCACTCACACTGGGCAGAGTTGTGCTGTTTCCGCTTCCTGCTTGGTGAGGGAATAGCATGTAAAATATTTGGCTGTAACAGAAAAGCAAACATTTTTCCAAAAGGGTTTACACTCAGAGGGCGACGGAGCATTTCTGAGTTTGGCTCCGGGTGCCCTGGCCAGTCATGTGTCCTCGGTAAACTTAGCTCCCAGTGGCTGTAGGTTTCCACAGCTGTTCCTGCTGCTGCTACCCAGACACAGACAGAGACAGGGAGGGCCCACAACGAAACACACAACCTCAAGCTGCCATCTTCCTTGTGTGTGCCATATCCCGGGCGCTGACGCACGCACTGTTTATCCCGCTAAAGGGACTCTGAATGCATCTGTCTCTTCCTCTCTTGATGGCTCCAGCCCTTGTTCTCCTTCTTTCATCGTCTCTCCCTTTATGTCTCTTTTCAGTTTGAGGCTTTTTCTCCGCGCAAAGTAATGATGGACGGTTTTGCGCCCTTGGATTTTAGTGTCACAGCTAAATGTGTGTTTGCATGGCTATTAGTGAGGCCCACTGAGGGATGAGCTGCACACTCTCCTGACCCCTGCACAGTCATCTCTCTCCCTCTCTCTCCCCCTCTCTCTCTCTCTCTCTCTCTCTCTCTGTTATGTGGTTGAAGTCATTCCAGACAAACCGTCATGTTATTGACAGCTTTCCTTTCCTGCACGCTTTATGCAAGGCTGAAAATACCATGGAATGCATCATTGAGTCACATCTGTAATTACACGTGCGTCTCCCCACCGGCTCGACTGCTGATTGCAATTTAAAAACGGAGAAACTTTTTCCGAGACGCCAAACGAAGTAGCTCGCCGGGTTTTATCGCGGGTGCTTAGTGGGCTTTACGTGGATGCGAGACACATGGCGTGCAGGTCTAATGTCTCTCCCAGGACCCCCTTCCCCACCCTCATTACCAGAGAGCTGCTTAATGACAACGTCAATATTGATCACAGCTCAGCGAAGCACTGGAAGACTGTGTGGTTAGTGGGCCGAGCGGGGCGGCGGCAGCGGCGGGGGAGGGGTGGGGTATCCAATGATTTTCTCTTCTTTTTTTTTAAACTTCCCACATCTGTCATTCGTTTCCATTTTGCAATTTACAGGAAAAGCCCAGACTCAGCACTTTCCTGCTCTTACCTTCCCTGTCCTTCCATCTTCCTTACATCTCTTTCAATTTCTCTCCGATCGCTTCCCTCCTGTCGCGCAGCGCGCTCGTTTCACCATCTTTACTGAGTGAGAACGCATCGAAAAACTACCACTGTGCCCCCGCCGGTGTCTGCCGGGGTGCCGCCGCCGCCGCCGCCACCCTCGCAATCTTTAGTCAGCAGATAATTGCAGAGTAGTGTGGCGTAAACACGGGCTGGAGAAGACAGAGAGAGAAATGTTTAATATATAATTGTGTAGGAGGAACGTGTCCCGTATAGATGCATGGCCAGCAGCAAAACCTGTTTATTACATTTACACCTGAATAAGCTTTATTTCCCAAATGAAACACACACACACACACACACACACACACACACGCACACACACACAGAAGTCCGCATTGGTGCCTCTCCTCTTCCCAAAGATAATGCACCTGCACGTTGATCAACAACTATTGATTATCTCTCTTGCTAATTGGGCCTAAGTTAATTACTAGCAATTAAAATCATGAATGATACATTAGGGCAGATGCAGGAGACTTTGCTGTCGGGACAACTGGGTGCATGCGATGTGCAATCAAACGCCCTCGCATGCAAACATGTATTCAAATGACGCCCAAATCCTCACACATCCACAGAAACACAAACATACACACACACACACACACACACACAAACACACAGTTACAAGTTTAGCAGAGGTTAAGATACAGAAAGAGGGAAGAGGGAGAGACTTTACTTCATTCCCAGGAAAACCGAGCGGGTTTTACCTGAAGCTATCTGGTGCCTGGGATCTTCTTCTCCAAAGCCCCGCTGCTGGGGCTGATAAGCTCTGCTGCCTCCCCGAGCCCAGGTCGCATTCCTTTTGATCAGGCCCGAAGTTCAGCCGAGCGTGGCTTTCACCTCTTAGCCCTGCTGTCCTTAAGCTGGTTGGTGGCTGCCTCCGCTCCCACACCGCAACAACAAGAGGAAATGAAGGAAGTTTCGTCAACTGGCACCTTATCTGGTCGGGGTCAGTGCAGTGATCCCCGCAAATTAGCCCCGGACCTGTCTGAGTGTGTGTGTGTGTGTGTGTGTGTGTCTGTTTCCTTGCTGCTCCAACCATTGACAAAATGGTTAGGATCTTGCGGTCAAACATCAAAGCCATTTCAATGAAGAATGAAGACTTTGCTTGATAATCTAACACATGAAACTCGCCAGTCTTTTGGCTTTGTGTTCCTTGAAATCATCTCTTCCCTTCATGTTTACGTCCGTTGGCTCAGAATTGGTTCAAGCTTCGCTCATTACTCGCACAGCGTCCGACCAAAGGAATCCAATATGGGCTGTGACAATATGAATGTCCGTCCCAGAATGCCTTTTAATGTGTCTATGGGTTTAAAAAGCTTCTAAACGCAGGACCCATGAATCTGCATTCCACAGCTTCTAAATGACAGTGGCGCTGCTGGGGGAAATTGGATTCATTACCCCGGCCACTGATAGAACGATTACCCCGTGACTGATACTCTTCCCCACTCCTTCATTCTCTTTCTGTTTGGTGCTCAATTTCTCTCTTTGTTGCTCTCTCTCTCTCTCTTCCTCTCCCTCTCTCTCTATTCTGTCTCTCTTGCAATTTCGTTTTCTCTGCGTTCTAAACACGATTGTGTCCCCAAACAAAAGGATTTCAAGCAAAGCAATGTTTGATTATACAGATTGTTACAACCTACTCTCGCTTGTCAGTCACTTTTGTTGTTGTTGTTATTGTTGTTATTGCGTTTCTTCTTCTTCACGGATCCCTCTAAAGCAGTGTGGATCATCAATGCATCACTTCGTCGCTGGTGATCAAGCACTGCGCTGAACTCGAGTGGTAGACGTCGCCGCGAATAGCGACGTGACGCTCCAGCTCATTTGCCGGGATTTTCTTGGCTAATGAAAGATTCATGCGGAGAATTATGGCAACTTTGACAGATCAGTTGCAAGCGTGCGAGTTGCGCTCTAATGCCTCTTAAAGCGCCGCCTGCTGTAGATCTTCCAAGCAGGCGAGGAGGCAAGGAAAGCTGTGACCCCCGACACACAGAACTGAGTTAAAGATGATTGATGTGCCTCTGAAAAATCTATCCCATAATTTCACCTTTTCACCTCAGAGACGCTTCCTCCAAAGACCCATATTAAAGCTTAATTCTGCCAACGAGGAGCAGGCGGTGTTTCAAAGAGGGGAACACATGTCTGTGAGGCCTGTTCCTCCTTATCTAGCAGCTTCAGCCTCAGCCAAAGATAGATGTCTGCCATGCCAGCATGTTTGTTTTCCTTGGCGATTAGCTTCGATTAAAAGCAGATCATGTTGTCTCTCTCTCTTCTATTTGTGTATGTGTGCGTGTGTGTGTGTGTGTAAGTGGTCCTGCCCTCCCCGCGTTGCTGTGTGTGTGTGTGTGTGTGTGGGTGCTCGTGTGAGAGTCTCCGTTATTTCATCTCCACTAGGCTGCACATGATAATTAAGCCATGGGGGGCTGGGAGACGGAAGGTGGGTTACAGCTTACAGCTTTGAGTAATTCCGTGCCCCCGTCCCTCCCTCCCAACCTCCCCCAAGTCCTTCCCTCTGTCTCCTCGCAGCCTACCTTAACCCCACCCCCACCCCTGCACGCACCCCCCGCCCCTTTCACATCAGCTCCAATCCCACCTCGGGCTGTGGGAATTTTCTTTAGTCACACTTGGCTTGCCAGGTAAACAAGCCTGAATGGGGAGACGCGAGCAGAGTCCATGGGAGCAAATAAAACAGGGGAGGATGTAAATGGATTTATCACTGAGCCCACCGCATCCCCGACATCCTCCACACACACACACACACACACACACACTCCCTTCCTCCCAAGCGAGGCGGCACTCTGCTAACTTGGCAGTCTCTCTAACGAGTCAATTGCAGACCTCTGGAACTCAGGTGCTTCAGTTGCTTGGAGAGCTCTGAATCGGCGAAGTGGGGACATATTTTTTATTATATATTTTCCATTCACTCTTCTGAACAAATGATTTCTCTCTCTCCCTCTCTCTCTCTCTCTCTTCCTCTTTTATTCCTTCCTTCTCTCTCTCTCAATCGTCAGTCGCTCTGCCACAGAGGTAATTCTCTGCGGCAGAGGTGTCAGCTCTGTCTCAGGTTAGACTGTGAATGATAACAGCGCGCACTACCTGTAAGCCCTTGAGCTCCAGCAGACGCAGCATCCAGCGCCGCTCGCCGCCCCGAATTATCTGCCACTAATCCAGATCAGAAAGTTAAAAAGCAGGTCAAGCGTGAGAGCCTTATGCTGAGTAATGAGGAAGCCATGTCTGTGTGTGTGTGTGTGTGTGTGTGTGTGTGTGTGTGTGTGTGTGTGTGTGTGTGTGTGTGTGTGTGTGTGTGTGTGTGTCTGAACCATACACTGCATTCACAATTGTGTTTGTGTGTGAGAGTGTATGTGGAGGTCCTTGCAGGACAGAAGACCTCATTTTCTAAGGACCCTTTTCAGTCTGAGGCCAAGACGAGCCGACTTACACCGAGACCACCGTAAACACACTCTACTGTTTTATAACAAGCGACGCCTGCCAAAAACAGCTCCCGAGGTTTCCGTGCACGGCGAGTGGGGAAATATGGATTGAATAGGAAATACAGTATAAGGGGTCAGGAAGCAAGAGGGTGGAGGGGGGACGGAGGACGGCGGTGAGCACGGCGATCGAGAGCCAAATTTACGTCCCCGGTGTTGACAGGATTCAGGTGTGTGCAAAAGCAGAAAATCTATTCCAATCGATCCGGAAGAGCCAGGCTGAGGCGGAGAGATTGGGTTGTACGGCGCTCCCACTCCTCCAGGGAGCCTTGATCATGGTTATAGCCCCCTGTGTTAATTAAGGTGCTTTGACATTTCAGCATTAGCCTGTTCTCTCATCTTGGCACTTTGGCAAATCTTTTCCAGGCTCCTGAGAGTGTGTGTGTGTGTGTGTCGGAGGAGGAGTGGGGGGGGGATGAAAGGGCGTCATGGTATCGTTGTTAGAAAGGCGGATCGGGTGGATGTGCCGGGGCCTTGATGGTGTGTACGACCCTCTGGGAGTGTTCCTGCTCCCTCCACCTGTCTCTGCCTGATGCCTGTTTGTGCGAGGAGAGTTTGTGCGCTCGTGCCTCGGCTGTGTGTTACGATGGAGGCCGCTGCTAATCGATTGATCCTCCGCTGCAGCATTATCCGTCCTAATCCCGGGTTGTCATTAACACCCACAGTGTCATTTGTTATGTATTGATCTATTGACCCATTGATCGGATGGTATACAAATGATAACAAACACATTGAAAAGTAGCAAATGAAAGTGGAGGATTAATGAGCTTTGACTTTTCTTTTCTTTTCTTTTCCGTGGGAAAACGACGCAACAATGCTGAAAATCGGTCGGTGTGCATCCGTCACCGGATTTCCTCATCTGCAGGATATTGGTTGTCGATTTAAAGTGTCTGTGTGTGTGTGTGTGTGCTTGTGTGTGTGTGTGTGTGTGTGTATCTCTCACAATTTTGGGTCCATTCCTGTGTGAGAGCTGCTGTTTGTTATACTAAAGCTGCACCAGCATGCTGTGCAGAGTGCCAGATGCATTAAGTCTGGGAGTGGAAAACAGACACAGTTTCAGACATGGCCCGGAGCTTTGGATTTGCCAGCTATGCCTGTTTCCTTTCTCCAAACAACCGCTGACATGGGGCACGAAGGCACGAAACCGCTCCACTCTCACTTTTAATTGAATCATAATTGCTATATATACATTGTTAAGTGCGGTGGAATGCACACAATAATGTCTCCACAACTCTTTATTCATTTCCAAGGTTTCCTCTTTTGCTCCTTACAAAGCTCCCTCTGAAATATGACAGTCATATGGTCAAAATCAACCTTATTGATACATCCGCTTTACTGTGAACTTCAACCAGTGAAAGAGAAAATAAGGAGACCCTATGATGACGGGCCAACTGGATCACAGCGGCTCTGGAGATCATTGGAAACTTCAGACGCTCTCTTTTTTTTCCCCTCATGGCAGCTGGTATCTTGGCACATTAGGTTCTCCTCATGTGGCACATTAAGGTTCTCCTCATGTGGGGGCAACTAAAGTCTGCATTCTGTAGTCTTCCACTATAGCAAAGACGGAAAGGAAAACGTTGTTGGGGATAAAAAGGTTGCGGTTTTCTCAGCACACCGGGTAAAGTTATTGTAAGAGTAGGTGTCTAGAGGGCTAGTAAAGAAATAAAAGGGGCTGATTGAATTGAATTGGCATCTGAGGTGGTATCTGAGTGTGTGTTTCATTTAATTCACTGTTATGAAACATGTGGTTAATGCAGCTTTAAGGATCAGAGTTCAATACCAGACTAGGTCAAAATTTCATCTGTCCTACATAAGTGAAAAGATGTTGCAATGTAAAATCAGTGAACATCTGATACTCTGATACATACAAATCTTTCGAAATCTTGCGGCATATAAATCTTTTACAGTCTGAAGCCAGTGAGGATTTTCTTCCAAAAGGCATAAATTGAGTGAAAAGTGTTTTAAACCTTAGACAGAAACCACCACGAACTTGCAAAATAAAGAGAATTTGAGACTGAAACCAGATGCAAATACCCTTAACTCTACATTTGGAAGCAGATTTACAACCTCAGCACAATCAAAGTTTAACCAAGGCAGAGATTTCCTCTAAGAATGAAAGATTCAATCATCTTAAAGTGGTGTTAAGATGTTAAAATCTTCACGTGGTTCCGTCCTAATTGTGTCTCCCTGCGTTTTCATCAACACATTTGCAGAATTCGATCATCTGACTCTGAAAGCACTTTGGCTTGATTGCCGCTTCTTCCTGCATGCGAGCGTTATTGAAACTGAATGGGAGGTCAGGGCGCTGCCATGGCGGCTTCTCTCCACACTAACAGTCCCTCGCCGCTCTCATTCATCACGGGTGAAGCTCCAACATTAGTCCCTTTCAGAGTTTCTGTCCCGCGCTGTGCCATGTCGTGCCAGTACGAGTACACTAGCCTCTCCATCACACTACAAATAAATCACTGCAAGCAAGAAACTCTGGGGATATGTGGCTCAGAAGTGATCTTAGGAGTAATCAGGGTCACATAATTTATGGGGACCCAAATCCGCCAAGGCGCTAATCATGTTTACTGATTAAGAGTCTTGATTTAAGATCCCCGATCAATGTATCAGCACTGTTTTCCATCTCGATCCAGAGGCTGCAAGATGTTAGTCTAAAGAAATGAAGGGTGCAGATCCACACTGAGGTTTGCCGCAATACACAGTCAAGCAGGCGCCTGAAGGACAGAGGTGAAGTGGTTATTCCTGAGTCAGAGTCATTTCCTGTCCTTCTGTCTTCCCTTTATCCTCACTTGCTCTCACGTCATAATCAGTCAGCCTGCGGCAAACCTCGCAGTAGCGTTACAGGAAAAAACGGACATCCTGCTCGTTGCAAAGCTCACATCTGCTCCTTCCACTGGTGTTAGAGGCCTGGATGTCAGCCGACGTCCTCACATGGCCCGACAGCTCTCCTACGGCTTCCCACAACCGGGAGAAAAGAGGGAGCACCATTCCCAAAGCCCCGAGGTTTTAGCAGTAGCTTTATGAGTTTACACAGGTGGAGGTCCTGGACTCTGCTCCTGTTTGTGTTCACTGGTTATTAAATATTTACAGCAGTTTTGACGCCCTACTTTTGGAAAATATATTTTAAAAAGACATTTGCAGAAGAGCATCTTAACTGACAATGATTTGCTTCCAGTGTGAAAGAAGGTGAGAGGAGTAAGAGCGGTGTGTTCGTTTATGATTGGTTAAATGAACGCTGACTGCCTATCTGCTTTACACTCCAGATTGAATCCTCAAGATTCCACGAAGCCTCGTTTTCCATCAGCACCTAGAAATTAAAGCCACATCAAAATTGCTTTGACATGCATTCTTATGATAATGACGGTTTCCCCCCTTCTTTTCATTTAGATGGTCGTCTTAATGACTGTCAGCCCCTGTAAGTGCAGCAGCAGCAACCAATAAGGCTTCATTTAGAGCCCAGCACCACCATTCAGAGTGAATGAGGGGGAACAAGGGGCCCTAGATGAGGAGCCGAGTGCTGGTCTGGTTCTTCATCAGCTCGGCGTGGCTGTTGGGCTGGTAATTACACACATTATCGGTCATTAACGCAGTCTGCCACGCTGCCTGAGACGGGCAGGGAGTTGGGCCTCGGTGCAGCGGGGGGGATGGTGGTGATGGAAGGGGGCTTGGGATGGGTTAGACAGACAGCGCTCAGGCTCGGGGTGTGCGTGTGTGTGTGTGTGAAGTGTGGGGGGTGTTTGTTAGGCTTCCCCCCTCTTTCTCTTTTTTGCATTTCCTTGCTTTTTTCTACTTTTCTCTCTTTCTGTTTTGCCTTGCTCATCTCCCACCTTTATCTCTCCCGAGCCCACACTCTCTGTCATATGGGTTCCCCTATGATAGTCTGTTCCTATGTGTGTGTGTGTGTGTGTGTGTGTGTGTGTGTGTGTGTGTGTGTGTGTGTGTGTGTATGTATCTTCTGGTCTCGCCCGAGATGCAAATGACACAAGAAAGTGATAAAAGTTGCATGTTGGCACCACCATAATTAAATATTAAAGACTCTCACCCTCCCTCCCCCCTCTTTTTCCAAGGGAAGGGTGCCTGTGGATATTGCTTTCACATTACTGAGAGAGAGAGAGAGAGAGAGAGAGAGAGAGAGAGAGAGAGAGAGAGAGAGAGAGAGAGAGAAATTTATGAGGGACTTAATTTAGACTCCCAAGCCTTCATAATGCATTTTTACCCATAGATTATATCATAAGAGAGGATGGGAAAAGAAAGTGTTTACGAGCAAACCGCGCTTATTGTGAAGAGGTGATAAACTGTGCTGACAAGGGAATCATCGTTATTCTTGTTTAGAAACTTTCCTGAGCACACTCATGAAGTGGAGCTGTAACACAATGCTGCTCTCTTTCATGTCAGCTTCTTGTTAATATAATGTATTTTCTTTTTCTTGATTTTTGAAAATTAAACTTGTCAATGTATCACATAAGACCCTTTTCTCAGTAGTTGAGCTGTTACATCATGGTTGCATACGTTATTCTAATGCAAAGTGTGACCCACTTTCTGCTGTTGTATTGTTCCCGGGCTGAGCCCCACCGTCCCTGTTTTCTATTCAGTTTGTCAAAATGTGGATTTAAAAAATCATTGTGTGCATGAGTGTGTTCATTTGTTCGTCCCTCTCTCTTTTTGTGTCCCTTGCTTTAACACAAGCTGTGTGTATTTATGTGTCACTGTGTGTTTGCATCATCAGTGGGCTTGACATTTCATAGCAGTGCCCTAGTAAGCAAGTGTGTTGTGTCATGACTACAACCCTACATGGGGTAGGGCCCATTCTGCTGTGCTCATCCAGGCACAGCAAAAAAAAAAAAAGGAGGAGGAGGAAGAGGAGAGGGAGGAGGAAGAAGGGGCTTGTTGCCTTTAATTGAATTGTAAATGTGAGTGGAGGGGGAACGAGGCAGCTCCTAGCTGGGACAGACAACAGATGGAAGGCAGGGCCTGCCCTGCAGGGTGAGAGGGGTGAGAGGGGAAAGGGGACATGGGTGGGTGGAGGGCAGGGAGATGGATGGGTGGGGGAAGGGAGAGGAAAAGGGCCTGCTGCATGAAAATGACCAGGATCTGGCCTATGTGGAGTGTATGATCTGTCTCTATCTAACTTTTTATCTGGACTGCTTTCTCCTTCCATCTCTCTCTCTCTCTCTCTCTCTCTCTCCCCTCTCTTTTCATAAACCTGCGGTTGCCTCGTACGGGATAAAGCTGATATCTGCGCTCTGATCAATAGCAGCAACACAGCAGCCGGCTGAATGAAATGAAGCCGTTCACATGAGCTCCCTCTGCTCTCCCATCCTGCCTGACTGACTCACACACACACACACATACACACACACACACACACTTAGATTATACCCCTGCACTTTAATCAAGTGGAACTACATAATACAATATTCAGCATGTGTGTTAGCTTGTGTAAAGATGATGTCATATTTATATAAATGTCCGGGGTTAGGAGGCTTCGTTAGCAGAGTGTATCTCTGTGTTCTGTCTGTGCGAGGGAGCTCACTGCTCACATGGACACAAATGGGCAATAGAAAGGCTCACTGTTATATAAATGCACATTTGTTCAAAGGGGGAAAAGAAATCTGCTTCTCTCTCTCTCTCCCTCTGTCTCTCTCTCTCTCCCCTCCTCTCTGTCTTGTAAGAGAGAAAGTTACCCCAGCCTGCCCTCCTCAGGTGAACAGGGCTTAGGGACAGTCAGTCAGTCAGCCAGAGCAGACGAGGACTGAAACGCAGACTAGGTCACACCAACGCACACACGCACGCACACACGCACACACACAAACAACACGAGTAGGTCAATACAGGCTTTACCCCTTGACTAGATTAAGGGTATTTGGGTTGTTTGTGCATTTGTGATGATAATAACTCCACATGGGGGTTGTTTCTCTCCCTATTGACCTGATCGATGCCGCTGCCGTAGATTTTCCAGGTTGCATCTTTGCATTGATTTACCTAGTTTTGTCGAGTTGCGTGAGAGGTTTGCAAACTGGAGTGTAATTTACAACGGGGTGGAAAAACAACAACCCCGCCGCCGCCATCACACACACTTGCTCGCTGTAGATGATGATTTGCGTGCTACCCGCCACAATATTCATCCACACCAGCAAAACATTCTGCACGCCAAAGAAGTGCTGCTCCCGATAATTACACTGAAATATAGAAGCGCCGTTGCTTCCAGTCAAACGCAAACTCCCCTGCTAGTCCCTCAGATCTTTTATTTTTTAGCATTTTGAGACATAATTCATGTTTTTTTCCCTCCGTTCCTGTTCTCCCGTTTCTCGTAGACAATGCTGGTGATGGATACTCCTCATAACTGTCTCTGCAGGCATGATGTCACCGAGCTGCCTTAGTTAATCTCTCTCCTCCCAGACAGCATATTCACAGCCTTGGGGGCTCCAGCCTGCTCCTACATCTATCTGAAGCCAGCACATGCACTGTTGCTCTCCAATAACTCCGCTCAATTGCCCATCATTCCTCCTCCTCCTCCTCTTCCACCAACCCACCCCCCCCCCTCCCAACCTTTCAGAGCACCACAGTCCACCGCGGCATTTTTATTCCGTTATTAATCTGCGGACGCGTCTGCCAAATAATTAACCTGGCCGAGTTATTTATTCCCTGGGTGATATTTCCCTACCTGTGTTTGGGAGGCAGAGGGGAGGACAATGCCATTGAAATGTCCTCCCGCTGCTGAAGGAGAGTGTGTGTGTGCGTACGTGTGTGTGTGTGTGTGTGTGTGTGTGTGTGCCTGGGAATAAGGGTTTAGGCCTTACCTCAACCCGGGGCAGAGGGGGTTCAGGCGGTGTTATGTGTGGGGGGGGTATTACGAATGCACCAGTAACCTTTTCAGTTAATGAAAAAAGAGGCGCTAATAAAAGAGAATAAGCCGTAGAGGGACCCGTACTGGACTGCACGTGGGGGCCCCTCGGTTCTAAGCCCCCGCATATGCACGCACTGTAAACACACACACACACACACGCACGCACCGATTGCACCCCGGAAATACACCATAAATAGAAACACGGCTTCATTCACCGGCCCAAAGCGTTCTCTACCTCGCCGCGTGTGATTATATCCAGGGAGGGGAGGTAATGTGCGGCGCCCGAGGTGGAGGTGGTAGATGGAGGAGACATGAGTGCTTTGGCCTTGAATTTCACCCAGGAACGCCTCCCCATCTCCCCGTGCCCATTTCTCACTCTTAGGGGAGACGGCGCTGTGGGCCGCCGTAAGTGCTCGGCCATGGCACAGCGAGCTGAGTGTTTGGGGACCACCTTGTTTCACCTCTCCCTCTCTCTCTCTCTCTCTCTCTCTCTCTCTCTCTCTCTTTCTCTCTCTCTCTCTCTCTCTCTCCCTCTCATGTCAGCGGTAACCCATTTGCGTCAGATTTCCAAAGCCTGTTGAGTGAGCGGTTGCGGATGGCCAAAGCTGTCTCTTGGTGAAAGCTTAAGAGGGTGCAAGCATAGTCAAATGAATAAGGAGTCGCACCATTACTCCTGCTCCCAGAGACCATAATGCATTGCAACGTATCGCTTCTGATTTCTCCTCTCTTATTCATCGTGTTTGTGTCCAGAAATATAACCTCGGTGCACCTTTCATTTCTGTTGCCGTACGCCTACGAAGGAGCTTTAGACGACTCTTCATGTTAAAAGAGGCCTCGACCACATCATGGAAAACAGTGTATGTATGTGTGTGTGCGTGTGTGTGTGTGTGATGTGTTTTTATACTCAGCCAAGTCCAGACAGGAGAAGGAGAAATAGCAGGCGATGACTGGGCAGCTGTTGGAGCCTGTCGACCTTGGGTGTCAGCATAAGTGTAATTATTTTTCACGCATGCCACGTTGGACCAGATATACCACCGCCTGTGTTCTATTTATCAGGCGCGGCGTGAGTGGAAACTGAGACGCTGCGTGCACATTAACACACACTCACGTACACACACACACACAGCCGGACCTGTTTGCTTACACGTATCAACAGTGACCCGATTCCTCCTGGCTGGCGTAGGCAGATAAATAAAGAAAATCATGGCCGCCGCCCCCTTCAGTGGAAACATGCTGAGACATAAATTTCCTCGCTGATCTGATTTTTGCTTTTGAATGACACCGGAATTGATTAATTGGAATTTTCCAGAGCAGGGAAATAACTGCCGATAATTCACATCAGCAGCTGGATTGCTGTGTGCCAATTTGACAAGAGGGCGGGATGGGGGGACTTTCCATGCATTTCATTGGGGTTCTTTATTTGGCAGCCTCGCCAACGTGCATGCTTGTCATCCCCACACACACACACACAGATACACACGCTCACTCAGGCGCTCAGTCTGTCTGTGTCAGTGTGTTGTGTGAGTTCAGATGGAGCCTGTCAGACGCTGTGATTCAGCTCTGGTATCTTATCAAATGTTCTTTAAATGCCAGTGGAAGTTGACAGGAATAATATTAAAAAAGAGACGCAATTAAAATGGAAAGGAGCCGGTCATGTTGGGTGAGACCTTCAGATTAAAAAAAATACATATAAAGGCCCTCTCTCTCTCTCTCTCTCTCTCTCTCTCTCTCTCTCTCTCTCTCTCTCTCTCTCTCTCTCTCTTTCTCTCTCTCTCTCTCCTCGTCTCTCCCCTGTGTCACCCTGAGCAGAGGATTGACATTTGGTCGCAGACACCCCTGCCTGCCGGTTCAAAGAAGTGGAATTAATGCGCGAGCAGAAGAAGAGGGACGTGGGATGTTGTGGTGGGGGGCGCACGTAGGCTAGGTGGGGGTGGGGGTGGGGGTAGGATGAGGTCGGGCTGGGGTTGGGTTGGGTGCTGGTGAATGACAAACACCGTTTTAGATGGAGTGCAGACATGGCTGACTCACCCTCTCTCTCTCTCTCTCTCCCTCTCTCTCTTCCATTCTGTCACTCTGTCTCTGTCTTCCTGCCTGCATGCCGGGGTCATCACCCGCCCCCACCACCTCCCCGCCCTATCCACCACCACCCTCCTCCCCCTCCTCCTCCTCCTCCTCCTCTCCGGCCTTATTGTTTTACATCTCTTCATTCGGTCTTTTATGGCTGCTTCGTCCTCGTGCGGTCCCATCTTCCTCCTGGATGATGGGTTCCTCCCCCAGTTATCGCAGCTATTTATTATCAATGTCGATCCACATCACATTTCTCTGACTTTGGGAAGATGGTTTTCACATTGGATCGCTTTACTGACTCACCATATAACAAAGCCACTGAGCACGCAGACACACACACGCTCACACACACACACACACACACACACACACACATAAAGTGACACATCTCGAAGGGAAGCTTCACATCACTGTATTACACTGCAGATTTACTACGCACTAAAATGCTATGTAGCATTTTTATCCTTCATATCAGAATACTGTGACAGCTCTTCAGGATGCTTCTCTACAAAATGCTCCATGCCGTTTCTCCCCTCCGTATTTTGGAATTTGCCATTTGTACCCAGTGACTTTTAATGCTGCGTCAGTAATTATGTTAATGCCATTCCAGGCTAAGCCATCCCAAAACGCTGATACATGATTGTCTCCATGCATGGCTAAATCATATTTTCGGGAGAATGAGTCAGTTGCTGTGGATGACATCATGAATTCCTGCAGATAGAGGGAGTTTGAGGTGAGCACACTGTTATCAAGTCACGCTGTTTGAAGTCAGCGTGATTCACTTTGCTGAGGCGCTCTGCAGAGACTGCTATCCATCACCGCACTGAAGGATTTACCTTTAAAATGTTTTTAATGCAAATGAAACCGTTTAAATCTGCCAGCGTTAGATGTCCTTATTCCTCAGCGACACGGCTCCCACATCACATCTTCCTCCCGATTTAAAAAAAACTCACTCATGAAAAGTGTTATCAGATCATGGTCTCTTTCAGCTTTGCCTTATATGTCTCGCACTGACAAACCCACCGCACCGTACCGTAACATAAAAACCCACCGGTGCTGTACCTCTGTGAATCATGTAGCAGGGCAGGGACGAAGGGGGAAGTGGGGGGGACATGTTTTAGCACTTAACCTCCATAGTAAGAGCAGCTGTGGGGCCCAGAGGGACTGTGTATTCAACAGACGAAGGCAGGCAGGACGCCTAATTAACTAGGCTGGCTTGATAATACAATAGCATCTTTTGAAATGGCCAATACATTTCTGGAGCGACGGCTGGGACGGCAGCGAAGAGGAGGGAGGGAGGGAGGGAGGGAGGGAGGAGGGCAAAGGATAAGGGGTCAACTCCAGTTTGGGCTCGTACATGCACGCGCTCACACACTCTCTCTTTTTGGTGGGGGGCGGAAAAGCCGGAGTAACTTGAACCGATGTAATTCAGATGTCAGTGTTGGCTGTTACAGTTAGACTGTTATTCATATTAGTGAGAGCAACGCATTGCACCTCCTGATGCGTTTACAGTCCCCCCCCTGCTTTTACTATAATTGCAGTAACAAAAAGCGTCCTGTTATCCTCGTCAATGCGTGGTTATTGTCCTCCTCGGTTATATTATTCTTTCACAATTCCATGAAACATCCCATCAATCTATTTAAAGACATCCCTGTAGTTCTCTAACATAAAATCAGCTTGAGGAAGATTTCCACCAGGAGTTTTCTTCTCATAGCTTTTTCCTTTTTCCTTTTTTTTTTTTGACAAAATGTACTCCAGCAAGTTGATGTAATCAGAGAACGCAGTGCTGTTGGTGGATTTGCTGGATTTGAGTTTGCCGAGAAGAGAGGAGCCTTGAGTGGAACCCCAGGTAGGGCTCCGCTCATTATGGATCGATCTCTCCGTCTCCTGTGTCAGGTCCTCTGCAGGCCTGATTGAAGTGTTTTCACCCAGGGTTCATGCAACTGTAAAAAAAAAAAAAAAAAAAAACATCTCTCTGCCTCTTATTGATTTCAAAATGTCAAAACCTAAACCTTAAGAGGAGCAGAACACTCTCCAAAAGCCTTCAAGATGGGCTTAATGGCTGCCAAAGCAAAGCTGTTGGGAAAGTTTTTACCCAGTTTATTCTTTCTGTAATGGTTTCTCCTTTGTCTCACTCATCAGAATGGATTTTCTGAGGGGGAGAGCGAGGCGAAGCATATCACCCTGCCATAACGAGGCAGAAACTGTCAGTTAGGATACCATCCTGTCTGGTTCGTTAAGGATTAGGCTGGTTGGGGAATGTTGTGAATTAATCCCGAGCGTCAGACATCACACCGGAGCCTTGCATTGGATTAGTATGAGCTTTTGTTTGATTCATTGTGAATTAACCGGCATAATCCACCTGGTGTCAGACACAATAAAACAACACACACCGACCGACACAGCAACAGGATTAAGCTCGCAGAGGAGAACATCAGGCCTGACTGCCATCACTCAGCTAACCTGGGGTGCCGTTCCATCAAACCCCACCAACGGCCCCCACCTTTCCACAAACACATTCGCTTGAGAAACAATTTGAAACATCTGCCGTATACCACCCATTCCATACCACTCAGCCAGCTGTGTGTGTGTGTGTGTGTGTACTGAGGCAGTTTGTTTTTTTAAACGTTATTACGATGAAGAAGCAAAGTTGGACGTGTCTCTCCTGCCCTGCGGTAACAGATTGGATCCTGGATGTTTCAGTCATCCGGCCTGCACAGCGACAGCATCTGCATCTCAACCGCCGCCACCGCTCTGGCTGAGGCTGAGAACCTGCAGCGGTAGGAGGAGGAGGAGGAAGAGGAGGAGGGAGACGTGCTGGGAACACCTGCTGGGATCCCTGCCTCCGTTTCTCCCTCCGCCCCTCACTGCTTCTCTCCTGAATCTGTCACTCCCTCTCTTTCATCTGTATCTATTCTCCCCCCCTCCCTTCTCCCTCCGCCCTCTTCTGTTTGGCTTCATTCCTGCCTCTCTGCATCCCTGTTTTCCTTGCATCCCTGCCGCTCTTTTGCGATCGCAGGCGTGTCAGAAAGTCGAGTGCAGTGAATCACCCCCCTCCCCTCAAGGCACTGCTCTACCTTACATAACACGCAGTCCTCTGTAATGAACCACAGGACATGGACCGAGCGACACTGTCTGTTAAAACTCTTTCCTGGAAATACACTCAACCCACAGGATATAGTCTGCAGGGTTTTGCAGTTTGGAGCAGGGAACAGTGATAAAAAAGTGCGCTTGTTTCACATAAGGGCTTTCAGTGGTCAACCGGGGCATTATGGAGAATGACTTAAGATGAGGTCACATCTATATTAACATGTCTGGAGTGAGAGCCTGCAGAGTGATGCAGCCATACTCAAGACTGGAGGCACTCAGACTGAGCCCTCTCAAAGCTTGATCACTCAAATCGGAGGCGAGCAGTCTGGGCAGGATGACTGATACTTATTGCTCGCTTCGCCATCATCATGTTTATACAACCTCAATACATTATGCAGCGTCCGACGTCGCGTGTGTGCGCGCGCGTGCAATATGGTCATACATGTAGTAGACGGGAAGTAGATGCATCAGTCACAAAGGGCGTGTGAAGGATGACTGGCTGCTCGCTCGCTCGCGTGTGTTCAGAATGGAGGAACTGTCATGGATTTCTCAATTGATTACGTGTCCTTGCATCACACTCGTAATTGCAATTCAAGGCTTGCTGGGGTTTTTCTGACCAAGAGCGTTCAATCACTTTTCATTTATTATGAAGTGTACTCAAAACTCTGTGTGGAAAGAAATGCTTCATCTGAGGTATCATCGTGATTGCCATGAAGGAAATTGAGAACATTAATAATAAAACACTTGACTGTGTTTTTTTGCTCATCCTCAGGCTAATAAGGTGCAGCAACTGTTCCAGCTCAGACGTTTTACCTTTTCTAAATCTGCCCGTCTAGACGTCTTGTAGAAGACCTTAGTGTTCTCCTCTCTGCGGTCAGATTCATTATGTCAGATTAAGAGCATCTCTCTCGGACTATGGATGTCTCTGGCTTTCATACTTATAGAAGATGAAAGGAGAATAAAAATGTCTGCAAAGTAGGATCCTAATACCTTTTTTCAGTCTGCGCCGTTATCGCACAGATCACAGAGGGGGAGCTCATAAAAGGGCCCCTACGGAAAAATGAAAGCATTTTTGTCCAGGTAGGCTGTGCCACAAAGAGGAGGCACTTTGAAATGCAGAGTGGTCAGTCAGTGGTTGACTCCTCCCCTCTCTCAAAGTGCACGGGGAGGGTAGATAATGTCAGCCCCCACGTCGTCTCCTGACCCCTCCTCTGTGCTCCGTGGAGGCAAGAATTGAGGCAGGTTGCCAGAAGCTTTCAGGGTTGGTAGAGCAAAATGTCTCGGCGGGTCTTGTTTTATTTCCCTCAAGCAGCATTCAACACCTCCCCATCACATTCACACAGACAACCTCCCATTACCATACGATTCAAATCTAACATCGCCTTTCATTCACGGTAAAAGGGCACCCAGAAACGTGTAATTATTTTCCCTCTCCCCTCCCTGAGATCAAAGCCCAAACAGGAGTGATTACAGAGAGTCAGGTTGTCTTTGAAGGCGCTCTTCGGTTCCTCTCCTCTGTTTGGTTACTGTATAAACAGGGCCGCGTGATGCCACGCCGCTAACCTCTCCTCAGCAGGCAGGCACTTGCCGAGTGGCAGGTGTGCGTCTGTTTACAGGCAGGCCGCTGTGAGCCCGGCACACTTCAACCCTGACCCGTCCCAGGGATTCTGATAGCTCTCTCTCCCTCTCCCCCCCTCCTAAACCCACAGTTCACTTTCTCTCATTCTGTACTGCAGTAAAAGAAGCAGCGGGCACCACCTCATCCCTACACTTCTCTCTTCTTGAACCCCCACTCCCCAGTTGTAAAAACCTAGCTTTACGTGATCTGTTTTTGGTTTGCCGGGTCAGACATGGCAAGAATGAGAGATGAGCTGATTGCAATGTTTATAAAGGGAGGGAGAAGTCTGAGAAGAGATGGAGAGAAGAGGCTGTGCGGAGGATAAAGCTTCTTGCGTGTTATAGGAACCATGCAGTAAGATTTCTTTTTAATTTGGCAGTCCAAACATGATGGTTTGCCCAGCTCTTAGCCTTTTTCCAGCTGTATATTTACAGTAAATGGATGACTGAATTACAGCGAGGAGCAGAGCAGCCGTTCCTCTCCACTCTCTCGCTCTCTGTCTGTTATTTTTAGATGGAGAGCAAACAGTTTTCACAACTGAAAGCGAACACCATCTAAAACAGCGGTGCCAAGATTCCCTAAGACCTTCCAGCTGTGAGAGCTATAGTATAACAATAATAAGACAGGGTAACAATCTCTTTTATAGCCGTGGATTTACATGTGTTTACTGTGAGCGTACCAGATCAAATGCTAATTAAATGAGCACTCCATATAATTTCGGTCCAATATGATACCAAACAATTGATGATTTTGTTTTAAGTTGGACAGAAATTGTTCGCAGATTATCCTGGACTGTAGAAGACATTCATTTTACAACTAAATCATGCAATATGACAAAAAAAAACAAAGGTGTCTGAGCTGCTGCTTTGCTGTTATAGCCCACAAACCAAATACTAATGCTTTTGCCAGCACAGGTCTGTTTCTGCCTGGCCAGGCGTGGGTGTTGCACGGCCACAGTGTTGATTAAGTTTGTGAATAGCAGTTCCTAAAGATTTCTAAGAGTGTAATTTTGTTTCCAGAATGAAAAGTTTGGTGACATCAGAATTTGGAGTACCAGCTGGTAATGAGCACACTCTCTCTCTCTCCAACCTGGCTGGCAAAAATGGTTACGGAGTGTCAGTATACACACACACACACACACACACAAACACACACACACAGCCTGATGTTGTTATGTTAATACCCAGAGTAGCGTTTCAGTGTGAGCTCCACTGCTTATAAACCTGCCATTCCAGACCTACTTGTGGGATTAAACTTGAATGATAAGTATGTACATCCTGTATTCATTCTTCTGTTTGGTTGTGGACTTCATCAGGAATCCAATCTATGCGTTTGTGCGATGCGACACCACGTACTGTCAATGTTCCCTTTGCTGTTCTAATATCACAGAACGATGAGCTCCTCCATCGATGCCATCTTTGTTTGCACAGTTGAGCCAAAACATCCACGCTTTTTGTTTAGTTTTGCTGCTAAGCACGGTCGATGTATGTTCTGGTCTTCATGTTGCCACCTAGTGAAGATCGGATTTAATCCTCCCAGATTGGCGTAAAGTACATGTGCGAATACTTCTGTGCAAGCATATGTGTCGTTGTAATCTTGCGTAATTCTGCAGCCCCCAAAGTACCCAGCTATGTGTAACGAACCGCCACCCCCCCCCACTCCACTGACTCCACTCTCGCTCACACACACTGCACATTACACACCTCCACTCAGTCCACTCCACCTCTGCAGGGGCACCGGCGAGCTTCGGCTCAGCGCTGAGGGCCTGTCACAGCCGGAGCGAGACACTAACCATTAGCGAATTTACGTCAGCCCGAGCGCAGGGGTCAGCGAGTTCACGTGGACCACCCAACGGCTTGGTCATCAAGGACAAAGACGCAGAGGAGGGGAGAGCGAGAGGGGCCGAGGGAGAGAGAGAGAGAGATAGAAAGAGAGAGAGAGAGAGGGAGATAGAAAAGACGAGATGAGGCAGGGGAGGGAAGAAAGGAGCGTGGCTATCTCCTTTCAGACAGAACTGCAGAAATGTGCTGAGGCGACACAAGCGTTTACATACAGCGTGCGCACTCAGTTGTGAAGCTGCATGTACCGTCAGCAGTGTGAAGGTATTGCTCATTATTGTGTACGTAAATGCATCTTTGTTTGCGACTTTGTGCATCTGGCATTTTCAGGCGCACATATGTGTGGCTACGTCTTTAGGCCAGCCTGTGTGTGTGTGTGTGTGTGTGTGTGTGTGTGTGTGTGTGTTCATATGTGAAAGTGCACATTAAGGAAAAGTTACAGCATTCCTCGAGGGAGTGTGTAAACCCACCCCCCCACCCCTGGCCCCCCATGCCCAGCGATGACAGTGTCCAATCTGCTGATCTGACACTGAGTTAATACAGCCGACATCACAGGCATACTTTCAGCTTCATATTTTTCAACAACCCGGCTCGGGTTATTTGGGTCGTCATGACATGACAGAGTAATTGGTTTGCGCAGATCACTCCCCGTATTTGACAACCTGCCCCATTTACTGTCTGAGCACTCCGGTCAAGCTGCTTATAAATCTTTCACCCGCTTGATTAATTGTCTCAGAAGTGCTCCTCTGCCAGGTAAATAAATAATGAGAGAAGTGATGATTTCTATTGTTGTCCAGTCAGCAGGTTGACCCGCTTCAAGTTGGAGTGTGAAAATACAGAATGCATGAAATGAAATGGCCTCCACAGCTGCTGTTATACTGTGTGCTCATGTGTGTGTGTCCATACAGATCTTCTGCTATTAATAGGAGAGTAGATAGACCCATTTTCCTCACACACACACACACACATGTGCACTTAAATGATGCACAATCCTGTGTGGCCAGTGTCACAGTAAAAAAGTCAAAGCCCCACTTTGTTAAGGCTTTGACTTCCGTTTTAATCGAGACTTAAAGGTTCACCTCAGCTTTTCTCTGCCGCCACAAAGGTTTCGATTCACCGCCTTGTTATTTGTCGCCGTGTGGATTTAGGAGAAAGTAATGACAAACCTGACCCCCAGTCTGGCAAAACCAGCAGGGGGCAGAGGTGTGTGTGTGTGTGTGTGTGTGTGTGTGTGTGTGTGTGTGTGTGTGTGTGTGTGTGTGTGTGTGTGTGTGTCTGTGTGTCTGTGTGTGTGTGTGTGTGTGTGTGTGTGTGCTTAGTGAGTTCATTCCTTCCCTCCACCTGCATGGTTAATGACATCAGAGAAGACACACTGGTTCACTGCTGGGTAGCATACCAAACAGGAAGTCTCTCTCTCCCCCTCTCTCTCTCTCTCTCTCTCTCTCTCTCTCTCTCTCTCTCTCTCTCTCTCTCTCTCTCTCTCTCTCTCTCTCTCTCTCTCTCTCTCTCTCTCTCTCTCTCTCTCTCAGAATCACACCCTTACTCTGTCTCCTTGGGTATTACAGCTCAATATGAGTTGTTCTGTTTGGCCTGGCTGGGTTTTAATAAAACCTGACAAGGATTTATCACCTGTTCATGGCTCTATGTGCTGCCACTCCGTCAGACACAGAGAGAGAGAGCGAGAGAGAGAGAGAGAGAGAGAGAGAGAGAGAGAGAGAGAGAGAGAGAGAGAGAGAGAGAGAGAGAGAGAGAGAGAGGAGGGGGGTTGGGGGGGGGGGCGCTCAGGCTCAGGCATGCAGCAGTCATATTCACCTCATATTAATGTGTTTGCAAGAGAAGTGAACTCGCCTGGAGGAACAAGGCAATGAGGTTGGCTGATGAAGTGAATGTATTAAGGAGCCGGCCGTCACTTTGCCTCAATGAAGCTGTTTTTGTGTGCACATCCTTCAAAGCGCTCCCTGATTGAAATACATTCAATTTCCGCACATGTTCCACACTGCTCCTCTGCTATTATTAACAGAGGGGGAAAAAAACATTCAAAGTTTATTAAAACAATACGTAACGTTTTCTATGCTTATGCAAACACCTGTGGATATGTAGGACGGCATATAAATAACTCCAAACTCCACATGGACAATGGCTGTCTCCCGTCAAAATGTCCTCTGGAGAGGTTTCATTATCCTCTTTCCATCTACCCCCCTCTACCTCTCATCATTCTCTCTCCCTCCTCCTGCTCTCTCCATCCCTCTCTCCATCTCATCGTCATTTCTGTGTGTGCCTCTCACCAGGCATCCCCAATGAGGACCTCCTCAGGATGGTTGCTAGGTGATGGCCCCCTGATTAACGAAGGAGCAAGGGGGAGAAAGGGAGTGTGTGCATGTGTGTGTGTGTGTGTGTGTGTGTATGTGTGTATGTGTGTGTGTGTGTCTCTTTCTCTGCAGTTATCACTAATTGACAGCTGCCGGCCCTCGGGGCTGTATTCTAACCCCGCGCCCCCAGTGTAATCGGAGGGCAGGGCTCTGTCGCCCCCCGTAGGAGAGTGGGGTGGCTCGGGAAAGGAGGGGGCAGAGCTGCTTTGGCTCTGGTCTTACACTGCAAGACCTGTTTTGATAAGCAAAAGGACATGGGGAGGGAGGGGCAGGCAGAGGGGAGCTGGAGGGGGCGAGAGGGAGAATGACAAGGGGGAGCGAGGGCAAGATGGAGATGGGAGAATGAAATGAGAAGGGCAATCAGGGGCAGGAATAGTGAGATTGGAGAGGAGAAGGGAAAATATGGCAAGAGAGGGGAAGAAAAGGCAGCAGAGGGTGGAGGGGTGAGGGCATGGCAAGCTGTTTGAGGGAGGGGTCCCCAGCTTTTCCTTCGTGCCAGCCTGCCGGTTCAACACCATCTGGAAGTATTCTCAAACACCGGCCAACTCTGCACACCCCGGATAGGACAATCTGATTATTCAACCCTCCCTCTCCAGCATAACTCAAATTAAAATGAGATTATTGTGATCATACTTTGGGCTGCGAGGTTGATAATGAGTTCGAGGCACATGTGAATGTGTCAGTATATGAGGTCTGTGTGTGTGATATACACTGCAAATGTTTGCCAACTTTCTCAAGTTTGCTTTCGTCTGAAAAGGCTTTCAAATATTTGCTCTGGGTGCTTTGAGTCAAAAATTGAAAATCTGTCAAAGCTATCAGAGAAACTCAGGGTAATTTTGAAAAAGAAGAAAAACTCCGACCCTAATAAGAAATCATCAGTGCTTATGAAACAATGGCTTTCATGAAATTAGTATTTAACATTTATTCAATTGCTTTATAATCATTCTCTTATCATTAGTCATTTGAAAGCTGTCTGAAATAAGGAGCACTTTTCTCATTATAGTTATTAGAAAGTGGCAACAGAAATCAAACAGATGTCTACGTGCTGCGGAAATTTCCCCTCTTTTTCAAAGGCGAATAATTAAAAAGGCCCCCTTGTCAAATATTAACTTTGCTTAAATGTATAGAGTGTGACACAGGAACCGCAATACATCATAATAAATTCAAAGCAATTAGTAAAAAGCTTTTGATGTATGCGTTCCACCCTCATCATGGCTGAGTCTATGCGAAAATGCATCATAATGGAACTCTGGATCTGTTAGAAATATGCAATTAATATGTGGAAAAAATTATTTCTGCTGAATCCTCAAACACGTTGCATTTGTTTTGTATCGTAACATATGGAGGGCGCAGATTTTAAACTCCAGCATCTTTGCGCTGAAGAACCAAATACAATTACAGCTGTGTCATCCTTACTCTGTGTAATCGGAATGAGTGATTATTTTCACAGGAAGCATAAATTGAATTACTGTATAGGACATGTTTGTCTCATGATAAAGCTGCATTGCCTCCACTGTAATTATCTTCATATTACTGTAATTATTTGAAACTGTGCAAAACGGATTATTCGCATTTCCCTCCGCCTGGTTGCTCTGACGACTGCACTGATCCTCTTTCAGCTGCGGCCAAAGCCTGTCACACCACGTCTGCCTCTACGTCTTCATGCAGACTTTGACATTGCCGAGCGATCGATAGATCCTCGGCACAGAAATGCATCTCGCCCTGATTATAATGAAGATAGCCGGTCATTTAAAATGCTAATGGCCAATTTCACCTAATAAGAGACATTTAGCCCAGCAGTTCATTAAAATTTAGAGGTGGAAAAGTCTATTCCAATTAAGTTTCACCCTCTTTTCCCTCCCAGCACCAAACCCATTAGATTTTAAGAAATGTCGAAATGTTCCATCTCGCAATCTTCACACTCGGAAACGAATTGTGCTTAAAACTGGAGGAGCGGATCGTTGAACTTAAGCACTGCTGAGGCGCATTAGAAGTAGTTAGCTCATGACCTCATCGGTCACTACATTAAGGTCTTTGTGCTTCAGTTTTCGGTCTCGCAGCTCCCACACAACTGTCAAGTCCTTCTTCTTTTTCATCCTTTATACAGCCAAGACGATACTTAGGAAAATCTGCCCCCCCTGCCCCGTCAGTATGAAGGCTTCTGTATCGACCTGCCCTCTCTTCTCCCTGTTGTCTAGCAGGGCATGTAGAAACACCTTGGTTGCCTTTTCTGTCTCTATTTTTGAGTTTAAAGCAGCTTTTCCCAGCAAATGTCATCCTCAGATGTGCTACCAAATCTCCTGCTTGTCACGCTCGCCTTGTCTGTTTTCATAGAAGCTGGTAATGGATTTGATCGGCGGTACGAACTGGAGATCAGGCACTCTGACTGGCCAGTCTGAAGCCATTACATCTACAACTCTGACCATCAGTCTGTTGGAGATGAGGTTTTTCGCCTCCCTCTTTGGACCAATCAGAATCAAGATCACAGGCACGAGGAGTAATAATAATAATAATTCCTTACAGTATCCCATTTATCAGTTATTTGGAATCCGTGCTGCTGAATGATTTGCATTTAATGTCTGCAGAAGCTCCCATGTGTTTTCCTTTCCCTTGCAGACTGTATAAGCCCAAATAATTCTAAATCATCACATATGCATAATTTATAGTAATAATGTGCTGTATACATAATTACAGTCCACAGTGTTGATTAGAATAGACTGTTAATCCCCTACTTTACATGCACTTATACACATGTATTTACACGCTGGTGCATCCACCACAAGATTAAACCATAAAATTGATCAGACATTGATTGATTGGTCTGAATTACATCGTACCTCCAATAAATCAGCTGTCAATACAACAGCTTCTTATCTGCCGAAAACATTAACATAACAATAACACACACACACAGACACACACACACACAGACACACACACACACACACACACACACACACACACACACACACACACACACACATATAGGGCATGCATGGAAAATCGTTTTAATGTGGGGGGCCTTCTTTTGCTACGTTGCAGATATTTAAAGTAAAGATTATTCTTTACAATGTTTTCACTTATAATTTACCAGTAACTGTGTGTCGTTACGGTTTTCCCACATTTACTGTAACATGCAATTTTCATCCTGTGACATCTGATAGGAGACATGGTCCATAACGATAACAGTATCTAGTGGTGCATGGATTGAGGTGAGGCCCATGATATCCATTATCCTGGAATGTTTCATATTGCTTTCCCAATAATCTTGCCAGTAACAACAGGATGGACTTTCCCTGGAGCAGGGCGAGAGGCATATGGAAGCTTGTAGCTGCTCACGACACAAATGGAAACCAACAGGTCCATGAGAAGAGAACCTTGAGCTTTGTCCAAAAATTGCATAAATGATACTAATCACTCCATTATAAGTTCTGGTTCATTTGTCTACAGAGAGAAATGTCCTGTTATTGTGGGAGAGAAGAAAAAAGAGTTAAACAACACGCAGAGGAAAATGATTCCATCTGCAGCGCAAGTAAACGAGAGGATGTGCGGGCATGTTGTTCAGCTCAGATCAGATAGCAGAAGAAAAGCAAAAAGCGTAAACATCAGATCTTACAAACTCAGTCAGATACATGGGGAATTTGGCGATGTATCTTTTATCTTTAAGTGTCAACGGAAACAACTGTTTCATATTTAACAATTTCAAAGATAGCTTCAACCATACTAAGGGTTCTGCCTTTCCAGATTTCATTTTAAAGACACATCATATTTGAGACAGACAATGGATGTCGCCATTACAAAAGTTTCATTTCACAGAGGTTAATGGAGAAAAGCGGCAGCAGCAGCACGGCGTCTCCTTCCTGTCTCTCTTTGTAACCTGATGTAAACGTTCGGATATAAAACGTGTCTCATTCACGTTGATGGATTACTGACACAAACAGATGTCCTGGAAGTGACAGACACTGAGTATGCTGAACCTCTTTAAAACATCTATTATCGTGATGTGTGTGTGTAAAAAGTAACACTTAAGCCATAAAAGGTGTTTGACACAATGAACCTATGTATGTTCTCTGGAAATCTTTGACGTGCAATGAATACACTACTGCAGCACCACTGTGTGCACTGAGTGAAAATGTGCACTGTGAATTCATACAATACTTGCCTTTAATGGATTTGTCAGTTCAAAATCATTTTCTATTGGCTAATGAAAATGTCTGTCAGGCTAAATCCTGATTTATGATGTCAGTAGATGGGCGGGGCTTATGAGTCAAGGTGTGTGAGATTGGAGAGGAGGCAATGGCTCAGAGTGATACAGAGAGCTAACAGCATAATTTACTGTAAATAACAAGTTTGTAACAAGAGAAAGTAACGTGAATATTAATTTTCAGTTCCAGTTAGTGTTTCTAGTGACGTTTGTACGAGTAAATAGGCACAAACGTGGCTGTGGAAGTGCTAGTTAGCATGCTGCAAGTTGTGGGAGTTGATAGGAGTGTGTTTGTCCGTGTGTGGAGGAAAATTCAAGACCCCGAGTGAGTATAAAGATGGCAGTGTGTTGTCTTCATATGGACTTTCAGTTAAATGATGGACAATGAGTTTGTAAGGGTTTTTTGCTCTCTTAATTAGTGTGCCACCGGGGAGCTAGCACCCGAGCAGCAAGGTGGCAGTACGAGTGCTCCTGTTCCACACGCATGAGAAGAGACTTCCATTCTCTGCGCCATTGAGGCCGTCGTGGACACGCATCTGTTTCCCCGGTGTCTTCCATCACTTCAATGTTTCTCCCAAGAACTGTGAGTAATGCACAACACCTTCAACGTGGATGTAAATGAGCTCTAACATGCCACATGCAACAAATGACACCAAAACACTGGGGGAAGAGAAAAACCCTGGATGTTTCCTTCTGCTGTGCCTTAACTTACATGTTGTGGTTCAGAAATGTTGTTTATATTTGGTTCTTGTCAGTGCTTCACCCTAAAGCACATAATATCCATTCATCTTCATCTAATGGGCGCAGAAGCATCACCTATTACTATTTTGGCGTCGACCTATAACTGTATCTTCCATGCAAAACTTTTGAAAAGGTCACACAAAAGTATTATTCAAAACGAGGCCTTCACTAGTGATCTATACGCTGCTCTGCATAGTCTCATGATACCAGGCCTGAGATCACAAGGTCCTGCCCTGCAGTCAAGTATGCACAGAAGGAGGTAGTTACCAAATCTACAAGTGCACGAAATCTATTCCATCACTTTCAATATGGAGAATGCATGAAGCTGCGTGGGTCAGAGTCGGTCAATATCCAGATATCTATCTAATATCGCCAAAGGATTAAAAAATAGGATCAATATTTTTTGCACACATTGACCAGAACATGTGTCAAGCTGAAGCCTTAGCAATATTCGATTTTGAAGATTTTGAAACTGGCCGAACACACACTATGGCCTTGGGCCGAACCTCTCAGTGTGTCTAAGCAGTTGTGTAGGCAAGTAAATACGAACGGGTTGTATGTTGCCATCATTGAATTAAAGGTTTAATCCAAAACAAAGCTTTCACAGCAGTCTTACAGGATGCTTTTCAGTTTTTGTAATACATTTTATAAAGATACATTTTTCAAAGACTCTAAAGAATGTTATGATATTAACTCTGTAAGAATTATTCATTTCATTCATTCGTCAATTAAAGCACAACCCATAGCCTGATAGTAGCTGACATCCAGAGCAGGTTTCCTGAGAAAAGCTGTTGTAGTTCATCGGAGTGTTTGTGTGTGCGGTGTGTCAGCACTCGGCGTGTGTGTGTGTGATCTGCAAGGAGTCCATATTAGCATAGTGAATCAAACAAAACAAAAGCTCTGCCACTGATGTAAACACAGCGAATTAAACCTCCTGCAGTTCACCGCACGGTCATCTTCCTCTAATTTGACTGTGCGGGAAATCAAGTCTGCTCTCATTTGCAGCATCTGCTTTCCATGCAGAATTATGAGAGCAGATATAATTTACAACCGAGGATTTTCACAACTGTAAGCACTGTGAGCCTTTGTCAAGAGGGATTTGAATAAACTGTGTTATGATGATGTTTTGGTTATTTAAAAAGTACAAATATATGCGCATACTGCTGGTTTAAATGTCTGATGGGATTTTATGTACAGGTGCAGGATTTGTTCATCCCAAACTCTCCTTTTTTCCCCTGTTGAAAGAGTTATGTGGGGTTTTTTTGTTTCTCTTTCCTGACCTTTTGGTTGGAACGAGACCTCTTCCTCGCTCTCGCAGCCGGAGAAACATTGGCAATTATGCCTCAAACTGTTTTCCTTCATCGCTTTCTCCAAACCCTCAGCACATGTTGGACATCTACCACCCACTGAAATCACTGGCCGGTCTCCGAGCCATCACACACATATTGGGGTGGAGTAAAAAAAAAATACAGCTAACATTCAATATTCTGCTGTTTACAGTCAAATTCTGCTTATATTAAATAATCTTTTTTACTTGATACAAATGTTCGCAAATGACTGTGTGTGTGTGTGTGTGTGTGTGTGTGTGTGTGTGTGTGTGTGTGTGTGTGTGTGTGTGTGTGTGTGTGTGTGTGTGTGTGTGTGTGTGTGTGTGTGTGTGTGTGTGAGAATAGGCTTGCCTACAATCTCTGCTTTGACAAAGAATCCAATCTCTGAGGTTTTTCAACAGACTCATTTATATTCAGTGGGTGATTTTGAGGAGGAACTTGAAGTCGAACAATTACCTGAGGATGTTTTTCACCGCTTCAACGGCATCTTTATCTTCTTTTTCAACAGGCTGATTAGCTCTGCTTTGAAAGCCGGTTGAAACGACAACAAGGTCCGGAGCTTTTCCTGCAGTTTAGCAGAGTAACACATGGCCGATCGAAACGCTGAACTTCTTCGCCTCAGCTCGCTGCGGCAAATGGTCCGTGTTTGTAGAAGCTTACTCCATCACTAATGAGTCTGTGATCAATCACTACCTGATGAAAGTAGCGTGGATGAAAGTAAACCTCACCAAAGTCTAATGTAGGCTAGTAAAATGGAATAATTTATCATCTATCTAAGAGGTAATTGGAGGAATAGTTTTCTGGAACTGATTAACTGGTTGACTCCTGAAAGCACTCTTGTATGTCATCAGGCAGGTTGGAAGATTTGCATCATATTTGTCCTCCGCCGTGTATTCCAAGGTGGGATGAATGTGTTTTGCTCACATATATTTCATATAACATATAACCAGGCTGGGAGATATCTGGCTCTATCTTCAGCCTGTGTCCACGGCGTCTCCCAAAGACGTTTCCCTTGTCTCGCTGCAGCTGAATAGCACACAAGGAGGCAGTTAGTGACCCAGTGACCCCCCTCTGCAGAGAAACAGAGCTGGGTGGGATTATATCAACGTTACTTGGACCCGGGCCAATGCTTAGCCATAACATTGTGGCCAGAGATAACATACTTTTTAATTACATATGGACTACAGCTATGTTAAATTTCTCCGGCGAACCCTCTCCTGGGAGGTCACCGCTAAACTTGACATAATACATCAAACAGAGCTTAATGTGATTACAATGTGTAGGAGAGTGCGGCGGAGTCAAGAGTGCAGGGGAAGTTGCCAACACTTTTGTCTGTGCGAGGTTTGTGTGAGGCCGCCCTCTTTACCTTTATTGCACTCTTACTTTTATTATTTTAATGAAGCAACTATAAAACGCTTTCCTGAGGCTTATATAATCTGCCTAGTTACATACACAGGAGGCATAAATGCATGTATGCATGTGAACGCGTCTCTATTCTTCATAATTCAAGGTTGCTTTGGAATTCTCATGGCCATTTATAAACCCGTGTAATGACTGTTTTGAACTGCTTAACATGCTCTCTTGTTCTTGGCTAAAGACAGTTGTATGAATACTAATGACGTAAGGAAAAAAGGACGGCGGCAGACCAATAGCCTGGCTGTTGAAGTTGATGAACGGTACTAAAGCAGCTAATGTTACAATCTGTCTTGACATTTGAGACACATCATGGCGCTGCTGCTTCCCAGGGCTGTCATTAATAAACAGGTTTTAGAATAAACAGATGCCGTTTTTGTTAGCATAATGCTGAAAATAGATTAATTACACCAATCTGGAGTGTGATTTGTTTTCGTCTAGCACCTGGCCCCGTGTACTCCGTCTTCCTATTAAGACAGTACATGGAAAAGTCATCTCGTCCATCAGGTCCGCGCCATTTCAAGGTAACCTCACAACTCTGGTGTCAGACAGTCGACGCAGGCAGCAGTCTGCCGCGACAGTGATGCGCTCTGAGCCATAGCTCCGAGGCCAAAGGTGTAATCGTGGGTACATCATTGCAGGGAGAAAAATGAAGCCACTGTAAGTGTCTATTCAGCAGGCTTTTGGAGTTGTGTGGTTAAATGGCTTTTCTTCCCAGGGTATTGCAAAACATGGCCACCTAAATGGATTATTTAGGACTCGGCGCTGCAATAAATGACATCCTCAGGTCAGACTTGAACTCGCTTTTAACAATGTGTACGCTCGCGCAACAGTTGTGACGCAGGCCTTGTTGCTCATTCGCGTGCTTTATGTCCGGAGTGTTTAGTGCCGTGCCCACTTGCCCAATATGAGGGCGGAAGCATAAATCATCCTTGGTCGGCTCCGGAACACTTTGCTCAGCAGTTTGCAGGTGCAGGTTTGGTAAGATAAAACACAAGGACAGGAATTTGTGAATGGAAGCAGAGACTGACGAAGAGTTTGTGTCTCTTTATTTGAATAACAGCCAGTTTATTAGGTACAGACTTTTTGCCTGTTACATTTGCTGCCTTCAATTCCACCTCAGACACACGCACACACATACACAGGCCAGATTGAGGCCACTCCAGGCCAATACACAAACACAAAGCAGTGAGTAGGTGTTTGCATATCGTTGTCAGATTACATTTTCCTTTTTATTCTTATTCTTATTCATAAATGTCGTTGTTTTTTTTTCTCAGTTGTTAATTTCCAAAGGTGTATATCTAAAATATAATGACACCAAACATGAAAGCTGTCAAATATTTACACATCATCTGTTGTGAACCGCAACCTGCACACTGTTCACCTCGTTGGAAATGCATTAGTTATTCCTAAATTTCCATTTGGGGCTAAAGGTCCCCACTTTAATTCAACTGAGTTTTGATCACATGAATAAAGAGTGTCGAACATGCAATTGGATTTGCATACACACTTGTCTAAAGTTTGCATTTCTGCCATACCTGTGCACCACACACTAATGAGGCAATTATTTAGACAGCGGGCCTTGGAGTCTACTGGGGGAGATGCCACAGAGTTCGCAGCTGTGGGATTAACATGGTTAGCTGGACTTCAGAGAGGCTGAGGCAGACAGGGAGGGATTTCACACTATGTAATGAAGAAGACTTTTCACATTTCATGGCAAATAATGAATTCTAAAACAAATTTGCTGCGAAAGAGAAATGAGCTCCGGAAGAGTCATGAAATGCATTTTAAGCATTTGGCTGTTGGGAGAGTGTCAATTATGAAGGCGAGAAATCATCATCCACGCCGCTAATTCACCAGATTTGGCATTTATGTATCAGGGAAGGAAAACAATGATGATTTTTACTATTTTTCCATTTGTTGTAATCACACTAAATACTGGTTATAGAATAGTGATTCTTAGAGTCAGAGCATTTGTCTCTGGCATACTGATGATTACAGAAACTGAGCAGAGCCAAACGAGCGATGAAGTATCTTTTTAATGACCACACTGATCAATCGCTGCTGTAAGTTGAACTTGGTAAAGGTGATGAGGGGGTAGAAGTGCGGACACACACACACACTCTCTCCCTCCCTCACATAGGCCTTGTAGTTTCTGCATCCGTGGTTAAAGCAGTTATCTGTTTGAGAGATTAAATACCTAAAAGTCTGCACAGATGTGTAAACAGATCAGTTTGACCCCCGGTGGAACAACGGCAGAATTAGTGTAAAGATTATCCGCATAACTGTTTATCATACCGTTATATACTGTTGTCCTAATTATCAAGAGGAAATGTCAAATCTCTCTTATTTACAGTTTAATTGCCTGTTTTGTATGCATATACTGATAAACAGCAATAGGGCTGCAACTAATGATTATTGTGTATAAACTGTAAAATAGAAATCGGGACAAATGCTCACCAATTTGTTTCAGACTGCCACAGGCGGGATCCTCTAAATGCTGTTACTTAACCTTAAACATATTCTGTTTACGGTAACCTGAGTGAATGATTGGTGTTTTCCCTCGATACTTATTATTAAAAATGTATTCTATTACATTTTGCATCAGTGCCTTTATGAATTTACAAATTCAGTTGACAGAAGTAGCTCACCTGTTCTCAAACTGAGGTGAGTGGACCACTGATGGCCCTTGAAGCACCCCCTGGTGGTACACCAGATGAAACAAGACATAAATGGAATCTATCGATATTCTTCTATGGCAAAACAGTAAAACAAGTATCTTTACAAAACATTTTTTTGTTTAATTGTTATTCCTTTAATTAATAATTAGAATTGCAGGATTTGTGAAAAGGATTTGAGAACCACTGATATAGAACAGACGTGTTCCCCCATATGTTGTTCTGCCTCAGTGCCATGCTGAGGAAACGGGCTCCAAAACCATGTCTTTCAAGGCCCAATCATAAACTCGGTGAACTCAGGTCATTCATCAAGATAAGGACATTCTTCATCTAGTTACAGCAATTATATCCCTGACATCTTTGTAACAATGACTTCAACAGGTCAGAATCAATTTAAGGAACTTCAGCTTGTTACGAAATTCATTCTCAGACAGCCGTTTCTAGGGTGCATGCCGGTGAATAATGAGGAGCCCTGAGACGTTTGGCTGGATCAATCTGATGAAAAGAACTTTCTCAAAAGCCTGACTAATTACACTCAGCCCTTCGATTATTGTCTGGAGCGGAGCTACAACAAAAATATCAATGATTTATTCAGCCTTCATTCACTTTCAGATAAGTCAGGGTTAGCTTGTAATGACCCATATAAACTTTGAATTGCATCCTGCGGGCGTATTTATCCATTCCCTTCAGTACACTGTGTCCTGTTCATGAGAAAGGAGGCTGGCCGTTCCTCATGCAGGTTCAGTTAAAGTTACACATTAATATCCACAGATGACCTTTTGGATGAGCTGCAGCATTACTCTTGTGCGTTCTAAGCTGTCCTGTGTGGACATAGAGTAATGTGCTGGTTGACCGCTGAGCTGACCCTTAAAGGCATTAGAATGTAGACCACATGTCTCGACTATGTCTACCTCCACTGGAACACGCGATAAAGTCTAAAATAAATACGGAGCAAACGCGTCGTATGAAGTCTTATCAGCGCTCGGCACGCTGCGCTGATGGAACGGGCTGTATCTGGTTTGCTTTCTTCCGCTTTACGTGCGTGGGCACAGGCGAGCAAACAAACATATGCACGCACGTGCACGTAGACGCAAACGCACAACTGTACAAAGGTGCGCCAACCTTCAAATAACATTGAACTCTAAATTTGTTTTTGTGTGTATCCTCCCACAACAATGACAAAAGCTTGATTGACAAGTTCAAATAACTGGAAACATTAGCATCTTAATTCGAAGGACTGTCACATTTGGTTAGCATCTCCTCTTCAAGGATGCGACTAATAAAGGAAAGGTATTCATGTTACTGAACAAGCCCTCCTTTATAACCTAATTGCTTTTGGTTCAATAGCTTAAAAAGTCATTAATTACAGGGCCAGCTTGTAATGGAGGTTAAGGTGGCTTTTTCACCAAGGTAATGAGCCGGTATGCACAGCACCCAGGCAGATTTTGATGGGATAATAGGAGGGGTGAATACCATTTTTCCATCCTTGCTCAATGACAACGCAGGGAGAGAGAGAAGAGAGAGGGGCCTTTTCAGGGTGCCTGAATAAAAAAAAGATAATTGAATTCCAAACAGTGCTATTTGTATAGCTGGCAGCATATTATGCGTGAGGTGCAAATGGCCTTAGCCAAATGTAGATGACATTAGAAATTATATGTATTGTGGTAGCACAGAATGTAATGTGTTTGTATGTGCAAATGTGCATGTCCATTCTCAGGGTTTTCATTAGATTGTCAGCGGTGATGGTTGGATGGCTTTCTGTTTGTTGGCTGTTAGTCTGCCGCCTTGTTTTTCAAACATCACAGACATGCTATTTACTGCTCTCTCCTTGGCACAGTATTGATTACCTGCTGAGGGTTTCAAACATGAAAACATACATTCTGCAATTGTTGTTTCACAAATCTTTAGTGGCACGCCAATCTCTTGCAAGGTTAAACAACATACATGCATGAAATCTAGCATATGAGCTTGTCTGGTGAACACGTCTGTCGCAGAATATGGATGAACATTAATCCCTGTTTTGCCTGCAACACAATGTTGCCTCGTGCTTCCTGGGAAGCACCTTCAATCGATCCAAGCAAAACAAAACGCACAAACCCTTCCTTTCAGACCAGCCACCGAGCACATTCAACAGAACATTTTTTGTCCTATGACCTGTAACCCCCCCAGAGATCTGATGGCATTTCATTGATGGTCTCCACCTCCAGAGGCAAGCGAGAATAAGGGGACGGCAAGAAGGGAGAAGGAAGGGAAATGGGAGAAAAGGAGGAGGGGAAGGGGTGATAGCGGTGGTTGCTCAGTGACTTTGGAGGAGATTAGCCGATTGAGTTCACCTTTAATGACAGTGGAGATAGTCTTTCAACAGGGGGGAAATGCCAGAGCTCAGCAGTTTGTTTTGTGTAGCTTTAAGAGCTTCCTGTGTCAGGTTCAGGTTGCCTGTCTCGCCCCCGGCAACGGCCCATTGTCTGCCAGCCACAAAAGGCAGCACAGTGTTGGATGATCGACGGAGCGGCTCGGCCAGGCTCCTCTGCCACGGCAACCTTACCTGTGCAGGGGATGCTGCTGTGCGACACCACGTGGGTGTGGGTGTGGGTGTGTCTAATTGCGCATGGAATTCACCATCATCAAACACGCGTGTACTTTGAACAAACATGCAACTAAAACTTCAAGGGAGGATTTGTAGCTTGTCTTCAAAGTGTGTTGGATTTGTTTCATCCCGTCAGACCACATGCTGCTCTGTTTATTCAGTTATGGAAACTACTACTTGCCACCCTGTGTATTTTATGCCTCCAATACTTGAACGTTATTCCAACAAATAAGTGAGGGAAGCATTTTGTACTCCTTTGCCAGCATTACCGGTAGTGAATTTGCTTTGTATTCATCATTACAGAGCATATGTTTCATCTCTGTATAATAGATTGTCCTAGTTTGACCCATCAACCAGCACAAGAGCGCAGTTCAGCCAAGAAACGGCAATATACTGATTTTTGAAGGGTCATGGGTTAAAATAAATGCTTTATTTTATCCTGTGGAGTGTTAAAAATCAAAAGCTCATATTTTAGTAAATTCATTCCTTGTTATAGATCTATGAGTCACAAAGCCACCACCCCCTTTTTTTTCTTCTCAACACATCCAATGACTGAAGAGTCCTTGATCCAAAACTGGCACTCTCCACTCTTCCCCTGCTGTTGTCACTTAATGAACCAATTTTGCTACATGCTGCAAAAGTTATTTTTCAGGGCTAGAATGAGGTTTGACTTTTTTTTGTAACGCTGACCAAAAAAAGGTGTCGACTGTGATGGATATTCTTTGGCCCAGTGAGGTCAGCGAGAGGATGAGGCATTGCCCTGCAATGGCATTGGAAAATACGTCCCCCACACACACAAACACACACACACACACACACACACACACACACACACACACACACACACACACACACACACACACACACACACATGCTGCCTCTAAATGGGCAAGGCTGAGCCAAACAATCCCAAAGGCATTTGGTTCCACAGCCAAATTAAATTAAAACAACTTCACTCAGCTGCAAAACGGCGAGAAAAAAAGGAAATGCTTGAACACGTAAGGTCCAGATCAGGCTGATGCCCTGCTGCTGACCAGAAAGTGGGCCAACCCTCCTCCCCACCCCTTTTCAGACTTTATTACACGCACACACACACATACACTTACACCCTCACACCCTCCTTCCTCCTTCTGCTCCACCCTCTTTTTCTCTTGCTCCCCCTGGTTCTGAACCTGACATTCCTGCTGGCCCCGTCCCTTTGAAGTGGCTTGTTGGAGCGGGCTCCCGTTACAGGGGCTGGGACTGGCGAAAGCCGATCTGTCTGGCTGAGGAGAGCAGCCCTGGCCCTGGGGTTAATCAGCAGACCCAGAACACTGCCCACTCTGTCCACACAGGCAAGCACACACACACACACACACACATAAATGCAAACACTGCCCAGTCTGTCCCATCAGCACAGCTGTATGGGGACCGGCCAGATTTGGAGGTTAAGAAAGACAACCACAACCCGACGGCTTTGATGTTGAGTGGCAGCCACCAGGATTTGGGCTCTTAAAGAAGAGAGTTGGCTGAGGTTCAGAAATATACAGGGTCATAGGGTGTAGAGGAGGGTGTGTGAGTGTATGATTGTGTGCTTTGGGACAGGAGACAGGAAGCTGACTAATCTCTTTTTTAACCCTCTAGTGAATGCTGAGTGCAGGTTGTGAACATTATAGCTGCATGTGAACCCGTGTGGCCAGTCTGATATGTGATGTCCTGGTGGGGCCAATGAGTATCTGAATGTTTGAAAAAAAAAAGGTCAACTACTGTGGAGAGCCATATATACTCTATGTGCAAGAGCAATTGATGTAAATAGTCATTTTGAATATACATTAAACCTTTATTATGAAATAATGAAACCATTAGTTGGGTGCATTTAGCGTAGCCATCATGCATGTTCATATTTAGATTGGTTTTATCTTGACTTAATGCATCAATGGTGTTATTGTGTGGGAGTCATTCCACAAAATAATCAGTTGGCAATAAACCCTGATAACGCACAGCAAACAGCGAGCGGGCATCCAATCAAAAAAGGTATAAATTAACAATTTCTTTGCCTTTGCCTTGAAAGTAGTCATTAAAAAGTCAAGTGTATATCATTGCTATCATAAAAATGAGCATACACTAAAACCAATATGCAAAAGCTGATGGTAATTTTCACTGCTCTATCAAATTGTATTGCTTCTGATTGTGTGAAACCAAGCTTCTAGAGGAGGCAGCTTTAGGCATGTCATCTTAATGATGTTTCAGAAATCATTCCAGTTCCCATTTACTCCAGTCTTCATGAGCTAAGAATTCAAATAGGTAGCTAATGTTACATTTTCTGGCTTCTTAAAGCCATCGAAAACATCTGATACTGCCAGCAGTTTTGCTTTGTTTTCAAGAAGCTTGCCTTCAGGCTGAGCCAAGTTGATGTCAGTGTAAAACAATCCATAATAAGAGACTAAAAAAAACCCAAAGCTAATCTAAATCACTTCACTTTAAAAGCCTATTTGTGCTCTACTATCCACAGATTCAGGGTGAATATATGGGATCCCTGACAAGCCTGTTCTGTACAATCCACTTATCTCTCTTGTAGCATCTGGGCATGGATATGATGGAGTGGACGGCATCCAAAATGGCACCATGACAAAGTCAACAGTATATTGCGCTCCACACAAGGACGATTGGCTTGATCACCCCCCCTCAAACACACACACACACATGCACACACACACATATACACACAAGCTCTTAACCGTAGGTGCAGCGATGACCGTAATGCCTCTATAATACAGACAAAGACATGTCAACACCGTGCAGCCAGACAAGCTGAATTAAATTAACAACAAGGACAAACCTGTTTTGTTTTTTTGGCTCATTTATAACAGAAAGATGTTTCAATCTTCGTCTTGTCAAAACATCTACTTTTCAATCGACAGCTGCGATGAAACTTTATTCTGCACAATTTTCAGCAGGCTGATTTGAGGTTTGTGCCAGAGCGACTGCAGGCAACCAATTTGATGAATGGTCTGCAGGTGTCGATAGATTTCATGACCACCGGTCGTCTTGTTTCCAAGTGCATTACCAGACTTGACCCCAGATGCACATTAAATGTTCCAGCGTGTCCCATTCTATGTTTATACAGAGTGTGTGTGTGTGCGTGTGAGGGGGAGAGAGAGAGAGCAACAGAGATGTGTAAATACCCAGAGCTGAAATCCATGCTGGAGCTGTGGCTAGTGTTAAGATCATCAGTGTTCTGTCCCGGTCCTCGGGGGACTGTCTTCATTTGTCTTTTGTTTATCAAGATGTTTGAATATTAACACGGAGCATTTTTCCGGTCATAATGAAGCAGCGTTGCATATCCACACATCTGCACATTTTCATACCGCTCTGCAATCCTGCCTCCCTCTGTCTTAATTTCCTGCTCCATGCGTGCCATGAGAGCGACCATTTGCATACGAGTAAAAGGTCCTCAATCTGCCCCCACCCCCACCCCCCAAACCCCCCCATGGATATTTGTTTGTTTACTCTTCATTTGCATTGAATGTAAACAACATTAATGTGATGGTCTGTTGTTGTCGTGCTGGTATGAATTAACATGTGTCGGGTGACAAGAACCTGAAGACAGAGATGCTAATCGGTCTCACTAATCAGCAGTCTCGCTCCTCAGCTCTGGCTGATGTCACAGTTGCTATCTTTACAGCCATGCTACTGCAGTGTGAGTCACTCATCCACCTCATCAAGCATCCACGCCGGTCCCCGACAGGTGCCGGCAACAGCGGCGTTTATACCCTGGATCCCTCCAGCACAAAACTTTAATATTCATGTTGGCCGATAAAGGGAATTACTTCTTGATTGCTTGGAGGAACACTGATACATCTGGTAGATAGAGAAAAGCTCTAGTTTGAGGTTTCGGATCTCTTTTTTTTGTTATTGGTTAGGTTGAACTTTCTATGGGAGCAGTGTCTATTAGCAGCAGTCGTGTCTTATCTCACTTGGCACACATTTGTTCCCCTACAAGCTCGAATGTGTCTGACAATACACAGAACCTTTGGGGGAGTTTGGAAATACTGAAATGAATGCCCACATACAGTAAACACACTCATCAGCTACTTAAAACGGAAATGTTAGAACTCCATTGGGCCATACAAAAATGGTTACACTCGTGTAACATTTAATTTTCCCTCTAGAGACGGAGCTAAATGTGTTTATGTACAACATAAAACACAATATTCACTGTAACAGAGTTGAAACTGACAAAAAATAATTGGCTTCCACTTTTCTATATGCCATATTTAATAGAACTGACACTTTGCTTTTGGCTTTTGATGCAACATCTGACCTGGGCAAAGTCATATTTGGAGTGTAGTGGTATATCAAGCAGTTTTGTTTTTTAAGTAGTATCACTTTCTTCAATCTGATAATGATAACGACAGAACATATTCATCCATCATTGCATTGACTCTTGCGCATATCAATTGCTACTTGCCTGTGCACATTCATGCGTTGTGCGTGTCAAAAAAGTAAAGTTTGACACGCACTTGTCTCATCTGCCTGTGTGACTGCCTGACCTGGACCTGCAGGGCCTCCTCTGCTGACACGGGCCTCTCCGGGTAAAGAATGACCCTCATTTCTGTGGACACGGCACTGTGTCCGCTCCCCCGGATCTGGGCGCCCATTCTATTTCATGGTGCATCGCCCCTGCGCGTGATTATGCCGCGCTTTCAGGTGCAGAGGAGGAAATGTTTCGTGAAACTGATGTCCCTGTCAGCACCGTGCAGCTCTCCCTTCTTTCTCCGAGCATGTCACCTCGCTGATTGGTGAATTACCATTCCAATGTGAAGAGCGGCCCCGCCTCCGCCCCGGCTCACCAGCCCTGGCAGCAAATGAGGAGCCGCATATGTTACTGAGGAGATGCTCTTCTGGCCTCATTTGCATTGGCTGAATGGAAATCAAAAAGGTTTAATGCCGAGTCAAAGCTGGTAAATAGCAGCAGTGTCAACATACACACACGCACACACACCTCCGCATAAATGCCATATGCCCAAAGGCTGACGGAGAAATGAAAAGAGATGAAATGAGAAATTGTTTGCTGCCATGAGTGAAGAAAGTGAAGATGTGAGGGAGGGGACGAGGCGCTCCTTTTAAAACCAAACAAGGATGACATCATTGTTTCCCTTTAAATGTGCTTCTCTTGGATCTGCAAGGAGAGAATTTGAATGACAGCCAAAAGTGAATATGCATGGCAAGGAGAAGCAGAGGATTTGATTTGGCTATGTGTGGTAATTAATTAGTCATTAGTCAATTCTTTGGGCAGCTGAGACTGCAAAATCTTCACTTTACCTCCTCGGTCCTTCACTCGCTCATTTCCTCACACTCATTTAGAAACTCCAAATCCCTTCAGCAGTTACTCACAGCTTCTTTAGACACGCATGGGACCTCAGAATCCATGATGTCATCATATTAAAAAAATATTTGATTGTGTTCCATCAGTTGCTAGCTTAGGGACATTCGATACTGTGAATGAAAGTAAATTCATCAACCATCAATCCGTGTTAGACGGTGTTTTGAGCATGGATCTGCATTCTGTGTGCGAGTGCTGGAGCCGAATGATGTTGGAAGCTATGCATCTATGCAGTTAATGTGAGACAAGGTGCCTGAGTGTGTGTGTGTGTGTGTGTGTGTGTGTGTGTGCAATTGTGGCTGTGAGTGTGTGTGTCTTGGCAGGACAGTAAGGAGCAGTGGGATTCTCCTTTGGCTCTGGTCTATTCTAGACCAGAGACGCTGGCTCAGTAGACTGGAATCCTTCAGGGCACCAGGGACATCTGATTCCCTCACTGCCTAAGCACGTAACTAAACACTCCTGCATTATTCATGTGTATATCACTTTATTGCTGTGCAAGGTTTTCACTCCAAGTTTCTGCCTCACCATTTACTGTACTTACCTCCAAGATGTTAAGTGACAAACTCTGCCGATATCGCTCTCTCCTCATTCGTCTCCCTCTCTCTCTCCCTCCTTTTCTCTGATCCTTTCTTCCATAATGACAGCTAGATCTTGGACCATAGGAGTCCTGATTAATATGGGTTGGACTACACTGTGGTGAATGAAAAGGGAGGACCTGTGTGGAGAGTTGGAGCTAATGCTCTTCCTGCTGGAGTCTTACAATGTAAGGTCAGCCCATAGATCAGGAGATCTACTTAATCCGCTCTTCGGTTCCCCCTGGTGCAAAACAATGAATGTGGAGATTTTCCAGTCCTAGCAACAGATAAACATCCAGGGAAGCGGAGGAAGAGCAGAGCTGGCTGGAGTGCCGGGCTGTTGCTGTGGAACAGTGTTGAAGATAATGTGGTGTGACGTGTGTTTTGATCTGGACTGCTTTAACACAAGATGCTTTGAGCCGTATACAAGGAAAATGCAAGTCTGCGCTAATTACCTGGGTGAGTCAGGGAGACAGGGTGGCAGAGAGACATTTTAAGCTCTGCCAGCAAACTTCCACACCTTCTGACCTGGATGTAACAGCCGGCCTGCGGCTTTCTCCCCAGCCGACGCGGCGCAGCGCCGGCCTGCCCTCATCATGTTGTACTCCAATCTGACATGTTTGGTGACAGTTCAACTTTGATATGACAACACTCATTCAGACATCCACGTCCACTTGCCTTTGTGCTTCATTGTGTTCCCTTAGTCCTCTGAGTGTTCTCTTTCATTTGGATCTGAGCGGTAAAAGAAGTCCCACTGGGGACGTTTCTGAGTCGTCTTAGTTGTCTGAGGAAATGTTGTACATGGCTGGCAAACTAATTGGACCCCTCGCCAAACCAGAGAGTCTATTCACAGTATGTTCTAGATTATCCGCTGTCGCCGTGTGACAGCAAGGCCTTTAAAATGTCAAAGCGAGGCGCTGGCAGTACGCTTAGCCCACCTTCACAGAAACACAGTATGTGAGACTGTGAATTATAAAATCACCACCGATAAATAAAATGATCAAGATTGTCTCCCTTGCCGAGCCGTAGCTCTGCTGGGTGCGAAGGCCACGGCGCAAATTGCCTCAGTCAAGGAATCTATGCTCTTTGTGTGCAACAGTCGAGGGTGACAAAGTAGAAAGGACAGCTTTTCTAAAATGTCAGACGGTCGGGGTCCGCTTGAAATATCTCCTCCCTCGCTCCCTCTCTCCTTCTCTCCCCCTCTCTCTCTGTCTATCTTGATCGATAAAGCTGCCTTTGACAGGGCTGCATGTTGTCACCATGACATTTGGTCACCCGTCTTTTTTCCCTCACCTGGCTCGGAGCTGAATAGGAATATAACAATGAGATTTAATACAGGATCAATAGCTACACTCCAATGATACATTCACTCGCATAATGAATACTGATGGACGAAAACAAATACCTGCATGGGGAATTTGTATTCCGGACAGTGTGTCTGTAATAGCTGTGCCAATGATGTTTCATTACAGTATTTTCCGCTTGTGTGTTTTTTCTCCCTCTCCATACAATCAAATAAAGGATACACACACGATTTAATCAAGGCTATGGCGGTAACATCAACCCAACCTCTTGTGTATTTATGAAGAGTGCCGTGTGTGTGCTTGCATGTACTGTATGTGATCTCATGCCCATGAATATCATGCCATTGTTTGCATTTCATTCAACAGATAAAGGCTTAGTGCAATATGTATAATAAATACTGAAAATGAATTGATCCTTACCACATGTCTGTGTGTGTATATTGAGTTATGTCTCTGGGGTGTACATTTATGGTGTTTGTACTGCACACATGGTTTTGTGACTGGAATATACACGTCTGGTTTATGTGTAATTTTGTATTGAGTTCATATACAGGAATTGTTTACTGTACATGCTGAGTGCACTGTGAAAGTGGGCAGAGCCTATGCATATGGATGTGTCTATTTAAGTGCAGGTGTATAGATGGATACATACTGGCAGTGATTCAGTGAGTACATGCTGTATGTGTGTGTGTGTGTGTGTTTCCATCAGTCCATGCCTGACGACTTCTTTTAATTGGATCTGGGTGCATTACTGAATTTCCTGTATTAACGAGTGACTTTCCAAAACACACCAGGCATCCTCCAACCTGCTGTCGTTTGATAGTCAGCTCAGTGCTTTGCGCTGTTTGGTGTTTGGGCTTTGGGCCCTGCATCTGGGCCCCTACGTGACTGACGCCTCTAACGGCCACTGTTTAAACATCTCTCCACGTGTTTCCCTTTTGATCAGTGTCTGCCATTCTTACTGATTTTCCAAATCACTGATGCTTGTCAAAGAATTAATTACCTGGATCGTTGCTCCGCTGACTCCGGCACCAGCTGCGGGGTCCACCAGAGAGACCTCGGCATTCTCCCAGCATTCCCGGCTAATCACCCACAATCCATTTCAAAGTCAACCTGATTGCCCCGCTACCCGGAGAATAATGTGGAATTAGACTGCATCCTGACAGTAACAGTTTCATATTTGCATACAGTGTATGGCAGATTAGCTTGCAGGAGCCCGCCAGTGGGAGGTGAATATCTGCATCAGCGCCAGTGCTAATGGCAGTTGCCTCCTACAGTTTATTAGATAAGTAATGGTGTAAAGCATTCTGTTAAGCACACGTCCTCGCTGTGTTATTAGCTGATGTGTAGCACGTGTTCATTAACCTAAGGAAATAAAACAATCCAACAGCCACAAATTTTCAGGAGGAAAAAATAGAGCGTCTGACTTTAAGTGATCACTGGACCTCTATTCTTGAGAAGTAAGTGGATACCACAGGATAAACACATCACATTCCCGATGCCTTCAGGGTCTATCTGGCCACTCGGCTCGCTGTGAGGATGCATAGGCGGAGAGGCTATAAATACACCCAGTCTGCTTGCTGTTTTGTCCATCGGCCTGCTGGTGGGTCTGTGGGGTTGCAGCAGCATGACGTCAGCCGGGCTCGGAGCACTTGCTGACCTCTGTCACAGCCAGAGGAGAGCGCGGCACTCCAGACAGCCATATAACAGTGCAGACGACACAGGCGGGGCACAAACACAGACCTGAGCGCAGAAGGAGATGCGTTACAACATGTTGCAGTACAGCCAGGGACGGACTAACCAGAGAGGAGTGCAGACACGCTGGCTGCTGGAGAGCAGGGTTCACAAAGAGCCATGCTGACAGTTCATACCAAAATGAAAATCACACTCAGTGAAAGACCGCAAGAGAGGGAGGCGAACAAGCACACTCAGTCAGTTTGTCTGCTCAATACACAGCCACATGCAGCCACACACACATGCTTATTACAGACTCTACACATTAAGTATGGATAGAAAGCAGGCATTTTAACCAGGCTGCTTTGGTGACTTTACATAGACTGCAGCTGTTGGAATTAGACCATGCAAGCTCCAGAGACAGGCTACACTCTCTGAACGAAGCAGCAACAGCACTGGTGTGTGTGTGTGTATGTGTGTGTGCACATCTGTCTATGTGCGATCATTGTAGTCATTACCTAGTTTCCATTTCTAGCCTGAAGCAAAGTAAGAAATGGCAGTCTTTCATTCTGTCAAGTTGTCATTCAGGTGTTTTCCTTTTTTCTACCTCACTTTTTGTTCTCGGGCTGTCCGACTTCTCTTTCATAATACCTCCGAGGTTTGCATCAGTTGTGTTGCTGACAGCACATGGAGTTTGTATGTCAACAGGAAGTTGGATCCATGTAGATTAAATATGAATTACTCTACTGTCTGTCTCAGAAGGACTTTTCAAATGACAAAAAGTAAATGTGTTACTCTAAAAAAAAAAAACCCCATCACAGAGTGATTTTTGGAGAGGTTTTTGACATCTCTTTGGGTAAATGAGCTCTGTCAGGTCTTTGAGCAATGTGTTGATGTCACTTTGCATTGCATTTTATTCAAAGTCTGATTCCACGGAAGCTCAAACCGTTCAGTCGATCTCCTCGGGCTTATTTTCAACTCAAATCCTATTTCACAAGAGGCGCCGTATTCAAGTGCATTTTCTATCTCAGAAATATCCTCTTATAGTTACAATATCTCCAATGAAAAATGTATTTTCCCATATTTACAGACTTGTGGTTGCCTCAGCACCCCGAATTCATTTGAGCAACAGAGAGTGGTTTTTCCCCCAAATAAACTCACGGATGGAGGCAGATGGAAGACATCCATAATGCCTTAGGGCCAAACGACAGACCCAGGGTTTGACGTTGATTTGGATGCTGCTTGCTACAATTGTATGACCTCCAGTTTGGAAGGCCATTTTAATCTGCTGTCCTAATATTTGGTTTCGGAAATCATGACTGTGTCAAATGCTCTACTTTGTATGTCCTTGAACTGCTGTGAACTCCAGCGCTGTGTGGTTTGCTGTCAGGATGAGTGAACCAAATATGTTCTGTCACTGTAGGTTGTGGATTTATATGAATCTGTCGCTTCCAAATGACAAATTCTGTCCATTTATTTCAATTGCAGAAGCTGGATTATTGTCTACTGCATCTGTTTATGTAGGGGAGTCACATATAAATGATGAAGGGTTGAACAGATGATGATGCTGATGATGTCGTGGTAATATTTGGAATTCAGCTTTTGTTTTATCTTTTAATTATCTGCCAAGTAACTTTTAAAATATTGTGCCGTCGCTGTTTGACTAATTTGTAAACCTACTTTAATTTTTCACCTTTCAATTTGAGAGCATTGTCCACGATTGCATTCATTCCATGACAGACAATGTAATCAGCTGCAAACACATCACTCGCGTGCCCTTGGCAGTGCCGTTCATAAGCCTCATCTCCAGTCAGAGATATGGCATAACACCTTTGGATCCATGAAAAAGCACCTTGCACTGAAGTGAGAAATTGGCTACGAGTCATTATGCACAAACAGCAAATGCCTTGGCATTTTCTGTCCCTGCCAAACAATCATCTTCCTCTCTTCTGTCTATTTGCAATTAATGATTGAATTTCAGCCCCCCAAAAATCCCATTTCTGCTTTGTGTATGTATCCCCAATACACACAGCTGCTACCAGTACACACGGCAGCATGCACAGCAAAGCTTATCTCCAGCCTTTAGATGGGGGCCTATGGAAACAGTCTTGATTATTTCCCTCCTTCTCCAAAGCACCGCTGTGTGCTTTGGGATTAGAGGCTTTCTGTGGCGGCTGCACATGCACACTCGCTGGCTGCAGGCTAGAGAGGGAGAGAGAGAAAGAACGAAAGAGGGAGGGAGGGGGGGAGAGAGAGAGGGAGAGAGAGAGAGAGAGTTCTTCTGCTCAATAAGCCCCTCGGCCCCCCCCCCCCCATCCAAAACCCTCTCACCGCTCACTGCTCTGCCCACCCACCCCTTCCCTTCTCCCCCTTCCCTCCCCATGCCCGACACACTAGCCAGTCCTAGGAGTATTACATCACCCTGATGTAATGTCTAACCAATCACAACACAGCACCATTAAACCTTCCAGGATTATGGAAGTCAGTAGCTCAGACTGGGTAATGAGAGAGAGAGAGAAAGAGAGAGAGAGAGAGAAGCAGTAGCATCACTCATACATATTTTCAAGAATAGCCTCTCAATCCCCCCCTTGCCCCCTCAAGTCCCTCAGAACTAAAATTATACACTGTCAGCACGTCTGCTAGCCTTACTTGTCCTATAGAGGAGAGTGGGACAAGGATAAACTTAGGAGTACTTGATCTTGTCCAACCTGTTCAGTTAAAAACTGAACAAAACATCTCGTTTTGCTTCATAATGATCATTGTAACATGTATTATCCTGCTCTGGTCACTTATGTACTGAATTTCTGAGCCTTGTGAATGACACAGGCTCTATTGAGAGAACTGTGATGAAATCTGAGGTTGTCAATCCAAACCTGTAGGAGACAAGGACACTGTCGGCAACCAAAGACAGCCTGAGACGAGATTCTGACAGTGTCTGATATTTAGGACCAAAATTCACGTAACAAAACAAACCAGACGGATGACAAGTTGACACGTATAAACTTCCTATCAAATAGTGGGACACAGGTGACGGCTAAGTTATACTCATCTTGCACAGTGTGATGAGCGATGACCCTGTGCTATGTTAGGTAGTTATTTATTAGGGTTGTTGTGTTCCCTGCAGATGTAAGGACCAGCGCCTGCAAACCATAGCCGAGCCCTTCATCTTCAACACTTCTGTTACCAACACCACTGTCTTCCTCTGTAGCTTTTACAAGAATCAATGAAGCACAGTACGCAACGCATTATTATGAACAAATCGACTGACCGATACTCGTAAAGCAGCAATGGTCGCCCACCGCAGCAGGTGTCACAGGCACAACTGCATTAATCAAACCAGACTTATACAACCAACAGCAAAACAAGCCAATCAGTGAGGCAGATGACACAACAACAGCAGGTGCAGCTCATAAACACACACACACAGAGAGAGAGAGAGAGAGAGAGAGAGAGAGAGAGAGAGAGAGAGAGAGAGAGAGAGAGAGAGAGAGAGAGAGAGAGAGAGAGAGAGAGAGAGAGAGAGAGAGAGAGAGAGAGAGAGAGAGAGAGAGAGAGAGAGAGAGAGAGAGAGAGAGAGAGAGAGAGAGAGAGAGAGAGAGAGAGAGAGAGAGAGACTGCATATTGCCAAGTGGACACATGCAATGCTGCCTCATCAATAACTGGCAAATAATGTCACCGCCAGTCTTGATTTAGGAAAATGAAATTTGCCCCGAGGTGCTTCCTCGCTCATCCTCGCCCTCATACCGACGATGATGAAGTGTTATGTAATCTGGAATAAGTCTCGAATTGGGAAAGTTTGTGCTCCAACTCTTTGCCTCTAAACTTTATGCCCGCGCTTTAAGCGTCGGCCTCGCAGTTTAGCTTTATCTTAAATCCCTTCAAAGGACGAGGCAGCTCTATAGGGTTTATGGCGTGTTTGCTTTGTGTCACTGTGTGTTCATGTACATTTGACTTGTTCTTACTGAACCCGTTTCATGCCCATACAGGCCTTATCGGGTCTTCACCCACCATACACTGCATTCTGTAAGGTTTTCTCACGCTTTAACTTGTTTTGATGTGCTTTAGTTCCTCATATACGCTATAACTTTTATTAGAATGCATGTATCAGGTGTGTTTATATTTCTGTGATGTACCTTTTATTTGACAGCCACCTATTATTTTATACATCCATTTTTACTTGTCCATGTTCTTCCGTTAAAAGCTCTTTTGTGACCGTCTTCCATTGAACTTCATCTAATCACAGCTTTTAGTGTCGCTTGTTTTTTATTTTTTTATTTTTAATTATATCTTACATCAGTTGTGCGGCTTTGTGTTTCCAGAACAGCCGCCATCCAGTGATGAGTTATTACTGAAGTAAAATGAGCCAATTATCTTGTCCTAATAGTGTGTGTTTGCGCCTGTGTGTGTATCTGCTTGTGGATGTCAGGGTTAGAAGGCAGTCTTTAGTGTCCTCTGAGCCATGTCTGCCTATTAACTCCACTCTTTGTTGTCCCCAGTCTTCCTGCGCCATGAAGAGTGCCTATCATCATGATTGGCACCGCATAGTGTCACCTTTTTTCCTAACACATACACACAAACACACACACAAACGACACCTATACACCCTCTCCCTCCCACCACCTCTCCCATTGCACCGCACAGACACAGATACACACTGACACACTGGTTCCTTACACACACACACACACACACACACACACACACACACACACACACACCCTGCAGGCACAGACAGCATCAGACAGTGTAGCAGCAACAGCATCATCTTGCAGCTTGCTGTGGCGTGCATGTATGACTGCCACTGCTATGTGCCACACTTCTCCTGTGGGTGCCGGAGGGGAAATTCACACATCTGTGTGGTAAATGTATGGAGCGGCAATAGGAACACTACAGGGAAATTATTGCATTGTGTGGGACAGCATGGGAATGCTCAGTTCTGCCACGAATGTCTCGCTCTGGGAATGATGAAGCACTGATGGGATAGCAGTTGGCAGCATGCTGCAGAGAACGTTCACTTCCAGAGCCAATGTTCCATACCACCCATACTTATGTGCACTTAGGTTGTTTGTGGTGAAATTGCAGTGTTTTTCAACTATTCCTTGTGTACTGTATGTAAGTGGAAGGTTCATACAGAAATTGTCAAGGTAAAACAGTTTTGATCGGTATCAGGGGGCCTTACACTTTCCAATTTCTGAGCCTATTCCAAAGTCAAAAGCATACATTGCACTTTTGCAGGGGCTGACATCAGGTTTCATATTTAGCTTTGTGCGTGTTTGTGTGTGTGTGAGTGCATATGTGTGTGTAAACCTTTTCTGCTAGTACCTGTGGTGTCAGGTTCGCTTTTGCTTCAGGTCTCAGCGGGGGCGGACATTGAGAAAACCAGGGCTCGTTTACCTGACACACTCCTAATTCCACACCAGCGCCACCGCTGCCCCTGGGAGCACACACACCCTAGTTTTTTTGTTGTTGTTGTTTGTTTTGCTTTCTCATTTGAACCTCTGCCAAATGGGACGAGGCCAGGGGAAAGTGCCACATTGCCTGAGCGCCCCGTTCTCAATGTGTTGCCGCCTCTTTCTGCTGCAGTCGGCACCTCTCGCTCTTTCATTCACTCTCTTGTCCCTGCTTTCATTCTCATTCTCTCCTTCCTCACACTCGCAGATCAAGACCCCCACCCAACCCCACCCCTCCCCCCACCCTCCCCTCCCGCCCGGCGTCGTCTCATTCTCTCCTGTGTTAAGCGCGGAGCCTGTATCCGCCGCGCAATAATGACCAACTTTGGATTGCAAAACAGACGTTCTGTAGCGTCGGCGTCTCATTAGAAATATATATTCAGTCATTCCGAGCACACCTTTCAAATTTCACATACGGAGAAGACGTTGAGGGGCGAGCAAGAGGGAGAGACGGAGACAGAAAGAGAGAGAGTGGAAAAGATTAATGTAAATCTCAAAATAAGGAAGGCATTAATATTTCATTAGTGGCTCTTTTTTCTCTCTGAGTGACAGAGGAGAAGAGATAGTGGCTGATTTAATGATTTTAGAGTCTCTTCCTTTCATTCTTGCCTTCTCTCTCTCTCTGTCTTCTCTCTCTCTCTTTCTCTCTCTCAGTCAGCAGATGGGCTTAGCCTCATTTTTTTTTTTATGAATTCCTTACAGACCCAGCTGCACATAATTACAGTCAATTCCGCCTTATCTCTCAAATTAAAAAGATTAGATTATTTGTGAAAGAAATGTGTGCAGCTCCTCTCAACAGATAGTGGCCACTAGACTGTGTAGCCAGGTTATAAGCATCAGCCCCACCCCAACCCCCGCGCCCCACCCATGACACTTCAAACACACACACACACACGCCTGTACGTGGTGTTCAGATATCGACTCACTTCCTTTCAATACAGATACTGTGTCAATGTAGGTTATTATCATTGATAAACGGTGATCTGTGCGGAAAGAATCTCGTGTTTTCAGTTTTCAGAAGGCGACAGAAAACTTGGAGGTATACGGTTGTGTGCGTATGTGACGTTGTCTGCATCAAAGACTCGGCGGTGAAATCTGTACCGAACACGCGTGACTTTGAATCTTTTTCCGCCGCTGACTCCCGTATCAGAGTTGCAGATTGCCTCTTGCTTCGCTCAGATAAGATACAGCGAGGCGCTCTGATACGACTGTTCAACGCAAACCCAAGTGTTTCCCCCGCCAGCTCCACATCAGCAATAATGAAAGCGGGAATAAATCGCAGCTAAAATTGACAACTTTGATCTGTTATCCTCTCCTCTCATCTTAACGTGGATTTATGAATGGGCAATTAATAAAGTTTTGAAATGGCTCGTCGACGATGTGGCACAATACATCACTTTGTGTGTCTATTGATCTGCGACAGAAATGTTGTTTGATTAGTCTGCTCGGGCTTCCAGCAGAAACAGCCACCGCTGGTTGGGAATGCAATATAATCCAGATTTCCCCCGAGCCACCCAAGGGATTAGTTACTCACGATCACTCCCAGCATTGCCAATTGATTGGCTGATTGAGAGCTCATTCATTCCAGGTCATGCGTTGTGTTCAGCCCACGAGCAAAGGAAATCTGCATAGATACAACGGTTTCTTTCCCATCCTATCACTGCCTGTATCGATTATGTGCCTTTGAAACTGAAATTTGATTCATGGTTGATGCTTGTTACTGAATTGGCCCTTTCATTCTTTGAAAATCGGCCTTAAACACTGTCAAAGACAAGGGCACGCCTTTAGAGCCGGAAAGGGAATCAGTAATAAGGTAGATTTACTCCGAATGCTGTAGATACTTTGACTTGAAACAACATTTTATTCCGGACTTCCTTATTCTTTCAAGACCTGTGATCAATTATTCCTTGTCTCCCAATTTCCTTGATGGGGAAATTCTTGCAAAAGATCAATTTCTACCCCAGCAGCAGCAGCAGCCTCTATTTTCATCACATTTCCATTTATCTTTGTTATTTGGCAGACAGGCTCATCCAGAGGGACTTAGTGCTGCTTAGTGTTTGCGATTAAGACGCCACCATCAGATCGAGACACTCGACAACAAATGAGATCATCCTAGCGATTATCTCACCATAAGAACAGGAAGTATTACAGTAAGTCAACTTGTGTGACAAACGTATAACCATTAAGTCATTCATCTATAATCCTGTAAGGAGACTATTCTCTGTCTGACTTCTGCTTGCTGACTTTACAGTAGCTTGCAATCAAAGAGTTATTGACCATCTTAGATATGCTCTGACCGAAGACAAATAAGTGGTGGTTGAGGACTCTTCCAGCTCTGCACAGGGCCTCTGCCGCCCGTAATCACGGTCTGCGATTGGACAAAGATGCTCATTAAGAAGAGCGCAGTAAAAAACACATGTTTGTCCTTCAAACACACATCTCCTAATCGATTAGCATCATTATGCTGCCGATTAAATCGCTGTCTAAGTGCTCTTAAGGAGATGTTGGATTGAGCTCTTTGATGGTTGTGTCGGAGGAATGTTGATTAAGCCCGTGGACGCTTTGCGCCGCTTTTTCTTCAGTTCAAATACGTTTTTGTATTCCTGCTTTTCTTCCACGTCGTTTCATATTCTTGAGACATTATTTTGTTATTGATCTTTTTCCAGTGAGAAAGCACATTCAGTAGAGGTGACTTTGGCACTGATGTTACTTTGGAACTCTAATGAGTGAAGTCTGCAGGATATAGACTGCTGTGCTGAGTGTGAAGTTTCATCTAGACCCAAAATTAATGATTTTCATTCCATTCTCTAATAGTGTCTCTTATTATTATCACTTTGTAATTACACATCCATCACTGCAGTGTAGCCACATTAAACCAGAGCTATTCTATTCTATTCAGAGCAGTGTGAGGTCAACTCTGCTCCTAGAACCAATCCAGGACCTAAGTTGGGCAGGGTCGGAATTCTATTCAGTAACAGGGTCAGTGTTTGGCCCCATGCTATCGCTGCAGGTCTTAGGTCTGCGTATCCATGGGTCTTATAACCGACCCATATCCGACCCCTGGATCCAAGCAGACTCCCTATCGCCTCTGAGCGTGGTCTACGCCATAATCGAAACAGGAAAAACATGACCACTGCTACTATTTCCTATGTTATGTGTTGCTGAGAGGTGTGTGTGTGTGTGTGTGTTGTCATAGGAGGTGTTTTAACCCAAAACCTCAGGCTGTCACCCTGAGTACTCTAATGGTCCAAAAGAGGTCCAATAGAGCAGCATTTCCTTGAATACATACCTGTATCAATAACCTAAACCTTCTAACATTATACACCCACCACACACACACACATACACATACACACACCACACTCTCTCCCATCTTGCCGTCAGCTAAACAGATGTGATCGGTCGCAGTTGGCTATCAAAGGGAAACAAGTCATTGATTATGAAAACTGAAAGAACCAAACACATCCCAGCAGAGAGGAAATTGGCCTAACAGCACATTTCTGAGAACCATTTTCTTTATTCAAGCAAAATGTTTGATTTGTCCCTGAGCCAGACGCGTTGTAGCACTGACGTGGCTGTTGGCCTAAATCCATACCTTCCACCATACATACAGTGGACTGTATACACACACACACACACACACACACACACACACACACACACACACACAGGATTAGCTCAAGAAGGAGAGTTTCAATAAATCATAAATTTCTCTTTCTTTCCACTCATAACAGAATAGATAAATACACGCTGGCCGTATGATCAATTAACACCACCTTTGTCGTGATTTCACAATACACTCTATGTATCCTATTGTTGCTATGATTCATATGCACGATTCTAAACAGTGCCCCCCCCCCCTCCCTTCCCCCCCTGCCGCTGCATACAGGCGAAAGCAGAGAGGAGGCTTTCCAACAATAGAAGTCACATTTGTCGCCCTCCACAAAGGGCCGTGACACTGTTTGGACTGGGACACTCGTCACATTCACATGAATTATGGGAAGTGATGTAAATAGAAAAGTCTTTTAATCGAATGTTTCTGTCCCTTAATGAAATGTCTCCCCCTGCCTTATCTGGCTCCCTTATGATCCATATGTTAATGTCTAATGTAGAACTATTTATCTGTTCAATTTGCCCTCTCTCTCCCTTTCTCCCCATCTCTCTTATCTAAAATTGTGCTGTAAATTTGGCACCGTGAATGATTATGCTTATCGACCTGCCCGTAAGACCTCATATTAAAATTTTGTGGCGTGATTACCCTATTTATCTATATAATTGGATTGGAGTTTGTGTCTAAGTGTGTGTGTGTGTGTGTGCGTGTGCGTAAAGCCGTTGATTTAAGGGAGCAAGAAAAATAAACACCAAGAAGGAAGGAAGGGCCGGCATGCAATTGTGTTTTAGATTAATACCATTTGCATACAATCAATAGTTTTACCCTTGAAATTTTTTGGAGGCTAATCAAGTTATTCTTGCCTGTGAGATTATTGAAAAGAAAACAACCTCGGGCATGGTGTAGAATGAGACAACACAGAATTTACAATGCTAGGGATTAGTGTCATGAGACCGGGGAGATTTGCACAGGCGAAACGCGAACACCGCAACACAAAGCGCTACAATAGTTTCTGGCATGGTGTAATTCATGCAAACATCCCTCGGCTATTTATACCACTCCACTAGAATCTAATTGTGACCAATATATAATCCAACTAAGAGTTACAGTGGCAGGGGTTCAAGTCCTGCCTAACATGAATATTTAAGAGGCGGCGCTTGGAGGACGAGTGTGACAGTTTGTGCGTGCCGCTGTTTAACTGAATGACAATCAGAGCGCGAGAGGAAACGCGGGGAACTTTGTTATTATTAGATTTTGTCAGGCATTCTGTTTGTAGTGTTTTTACGACAGAGAAGGTAAATAAGAAATTAATATTACGCAATCAGTATGATCGATATGTACGCAAAGATCAATGTGATCAGTGTGTGTGTGTGTGTGTGCTGGGTGTCCTCCGTGCTCCATTAGGGTGTGGTCTGATAGGAATGTCTAACATGAAATTATGCTCTAAACACACACACACACACACACACACACACTCTGTTAGTGTTTTGCAGCATAAAGTGATGGAATTTCATTACCCCTCCAAAATTGATTGGGTAATGTTTGGCCAAAATCAATAGCGCCTCACTCACATGACTAATTGGATTACTTGTTTTTGCTCTGGGACGTCCAAATTCCAAGGTAATGTAAATTGTTTATGAAATGATTACCTTGAAAGCAGAGGCAAAGATGGGCGCGTAATGCATCCACGTTTATTCACCTCTAACAGACCTAAAACCACAACAACACAAAGACCCTTCACAATCAAAACAAATTGTGAAAGGCGGCGGGTGCCACGTCGAGCTGTGAATGCCAGTAACTGGGATATTAATAGCCTTAATGCTAATCATTAATGAAGCTGTCCTTATTGAGGCCGCTATAAGGACACGCTTTGCAGAGTGTTTATTAATCAGGGAATAATAAGTAATCCGTGAACATTAATGGAAATGGATGAGACTAATGGATGACGCCTGCTCTCTCCCACTCTTAAGCCTCAGACTTCATTACTGACAGGCAGATTAGCAGGAAGAGAGAGAGGGGGAGAGAGAGAGAGAGAGAGAGAGAGGGCATCGCACACTCCACCTGTGAACGTGTGCGTCCACACAACCCCACCTTCTCTCTCTCTCTCTCTCTCTCTCCCTCTCTCCCTCTCTTCCTTCCCTCTCTCCCCCTCTCCGGCGTGGCAGCATGATGGAACACTGTCAAGCTCATTTGCTCTTCAATAGACTATGTGTAATTAACAGTATCCTCTCAGAGAAGCTGCCGACTATGAAACGAACAGGACATCTAATAAATCATCTGGCGAGCTCGGCTTCTGCTCTGCTTTCAGGCTCATGATGGCATTTTTCTCCCTCCCTTCCACCAAATGCACCTCGTTCCCTCAGAAGCCCCTCTGGATACGGGGAGGAGGTTAGGAGGCGGGGGGGGGGGCTGTTTTTGTGTGCTTGTGTGTGTGTGTGTGTGTGTGTCCCTCTTGCCCCGCCCCGCCTCCTCATCTTCATTCACTAAGCATGACGGCTGTAGTCACTCACTTCACACTAGCTGCTGCGGCACAAAGTTAATTTCACCCCAGGCCCTGAAATGTCCTTTAACCATACTCCACCACACACACACACTCTCACACACACACACACACACACGAGCCGCCTCATACATCATCTGGATCTAATGTAGATGGGAGAATTCTATAATATATCCAGAACTGTTCAGATTGCGTATCGCTATCACATCAACCAAAGGGTTAAGCACTTAGCCGAGACATGACAATACAAAGTTCTCCCTGCTGCACCATAACATGCTCTGTGAAAGTGATAAGAGCGTCTGATCATGCATCCCCGCATTCTATATCAGTCTCTCTATAATGGATCCCCCCAATGACTCCTTGTGGCTGCATTATTTAGATGGAATAAAACGCCGGAAGGAAGGGAGGAAGGAAGCCGGGATTCAGTGTTTCATAAACCAGGGAGTGTGATCGCCTAAATGTTGACTGGAGCCGCTAACGGTGACTGTAGCTGCATTTGTGCGTCGCCGAGGGGATTGTTAGGGTGAAAGACATCCAGGTTATTTATTTTTCTTGCCGTGCGTCTGTGAGTGTGGGCAAGGCATGGAGGGGAAGGAAGCAGGGGAAGGAGTGATACACAAGGCAAGGCCATCTGATTCGGTTTCCCATTTCTCTCTTATATTGGTTGCAAGTATATGAGCTATTTGAAACTGAAACCACAGACGCCAAATATGCAGATAAAGACAATGGAGCAATGCTGTTGTTCAGGCCCAGGATCACTTTCACAGTTTGTATTTGTGCGTCAGCCTCAAAACCGACTTCTTGAGAGTACAGAATGGTGATGAATCCCTCAAAGGTGGTGGGGAAAAAGGCTTACAACCAATTAAAAACGAAGTCCAAAGACAGACGAGGAGATGGTCCTCTAAATGAGGAAGTTTAGGCAAGTAATTCCAACAGTTATGGCCAGAGCGACTTATCAGAGTTTGAAATTCACTCTGGCTGCCCTGAAAAGATCCTGAGTCACCACATCTTGGAGCGCTGGAAGTTTTATTCGTATATGAAGCGTGCCGGGGCATTTCAGACAGAATCACTAAGTGTATTGAATACCCAGCGAGGACATGCACGACAGAAACGCTTAGTTTAGCTTTTGCCCATAAGCTGCAGAGACAACAGGCCCGTACAGCCTGCAGGTATGAGACGCCACCGCTTCACCTTCACTGACACTGACGTGACACACCGACTTATAAATCATGTCCTGTGCCATTCAGCTTCCAGAAACATGTGTCAGTGATGTAAAGCAAAGCAAAATCCAGTGAATGCTGTGTTTGTTTTTGGCTTTACGAGACGCTAAAATCAACTGACAGTGCGTCAGTGAGCTAATGTGATTGTGCTCAAACGCAGGCAAATTCAGCCCGGGAAAATTTCAGGCACAACATAGGGACCTAATTTCTGTGTCAGTGAAGCATGGGCAGCAGGGCACAGACTGAGAGATCTCCCAGCCGTGCGAAAAATGCCACTGATCATCATGCTCAAGCATTTTTTTCCCGTTTCTGTCATGGCTGTCGCCGGCGAGCAAAGCAGAGCCCAGAAGTCTCCATCATCAGCCTCAGACCCTGGGGACGGGAGAAATCACATTATATCTGCTGTCACACAAAGTCACTGTCAAGGTGTGGTGGAGAGCACACGGCGGCTCTGGTGTGATGCTGGGGACCCAGAAATACCTCAGACGCCTCATCTCAGCCCCCGGCTAGAACCAAACTGCAATTCTAACAAGTGAGACACATTTCACAGTGATTTAAGGTAGAGAAACACCTCTCTCATCTCGTTTGTACTTACAAAACCCCTGTGTCTTAAAATTCTGTGTGCTCGGGTGATGGTAGAGTGTAAAGAGCTCAGCAGAAAGGATATGCAATTTAGTTAACCTTGTGTTCACTTCAGGCACTTCATCACAATTTGATAAAGAGGGTTTCATTTTAGCACTGGTTCGCCCCCTCCAGGTTTTCTAATAAGAGGAACTGCCTATCAAACCTGTTCTGCGGATGATGAAATTGCAGTGCAATAGTGAACGGAGCAGAGCCATGTGTATCAGTGTGCTTGTTCAGCACACACAAGCAGTCCGGTCTCCAACACACACACACACACACACACACACACACACACACACACACACACACACACACACACACACACTGCTCTGCTGACCATGTTGTGTTGATGGACTTCCAGGGGGACAGAGTCTCAGGAGGTAAAGCTGCTGCCCGCTGCGAGAGAGAGAGAGAGGGAGAGAGACACACACACACACACACACACACACACACAAATGGTACAGGAATTAAACACTAGCACGTAGGCGCGAAAACGTGCACGGCTCAAAGCTCTGGAGGAATGTGTGTGTCACTTCACTCATTCAGCCATGTCCGTGAATCAATTCATCACTTTTTTTGTTATCAGTCACTTCCCGCCGCTCGTGTGTGTAATCTCTGTTCAGTCGGTGTAGATTCGAATAATACTTTGCTTTATTCTGCAGGAGGTAGAGAGGGAGATGAAAAACAAGGAGGAAAACACTCTGCTTCCCTGTAATGCAGCTGCTGTTTCTCCCCCCAACTACAAACTAAAGGGTATCCACTAGTTAGGATGAGTTTGTCATTGTTTAAGGCCCTTTAGGGATTGTATCTCATAAACCTTTCATAGAGTGTTTCCAGCCGATGTGAGGCATTTTTTAATTCTGTACTCTTTGATTCTCATGGGGAAACCAAGACACTGGAACTTGCCACAGCCTGCTTATGCTGTATCTGTGCCCACCATCTGAATTCCCAAGGAACTTAAAAAAGCGCCGCCTTTGTTATTCATGATCACTGTAAGTTTTCCACAGTTTGTTTGCCTTTTCTCTTCCAGTTTATACGTCGGGAGTCGTTAGTCATTCAGCATGCCGTGCCGGTTACAGATGTTAATGACGGATGGGTTTATATTGTTATGCAGTGCATTAACAGGCAGCAGTGACTGGTGGCTCGACACAGCCGCGGACCTCTGTCTCCTTTGAGCTCCCACAGCAGCCTCAGCCCACCCTTCCAGCCCACCTTGCACTCCCTCACCGCCAGAGTGGAATCAGCAAAAACAGACCCCAAATCCCTCAGAGGGGCCAACTCCATTTCATGTCAAGAATAGCAAATGGGCTGTGTGGTAGAAAGTTCGCTATGCACTTTTCTTCACCTTTTTAAAGAAGGAGGCTATAGATTCGTACCGACGCGGTGCATTTTTATACAGGCTGCCCGTTCCAGCGATACGTACCATCAGCATATGCATGTGTGGCAGTGGAGTGCAACGCCGAGCATAGAGGATTATTCATTATCTAAAGGGAAATATATATACCCATTAACGAAATAAAACAATTTGTCCCCTCATGCATTTGTTCTGCTTCAGTTCCTGGAAATGCATTTACCTGCTGAGATATTATTAGAGCAGGGCAAACATACAGTAATTGTAAGGTGATAGATTATCACCCAGGATAAAGAAGATGTATGTTACTCTCTTCTGTAGCTTATATGTTAAATACAGTTTGCGTTGCATTATTTATCTTGCGGTGAGTTCCATTTCAGCAGGGGCCACCATGCTTTAAAATGTTCTTTAGTCACACATGTAAACACATATGTGGCAGCCATTTACATATTTGCCATAGGACCTCATTTGTAAAATTGTGCAGAGCAAGTGAATACAACTGGGCACGTAATAGGCTTTGTGCTCTATATGATGCTTTTCCCGTCTCTGAGTAAATGGATGAGGTTGATTAGCTGCCGCTCATTATGACCTGGATGGTGGAGTGAGTGGAGCCTGGCAGATCTGGCCTCATTTCCCTTCATGCTGCTGCAAATTAAATGGATCCCATGTAGCAGTGAAAGCTCAAAGCTTGGCCTTGGTCTCCATCTGATGAAATGGTACATCTGCTATGGGAAATAAGATGTGTGTGTGTGTGTGTGTGTGTGTGTGTGCGCGCCCAATGGAGTGAGAGGGGGAGACATTGGCAGAGGCAGAAAGTGTGCGGGTAAATAGATCAATACACCCGGCTTCATCGTGGATCCACTGACGGAGAGAGAGAAAGTGAGAAATGATACGATCATAGCGCTGTGAATTCTTCATCGACGTGTCACATTATTCTACGTCTCCCTGCATTTTGAAACGAGCCGGATTGGCACAAGACCCTGGACTGTGGGATCAGCCCCGAAGACAGGACATTAATATAGTGATCCATTTCTGCACATTCAAGAGGAAGCAGGATCTCTTAGCTTGGAGATGAGGAGCCAAGCACCTCTTGGTTCCACGGGGGGCAGATGATGTATGAAGTGGCTGCTCTGTTTATGGATGAGGGGAAAGGACAGAGGAGGGAGTGGAGAACGAGGAGGAGGAGGAGAACGAGGAGGAGGAGAGAGTGGAAGTATAGTCCTGTGGCCCCGTAAGAGAAAAGTGAGGAGTTTATTTTCAGCTACTACACACAAGGGGCATTCTTCACCCCTGCTCTACTCTGTGGGCCGTCGCTCTGCTTTAACCTCTACCCACATCTTCAACACATAATGGCCTACCAGACATCACAGATCATGCAAATACTATTTTGGGTACTTATTTTGGTGTTGTGGTTCTTCTGTTTCATCCCGTTTGTGCTTACTGGGCTTTTTTCTGCTATGCTGATGTTTAATCTCGCACTTACACGTGGGGCGGGAAAGAAACGCAGCAAACCCAGCGCTCTCAACAGACGCCAACTTACACAGCACACTTACATGAAGAGACGATGAGCGACATTTGTCAAGAGGAGTATAGAGTGTGGCCGTGGAAGTGCTGATGTGGAATCACTGACGCCGCTCCTTTCCCCAGCTCATTCATAATAAAAAGCTGAATGCGTCGTACGTCAGCGTTCTCATGGCACCTTTTTGTGACGATACGCCCATAAATGGCAAAATGCTTATTTCACACTTTTATTCCAACCAGATTATTTCCTTGAGAGATATTTACGGTTTTACTTGATACAAATGTTCGCAAATGACCGTGTGTGTGTGTGTGTGTGTGTGTGTGTGTGTGTGTGTGTGTGTGTGTGTGTGTGTGTGTGTGTGTGTGTGTGTGTGTGTGTGTGTGTGTGTGTGTGTGTGTGTGTGTGTGTGTGTGTGTGTGTGTGTGTGTGTGTGTGTGTGTGAAAATAGCCCAAACTTTATGAGTGTGAGTCTCTCTGTTTTCCAACTCCTGGCCTTTAGACTTAAATGACTGACCAGCATGGTAAAATACTGAAAAACACCCATAAATTCATACTCTATAGACGGAACACTCTCTCTGTATCTCTCTCACTCACTCGCACACTCTCTCACACACACACACAAAGTCAAATTTGCAATCCCATAATGATTGGCCACTAGAAGCTTCAGGCGGCGCAGAGATCCGGCTTGAACTCCATTAGCATTGAACCGAGGGAACACCCAGCATGACTTTCACCTGCTTGCTTTGAGACCTCCCAAATAGGGCCCACATCTACCAAATACCCTGCAAACACACACACAGACACACACACAGACACATGCAAGCAATTACATACACACGCGTGCACACAAAGCACACACACAACCCTCAACTCTGACCTGACTAAGCATACAGGATGTGTTGTGCATCTAAAAACATGAATTTCCATCTACGGAGAATAAATAGATACACATGGATATGCATGCACGCACCACACAGGGTGTAGCTTTGCATGTTATGTTCGAATGCTGTCCTCTCAATAATGGCATTCAAGTCATGGATAAAGTGTTATCACCCATACAGAGAGGAAATGAAGATAGATTTGGTTTGCAACTGGAGGAGCTTTAGTTCCTCGAGTAACATTTGGTTAGATTCCGGGAAAAAATCAGGGCAGCATCTGTATCTACAACTCCCTGGCATTGTTAAAACAGACTGGTTGATGTCGCGAGCGCGTGTGAGCGAGGGAGAGCGACAGACGGAGACAAAGAGGTAGAGGAAGGGAGACAAAGTAAAACGGAGAGGGAGAGAGAGAGAGGGTTTGTGCGCGACGTGTCGTGCATAACTGTGAAACGCTAAATCAAGCAGCAAGGCAAATGAGAGGTAGCGGTCTTCAGGGAGAGCCAGTCATTTGCATGGCATTTAGTGGAGAGACAACATGACAGCTTGTGTCCCCACAACATGCTGTGAGACTGGAGAACCTGCATGAAGCGGCTGCTTATTAACACCGTCCAAAACTTTGAGCTGTGGAACTTAAATTGCACCATTGGTACAAAATATTGCTTTTAAAAGAAGTGGGAATGTACTTTAATCGCCTCGGGTTGTAAATAATTCAATGAAATCAAAACAGTGAAATGTCAATCTTATGCAAAGCGATGTAGGAGTTCTGTGGTTGTCAAAATGTGATACCGCTGATGAATGGAAAGTTCTGTGGAGAGATCTATGAACATTTGGAAAAGTTTAAAATGAATAATCAGAATTGAGTTATTATTGTCCTTTAATTAAGAATGGATTTGATTGATTGAAGTTCTCATTTTTAGGATGCTGGTTGGTTTGTTGGTGACTTTGTTGTGTTTTGGTGTTTAGCTGGTGATTGATTCTGTTTTAGAACCACAGTTTTAATTCATTTTAGTGACAAATCTAAATTAACTGGACATAAATCTACTTTTCTTATTTCTCACTTTTTCCACTTTCATTGTAATGCGTCACACCCAGTCAGCCCTCATGGAGAGGAAACTCATACGGTGACTGAGAACCATCACAGATACCTCAACCTGAGCACCGTGATTGATAAAACCTTAATTTAATCTTTAGCTTTATGAAACCCACCACTGTATTCATTGTATTAAATAATGAATAATTCACCTGACATGTGCTCACACGTAACCGTTGCTCCCATGTTAATGACATCGTCGCTTCGGGATCCTCACAATCCAATTCCCACTCCTGCCTATAAGTCTCATCAGGGCTGATAGGAGTGATAAAGAACAAGTATCACTCAGCTCCCTCATCTCGAGTTCATCATCTTTGAAAGCTCGGAATAAATTCAAAGTCATGAAGAGTGCGGAACTCCATTTTGTAAGTTATTCAATTAACTAATGAGAAACATTGTCTTGTTAATAACTGATTGAAGATCCTCATTAAAGCATAATCTAACAGTTACTTTACTCCCTCTCCACCCCTTCCCCTCAAACTGATCATTATATAAGGAGCGTCACAATCATTACGCTACGGCTTTCAAAGCATCCAGAATCTTCATCAGACGGGAGATCAAATCTGAGGATCTGATTGATGTCATGGTGCACGGAGCAATCAAGGATCCCCGTATTTGTTACCAAGCCCAGTAAGGCACTGTTTGAAAGTGCACACAATGATGTACACCCCTTTTGTTTTGCATATTTATTTGATATTCATGAAGTGTCCAGGCACACACTGACTTGACATGCGTCTCCATGGTGATAAATTATTAAGAGGACTTTTCAGTGAGGCAGTTGAAAAGCAACTCCATTAATAATGTACAAGTCTGTGTACTCTTCTAATTGTGTTATTTTCCCTGGAAAGTTGTGTGCACCGGCTTTCGCTTGTGCTTTGCCGGGTGTCTTTGATATGCTGGGCTTTGTCCGGCACAAAAGGAACCATTGGGTGTAACTTTCAGATGCGGTGGGGATTTGGTTTTGTTTCCCCCGATGCCTCAAGACCTCCTTTAGTCTTTTACATACACTATATGGATGTGCTTGTGTATGGAATAGTCTATCTTGTTGCTGAAATTCTAGTCTTTCCGTCCCAATGAGATTACCCCCTTCCATCATATGCCAACCCTTGCCCCATTGTGAGTGTAAGCCCTAATGCTAAAGCCTTGGAATAAATCTGTAGCTGTGTGATTTTGGAGCATGTTAGCCGTCCTTTGCCAGGCGGAACTACATCACCGTGAGATGAGAGAGCGAGCGAGCGAGGGAGTGAAAGTATGGTTCCATCAGTCACAGGTACAGGCCTGGACCGAGCGGCGTCGGTGCTGGCCTGTGAGTGGATTGGAGAGGACATGTGTAATGTGTGTGAAAGGATGTCCTGTTGAGTGAGAGCCAGTCTCATCTGTGCCAGTTCCCTACCCCTCTCTCTCTCTGCCCTCTCTCGCTCTCTCTCTCTCTCTGCCCTCTCATCCCTTCCCTCTATTTCTACCACTCTGTCACTCACTTTAATTTCTTTCTCTTTCTCCCTTGAATAACACCTGTTTCTTTTGTACACACAGCAGAAGCAACTACAACACACACTCTGTGCCCAGTGACTCTCTCAAATGCAAACACACACCCACGCAATCTGTCTCCTTGCTTTCCATCCCCCCCCCCCCCCCCCCCTTTCTCTCATCCTCACTCAATTATACAGATGTCCAATGCTTTCTGCCTGCTGTAGGGAGCAGACAGAGCATCTATCATCCTCAGGGAACGGTGGTGATGGTGGGGGGGCGTGAGCCCCACGCTTTGCTCTGCAGCAGAACACTCATTCCACTGGGCTGGAAGGACGCCAGTCGACTGGGGATCAAGCCTTGGACCTCGGCCCGGCAGCAGGCTTCCACAGCTCCCTCCCCTCACCACCAGATCTGGGCCACTTCCATGTGGGCCAGCAGCAGGCTTTTTTGCTAGTATCTAATCTGTTGTTTGTTCTTGCAACTGTGCTGTCGATGAGCAGAGGAGGATGTTTGGGAGGAAATGGAGGGGAGGAACATGCTGGTATCAGAGATACCAGCAGAGCCTCTGTGGCCTAAAGGTGATGCTTGCCAATCAGATTTGTTGGAATTGAATCAGATGTATAAGACATCCAGACCACTAAGGACTATGAGGTTTGTGCATACTCTATGATTCTGTCAGGCCGTGACTCTAAAAATATTTTAACTTGGTTCTTTTAGCCTGTCAAGGTTTTCTCTCTATTATGCCGACCAGACAGGCAAGAAAACAAGCTGAGATAGAGAAATAGCAGGGTGGGTTTGGGGCAGCTAACAAGAGGCTGGAAAACTCTCTTCAAAGCCTGTCCACTCCCTTTGCTCCAAATCCAAAATATGGCAGACAAGCATAAAAAAGCAAAACACAAAAATCTCACCTCATCGATACCTCAGCCAAGTCACAGGAGGTAAGAGAGGTAGAGTGAGTTCATAATCAAAACAGACTCAATATTTCATCACTTTGCAGATGCTCTTCTGCCTGGCTCGCCCAGTGTTGCTGACTAGAAATTAAATAGTCTAGAGTTTGGAGGAGAATGTTCAAAAGCAAGATACCTTCAGTCAAAACACTAGAAGCCTTTTGGGGCCTGTAATGATTTATGAAGATGTTTTTAAATTGTACAGGCCCTCTGACTGCAAAAACACGGCCTTAACTAAACTAAAGAAATAAATAATGTAATGCTTAAAAAGCTTAGTAGGGCATTGTAACTCTACACAAATCAGACTAAATACAGCAAATATTCAAAGAAACAATATCAACTTCCCACTTGGTAACAATTGACTACTACATTTTACAGTGTATTGCCCATTATCTCAACACTCTCATATACTGGGGACTCTGTGTTCCAAAAGGTTACGAGCTAACAAGTGAAACTGGATGCTGTGTCTGCGCCTGTGTCTGTGTGGGTGAATATAGCAGTGTGTAATCAATACACACACATACACACACACACACAGTTATCATGGCGCTTTGGAACGATTCCAGCCCGAGGGTGAGTCAGAAAGGAGGAGCGTTCAGTGTAAAGGTGGGAAGAGGATGGCTGCGGTGAGAAAGAGGGGGCAGGGACGGTGGATACAACCCTGAAATGAGAGTGAAGTGATGATGCTGGTGTCCTTACAGTTCAGGTACCGCTAACCTCTGCCTACATGTATTCAGCCTGTGTGTGTGTGTGTGTGTGTGTGTGTGTGTGTGTGTGTGTGTGTGTGTGTGTGTGTGTGTGTGTGTGTGTGTGTGTGTGTGTGTGTGTGTGTGTGTGTGTGTGTGTGTGTGTGTGTGTGTGTGTGTGTGTGTGTGTGTGTGTGTGTGTGTGTGTGCGTGTGCAGGCCCTGCAACTGCATTGGAAAGTGCAGGCTGGGAAATGGCAATTCCCAGCTGTCATCCTGACCTGCAGGTTAGCTGTTGTACTTCTGCCTGACCGGCTGTAAAATTAGGAGCAAACAAGGCACTCTTTAAAAACAAGGGCTTGCATCCAAAGCCGCGTCTCTCTGGGGTGAATAATTCATATTAAAAACATCACTCACAAAAGCACTAAAAATATGCCCAAGGCTCTGAAGACCCAACGATGTGCCAAGTTGAGGGAGGCTCGTATAAAATGCACACGCTGTGAAGGGGAGGGGGGGAGGAGGAGGGGGGGGACGGACGCTGAATCCTCTCACTCGAAGGTGTGTGTAAGTAAAAGTAGATCAGGCAAGAGGGAAAAATGAGATCCTCCAGCAGCTTAAACCAATCCTCCTGTTCTAGGAATAAGTGTGTGTAATGGATAATGGAGTTGAATTTCCCCGTGCTGTACTTTTTTATGCATTCAGATTGGATATACTCTTGATGTCGACTTAACTAAAGTGGTTCAGCGAGCTCGGAGCGACTCTATTACTCAACGACTCACATTCAAATTAGCTTCTTCTTCTTCTTTTTCTCTTATTTCTTTTTTTTGCAGGTTACTGCTGTGTTCCCTCTCAATCTCATTTTAAACAGATGCTGTGGGCTTTCGCAGTGAACCCAAGAAACCAGCTCATACTTTCCCTCATAATGGGAACGAGAAAGGAAATGTTGATCTCACAACGCTCACCGCAGCTTTACTGATATGTAGCACTCGCAAAGGCTCTGTGTTTTAACTCCGCAGAGAGAGAGAGAGAGACGCTGGAAGAACAGATGCAGCAGGAGTGAGGAGCTTTGGTAATTCTGCATATGAATCACACAGACAGAAAATACAACACAACAATTCTTTCTTCCCTAAATGACTTGACTTTTCCTTCTGCTTTATAAATGTATATATGTAGCTATCAGTGCCCCAGTGAAATAGGTCAATGGATTGTGTGTGCATCTAATCTCTGATCAGATGGTGTTCTCATCCAAGGCTATTAATGCGCTGATCCACTAATTGGGAGAGCTCGCTCTCTTAATGCAATGGCCTTCTAAATGTGTCTGTCCCAGTAATTTAATAATGGCCATTTCATGCTACTCTGACTTTTCAAACAGCTTGCTCGGGGCAGCTACAGGGACTGGTTATTGATTGAAACCCCTGGGCCAGCCGGGCTTGGCTGTGGGTGAGAGAGGCTGATCAGTCTGCTTCCCAGAGCCCAGATGCAACCGCTAGTCCTCCCCTCTCCCCCTCCCCCCTCCTCCTCCTCACCCCCCCCCTCTCCACATGCTACTCATAAACACACAAACACACACACCTCAGTACAAAGGAACAAGTGCATACTCATAAATTTCCACAGAGATCCAAAGCACCAGGCTCAGGCGCTGGAAAATGGATGGGAGCCTTGACTCAAACAGAAGAAGGAAAAATCTACTGAGAAAAATGTCACGGGGATCTGAAATGAAGATATGGGACCTCTCCTGCAGCTCTCTCATTCTCATACCTCCATGCGCTGCTCTGTGTAGAGTCACTGGGGCCTGGTGCCTGTGTTTGAGGAGTAATGAGGAGAGGGCCGAGGAGGAGAGATAAGAGAAAGAGTGATGGGGGTCAGGCTCTAGCGTCGCTGGCAGCCCTCACGGACCTCACACACCACCTTCCTCCCCCTCCGACAGGCTGTCCAGGACACCGTTTGTTTGCGCTAGGTGATAAATAATTTGGCCTGCGCTGACATGGATTAATGTGGCCCTTAGTCGCCTCTTCCTCCCTCTGTGTTTGGTCACAGAAATGTTTGGCCCTTACAACTGATTCTCCCTTAATAGCCAAAATGCATGAAATTCATATCAGCTTTCAAAGCGAGCGACCAGGAAGTGACCCCGCTGGCACAGAGAAACCATCACGGAACTTAAAAAGAGCTTTATTATATTTAGTGCCATGCCCGGGCACGTTCTTCCAGGCATTTAATAAGTGTTTGTGGCTCTCTGTGTACACCTTGGAATGTTTTATATTCCAATTAGTAATGCTGGGAATACTTCATTTAGAGTTTTTCCAACAGCAGCAGAAATAATTGAAATACAAAATAAACAAGAGTGAGTAAAAAAACCCAGAATAATATCCCATTAAAAACCCACAAGGGGATTGTTGATCCGTGTGATCAACATAAACTGTAAGATTGTACAGGCTGCAATTTACAGTAAAAACCGTGAATGCACATTATGTCCGTAATTGCGCAACCAAAGTCGACCTGCAGCGCTCCTGCAGCACACAGTGAACCTCACTGATAGCCAGATTAAGCAAATGTCCGACATTATAAGCCTACAACCTTAATTAGGTAACAATGGAGCAGAGAGATGGAGTGTGTGCGCTAATGGAACTCTAGCCGAGAGAACTCCTAAAATAACTTCCCTACACACTCCTATGTAGTCGATCTGGCAGCTGTTCAGCATACTAATGTGTTAGGACTCCTGCTTTACTATGGAGCACAATGGCCAAATGACCCTGGACATTCTTCTTCACACTTTTAAAACAGGAGTCCGTTCACCTTCCTGCTCTAAACAAACTCACACCACCCAGCGAAGGAGAAGGAGGCTCCTCCACTTCTCGCATTTTCACCCATCTTCTTCTGAATTCCATTGTAAGAGGGCTCTTTAAAATATGTAAGATGTTTCTTGTTTCAATAATTAAACAGAGTACGGCTAAAGGCTCTCGTTATAACTCTTAACGTGCATGCCCTATGGCCTTTATCTTTGATCTTCCTCGCTCCTCACTGTGCTTTTGCATAATTTGCCCCATAACTAGAAACACTTGAGCCGTGATATCCTTCTTGCTGCCGCCGTCTTCGTCTTTTACGCATTACACCAAGTAACAACAGATTACAGGCGCATTCATTCCTTATCACTCCTCAGTTGTTGCAGTTGTTAGACGCTCTGAGCTCGAGTAGAGAAACACCGATACTGCACGATGGTCATATTTGCATAGCTGTGCTTCGACAACCACGACCGCTCTGTGAGATTCTTTGCCGGTAGTGTTGAGTAGTTTGTGTGCGTTTGTGAGTTTGTGTGTGTCCGTGTGTTTGTTTTGAGGTTCCAGCTCAGAATCCTGCAGAGCTCCATCATCCTCAGCCCGGGCCCCTGCAGGCATGGGGGGGTCACAGCTCCTCACCCCATACAGACTGTCTACCAAAGTCAGACAAAAACAGCTCATCCTGACCCACATCCCTCAACACACGCACACACAGACACGCACGCACGCATGCACGCACGCACGCACGCACGCACGCACACAGGTAGACATCCCTTACCCAACCTGCCTGTACAGATAGCAGAAGCAACATCTCTAGACTTCTCCAGCTCAAATGTCCGCTTTTTGGAGTGGAAGAAATGTACATTAAGGGATTTGATGAACTTATATGTTGTACTCCCTCTTTTATTAGGTGTTGTTTTACAGTATTAGCCAGTGCCAGATGACATTATTGTTATTTTCCATTAAGTACTCCGTAATTAACATTAAAGCTCCCCAAGTCCTCACCTTTCTTTCCCCAACCTGTCTGTATCTTCGCTCTCTCTCCCTCCCTCTCTCTCTCCCTCCCTCTCTATTGACTACAAACTGGCTGTAGCACAGCTTCGAACAGCAGGCCCACACAGACCAAAGCACGAGTGATGCTGGATTAGTCTGTTGAATTATTCAGAGCCAAATTCCCCATTGAAATGTGTAAAAGGTCCCTTGCTGGGTTTAAAAACAGAGAGTACAGTTGGAGCTGACAACAAAAGGTTTAACTTCAAATGAAAGGCCCCCATCATTTACCTCATTTGCATTACAAGTTATTCATTTTAACATTAGACTTTTGTTCTGACTTTGTGGCCAAAATTCTTTAATCACTTTCAAATACATTGATTTTAGGGAGGGTGTGTGTGTGTTTCTGCTGTTTTGCTGCTTCCACACACAAAGTAAAACAATTAGCACCACAGGGGACTTCAGGAAGTTTGTTCAGGTTATTCACACGATCCTGGTGGGGAAATCTCATTACGGTAAATGTGCAAGGCCTGGCTATGTTTCATCATGTGATGTAACTCTGAGCCAATACCTCTAAATAACTGTACACTGCTCATTCTGCACAGCAAATCAGGCTGAAAAGTGCCGCGTCCAGTAGATTGTCAGCGTGGTTGCACCGATGCGAGGAGATGAAATGAGGAGCGGCTGACGGGATTGACGCTAGAATCCACACGACGGACCATCACGCCTGATATTTACTCAAAAGATGTGTAATTATACACGTGTGTAATGTTTGTGTAAAGTTCTTAAAGGCTTAAAAGCACCGAAACTCCGGTAAGTCGTACAAACATGAGTTATACGACTGCTGTTGTGTATGGATTCACACATCTAGGTGTAAATAGTTGATATTGAGTGCCTGATATTGCAGAGAGAGAAAGTGCTGAGGGCTTTATCCCCCATTATGAAGGGACAGAGCAGCACCTGCTAACACACATCCCCACAGGACAAGTAAATCCACAAGACCAACAGCATCACACAACTACCAGATAATCTGTACCTCAGAGAGCAGTGTGTGTGTGTGTGCGAGCAAGTGTGTATAATGTATGGCTGTGGGGTAGGAGGTGCTCCTTCTGAGGGAGAAGAGGTGGAGGGACTACTTCAAAGCAAATGTATGTGTATCCATATATGTGGAGTTTACCATCGAGTTCCCCTTTAAATACCTGCCCACCGCACTGCACACACACACACACACACACGCACACACACACCGTCTTTGAAATCGATGAGCAAGGGAGACGGACGCGTTAAAGTCATCTCAGTGCACCTCAGGTCCCTCTGGCGTCCCGTAGAGACAGTAGGGCACGGCGAGTACATGTGTGCCATGTGCATCGTCTCTACCTCCTGTTACACCCTGAGAGTGGCAGACATGGAGACTCATTTGTTAGCATGGAAACACGTAAAGGGGAGTAAATATGGATTTATGTTGAGGAGCGGCTCCACCATCAAAGCATCGCACCCTGATGCCAGTGGTGGAGTTCAATAAGCTGGAGAGATGAAAGCTAATGAAAGGCAAACACAAGAAGGGTGTAGAGTGTGGGTGGGTGGGTGGGTGGGTGAAGTGTGTGTGGGTGTGTGAGGTAAGGAGGGAGCGAGCAAGGAATACAGACGACGGGAGATGTTGTCTGGTGTGGTCCAATCAAGCCATAGGATATAACAGTAGTCAATGGAGGGAGATGAAAGCGATCTCCACGCCGAGGCTGTGTGGTCTCGGCGAGGACTCTCTGCCTCCGTGTGCGTGTGTGCGTATGTGTGAACAGGCCCCGTGTCTGTGTAAAAGCGCTAACGAACAAGTGGTTGCCAATGTTGTCGCCATTGTGCCAAGCTGGCCCGTGCCACCTCCTATGCTGTAGCGGTAAATATGTTAGCCGGGGGAACACATGGCTCCTGCCCCGACTGTTGCACATTATAGACGGCTCCTGCAGAGTCCCACGGGTGCTCTACGCCGTGTTCCCATCAAGCCGCCTTTAGATCATACCTGCAACTGTACTGCGGCGACTGTTTGGCATTGTAATGTTTGCAAATCAGGCAGACGACGCGAAGGAGAACAATTAAAGAACACGCACTCATACCAAGAGTTTGATTATCATACTCCCGTTACATCTCTGTCTTTATTGAAGCGGCGTGCTGTTTAATTGCATGCCTTCTTTAGAGGATTCCACCCTGTGTATTAAACATGCAGTACATTCAGATGCACTGTATGAGTCATGTGCGGGCTTGGGTAAGGATATGCTTATTATTGTTTGGCAGATATAGCTGTGGTGTGGCTAATGTATGTATTTAAGTACTGGCTGGGCTAATGGTTACACAGGCAATCATTAGCTATTTCTGGCGAGGATTCAGGCTTTGGCCCACGAGCCCTGAAGTGTACATGTCATTGACGAGTTGAATCCAGCTTCCACTTGACTGCTGAGAGAACCTTAAGCATACACATACACACACACGCAGACACTTTTCCCTTCCTGAGTCTCTGCTGAATGAATTCTAAATCCCGCTGAATGAAATCACGCCGCGTGTTTGGCGAGCCTTACGCCTGCGTTTCTCACGTACAAATGAGGTAACTCTCCATACATCATCGCTGCTACGTCTATACCGCGGTAAAGTGCTGATTATGTAAAATGCGCTCTGGGCATAGGGGAGTAGGGTTAAGACAACACCTGTAGAGGAACAATGGAGGTTTGTTTCTCGGGATGTGATGATTTCTCGATTTGTATGCGCCGATCAGTCGCACCCCTACTCTTTATGGTATGGACTAGATTTGGGATGAGCCATTTTCACACTCCAGTGTTGACCTGCGAGGCGCACTGGCCCGGGACGAGTAATTGCCTTCCACACAGACTGACTATTTTGAGTAAAAGGATAACCAAGCCGGGCAGTTTGACCGAGCAGTTTGGAACGGCAGATTCCAATGTTAATGACCAGAAACCCTCCCCCCAAACCACTAAACTGCTCAAATTACACATCCTTTATGTAATCTGGAGGCTCGGTGATGTTGTGGAGCACACGCTGCACAACTGAGCTCTGCAGAGGTGCACAGAAAAGTGAAAGCACATGGAACTGTCATGTTGCCAGTATGGACCCAAACAAGGACAAATTGCTGTGTGTGTGTGTGCTTTATGGTTCCTTCCACATCTTCTCACATCCTATTCGCTCATAGCCGTTCTAGTGTGTTGTTGTATATCTCCTCAAATTAGACGAGTAAGCTTTAAGATGAGGAAGATGAGGGTCTGGGATGACTCCAAGCCTCGATAAGGGACCTGTGTCTGAACTCCTCCGACTCCAATGTTGGCTTTGACTTAGGGGTTTTTATCCCAGATTGGAAACATTTTGTGCAACGCATGTCTCTGTCGCTGTAAGTAAATCAGGTTCAGAAGAAGTGATATGAAAGTGTTCAGATCGGTTCGTTTCAAGCACGCTCGCTTAACGCCGTGAAATTGACAGCTGAGTCCGAGTGAGTCATAGCGCTGCCGTCCCCTAATTGGGGAGATCAGATCAACTCTGTGTATTAATGTATAACTAATTACCTGACCAGAGGTATTACTGCTGCAGGTTTGCAGGTAAGCCACGCTGCCAGGGTCACTGCATCCGCACAAGTCTCTCCCTCCACTCATTACCGCCGTAATGAAGTTATGCTTTCCCTCTTTTTTCCCGCTCTGTCTGATGTCTCGCTGGTCTGGGGCTCGGCCGGTGATCTGCACTTCTGTGAAATGTCTCTGCTCCTAATGGCTTTAGCTCTCGTGCAACTCTTTTAACTTTGGTGCGTCATGCACATTTTTGAAACATTTATGATCTTTTTCTTCTCAGGGAAAATTGGACTAATAAAAGTTGCCATGCGGCCATGTGCGTAATGTCCTTAACACACTTTATAGATTCAATCTATTTGCTGTTTAGTGATACAACACATCTGATTAGCTCCTTTACAAATCCCACTTTGTGCATGCCAAAGTATTTCACTCATTCCGGTCCATCCATGCGGCGTAAAATCGTGGATCATTTACAACGAGGCTCGTCAAAGAGGGCCACATAATTGACAGACAGTGACAGGCCTATGACATCATTTACACGGCAGTAACAGTTATTAGGCTAAATGTTCGTGGCAACACAGATTGCCTATTAACAGAGGAATGGTGTGCGTTATTGTTATGTTGCAGCATGTGTGAGCGTTTGTGAGTTTCTTGGCTCTGGGCCAGGGAACCTGTTATTTGGGCTCCCTCTCTCTCTCTCCCTCTCCCTCTCTCTCTCTCTCTCTCTCTCTCTCTCTCGCTCTCTCACACACACACTATCAGCCACTAGGCATTTGAGAACTGGGGTACTTTTACACATAGTTAAACCCTGAACAGTCCAAAACTCAGCCTGCAGGCACTCAGGCTCACAACATTAAATCAGGATAACAGCACTGCCATCTGCTGGTCACGTCGGGTAGTGTGTGTTGTGAAGGAGCAGACAGACAGAAGGCAGTGTGTGGAGGAGGGGTGGTTACAAAATCTGAAGTCATCACCGCTTATGTCTGAAGAGATTGATGTCAGGACCTGAAAGTCTCCTGTCAGTTAGTCAAATCAAGCGCCATTATCATTTGAATATCACAAGACTCTGGTGACGAAAATCTACAGCATCTCAAGTGGAAACTTTCTAAGACGAAGAAATCAAACCGTTGAAGAAATCACCTCTGTATTTCTCTCTCTCTCTCTGTCTCTCTCTCTCTCTCTCTCTCTCTCTCTCTCTCTCTCTCTCTCTCTCTCTCTCTCTCTCTCTCTCTCTCTGCCTGTTGTGCTCCTTTTCAATGTTTTTCCCGTCTGTCTTCCAATCCTGATGTATTCAGTAGTTTGAGCACGTTGCCGCTGTACAACGCAGTCAAAAGGATCACATCTGCTTAACTTCACGCTGAAAGACTAAGCAATCTAAAAAAAAACTTCTTCTTCGCCATTTCTAACACACAAGAAAGCAGTGCAGCCAGAGGTACAAAAGCCTCGGGGCAGAGGCGAGATGTTCCCCTCAGCTGAATATGCGACTCGCCTCTGGTATTGTTGGAAACCACTGGAGCAGGAATGAGTCTTTGCCCTCTTCGCTACCAACAAAAACCACATCTTTGCCTCTTTGCTTTTCCTCAGGAGAGACTAACCAAAGAGGGCGGCGACCAAGACGGCGAGAAAGAGAGAGAGAGAGCAAAGAAGGGAGAGAAATGGGGAGAAGAGGCGAGGGAGGGAGGAGGGTAGGTGCAGCTTTTGGGCCCTCATTTACCCTGTCAGCCCTCCTAGCAGGGGATAGTGTTCAGGATCTATTGATCACAACTCAGTGGAGCAGTAATCCCACAGACTTGATTGATTCCGACTGTTGCTTAGGCCTCACTGCACTGCCCAATCCTCCCTCTACGCTTTCTCTGCCTCTGTACTTCTCCCAATCCCTTGTTCCCTCCCCTCGACCCCTCATAAAGCATTGATATGCATGACGGCCAAGGGGCCCCCGAGAAGGAGGGGACGGAGGGGAGGGTTTGGAAGCGACGGGAGCCGGGGTATTAAGTGTGTGTGTTGTAGTGTGTGTGTGTGTGCTACAACAGGAAATCGCTGGCGAGGTGGCGGGTGCTTTGACACGAGACAGGGCCCCGAGGTGTCTATGAGCTGCCTGCCCTCTGGTTGTGCTCCGTTTTGTCTCGCCGCAACCATGAGTCAACAACTTTACACTTTCTGTGTGTCAGGTGGTCAGTGGGTGAGAACTTCTCGTCACCTTAGTCTGAAGGTGAAGGAGTTTCAGTTCTTTCTGCCACCTTCTCTTTCCTCTGTGCGTTTGCGTGAAGTAAGCAAAGCGTTAAGAGTTCTGACTTATTCTAAGGGAAATTGATAATTGCACAATATCTGCAAAAAACATTTTTTAAATGAATAATGAATGACAGAGCGGTGCGAAAATCATGCATACGCTGCGTTTACTGAGCTAAATGTTTCATATTTTGGAAGTGGATGGGATTTCATCCATCTAAATATTTCATTGGTGTAAATTGGATGCATTTATGAGTGATGTATTGAACTCGTGCTGATTTATAACTTTTTCTGCTGTTTCCCTTTTCTACCTTTTCCACCCTTTTGTAGTTCCAATCCCAACCCCAAGCAATCTCTCCTAAGAGGTTCTATGAGATGTAATGCTCCACAGCACAGAGTGGAAAGAGCATGTGGGCACGGTGCTATCAACTGGCATCAGGGCAAACTGAAGGATCTGCTGCGTTTATGCACATTATTATAATTCTGCCCTCAGCGTATCGTGCGGAGGGACAAATCTGCCCACGTGTGTTTTATTTCATTGGCTTTGGATTTCAACACCAATGTGTACCTATTTATCTGTGTTTGTGTAACGGTGGCCATGGGCCTGCTGTTGTGTAGCCCACAAGCATTTCGGGACCCCTCTGATGGTTTCTGGAACCACTTGTCTAAGAGGCTGACAGCTGCAGTGGGAGCTGGCTCGGTCTTGCCGGCCTCCCTGGCAGCGGCCCGTGCCAGGATCGAGGCTGGCCGGGCTGAGCTTTGCCACACAATACAGCAATCAGCACACACCCTCACAGAAGCGACAATCGGGAATGGCAAACTTTATCTCGTTGGCAGATAAGATAGTAAAGGCCATAAAAACCATAAAGACTGTAAGTGAAAATAATCTCCTTACAAAACCAAAGCACCCGAGTGAGCAAATCCCTTTCGACAAACAGGAGAGGAGAGCAAGGCGATGTTTTCCGTGTTGACCTTGTCACGCAATGTTCCAAAAGTATGATTGAACCTGGGTTTAACTAATGTTCAGTGTAATTAAACAGCACAATCTGTAGCTTTAAAGACCTAGAATAAAACTTAAAAGGGCTTAATCATTCCAAAGACATAATTCATATGGCTTGGTTGATGGTCCCATATGCTATGATGTTCCATTTTTGTGACATAGTTTCTGGATGTAATGACGTTCAATTAAAAAGCCATATGCAGCGACTTCCTTGAATCATTAAGGTCTTTTTGACATTTGAACACGTGTTCTCTCACCCTCTAATCAGTGGCACTTTCTCCATTTCTGCTCAAGGACTCGGTTGACTCACAGCAGAGAAGCATTTAGACACATAAGGACACGTGATTCCACCTTAAGTCATGTTTATATATGATGACAGTGGTGTAGGAATTCACTCCAGTCTGACTGCAAGTGTCTTGAGTCACATCTTTCCTTCAGCTGCTGTAACTTATCGTTTTCACCTCACCCCTTTTCGCTTCATCTCCAGCTCTGTCCGTCGCCTCACACACAGGTTGGTTTGAGACTTGATAATAATGACAGCTTGGTTGGGTTTTAGAAAAAAAATCTCTCAAATCTGGCTTGTTCCGTCCTCCTCCTCACTGCCCATATACATTTCCTGAATGATTTCCTCTGGGCGGCTCTCTTCTTCCTCAAACCCACATTTTATTTGACTCTCTCTTGGAGTCATTCAGTTTTGCTCTGCCCCTCTTCCAGCTCCTCTCAGAGGTTCTGGTATTAGGGGAATTCCAGAGGGGGATTTCGACCGCTTTAGGCTGTCAGTATGGCCCTTAAAATGTGTCTTGCCAAAGACGCTGGTGGACAGGAGCAGTGCACTGGCTTACACATGTTACCCAGTATAACATCCCTAAGACTCTGGTTCAACAGCCCTGTTTCTGTTGCTCTTGCGCCTCTATAATTACAGCATTAGGCGTAATTGCAGAAGGAGATTTTTCTTGAATTTCTCCCGGATTTAGAGGGAAAGTTTCTATTCTCAGTATTTTCCAAGTTTGTCCAGTCTCACATATCAGCCACCTTTCCAAGGGAAAACACTTTTAATGACACAAATCCTTCTTTTGTTACAGTTAAAGCAATTAGTAAACAACCATGTGCTGCTCTATGTGGCTAATTGATATAGTATCCTGATTACAGGCTATACTTGTTTTGTATTGTAAACATAGAGTGTTGGCTGAGCTTTCAGGTTTCTCTTTCATTTTTGGCAGCAGTAAGAGGAATCCAAACTTCATACAAACATTATACAGCATTTTTAAAGTTTAAGGAATAAGAGAAACGGTGTGTATTGATACTCCAGAAATGCAGGATAGAGACATTTTTGGGTAACAGGTTGGAGAAACGGCACAGTGACACGAATCCAACTAACCGCTAGCAAACAAACAGAAAACGTAGCCAAACAGCCGAACAAAACAAGACTTTGCAGTTCCTTTGCTCGACACACACCATGAACCGCGCCGATTACATCATTCAACTATCGATCTTCTTCGACATAACAGTTAACATTTAGGCATATATCCAAAGTGGTTAACATTGAGAAATGACTCCCCAGTCCACTCTGGATTCCTTTGGATGGCTGCAAATCGTCAATTTGGAAGAACACTGAGATGTGATGCATAATACATGACACACTGTTGTTTTCAAACTACCCAGATCTGATTTTACACAACGGCGAGAGACACGGCGATCAGTTTATTCCTCTCGCTTTGTGCCAAGTGTTTTCACCATCAGGCAAGGATCAAAGAGGATTCAACTTTTAGATCATGTCCTACACCAGTGGTAATCAAACTGAGGTGCAGGTACCAGAAGCGGTACTTGGAGGTGTCCTCCGGAAATTTCTGCAGAGATTCAAAGCTTTTTTAATCTATGGAAATTTTATTAGTGTGGCGAATTATTCACAATATATTAAGGTTCATTAAACATTTTGAAGTTGAATTCTCATGCTCTTTTAGTTAAGGTTTTGATTTATTGCAGCAAATAGCCCAAACTACTTCCATAACATATGTGTTAATACATTATACTAGAAAGACTCTTCGACACACAAGTACATCCTTTGCAGTGGAATCTATACTGTATAAACCCCACACATATCTCTTAGAATACACATACAGTATTTTATCATTGTCCCGTTTAGTGTATTCACGATCAATAGTAATACTTCCACTTCACAACACACGCTCAGGCAACAAGCGACAACAGAGTCACCACTGCCAGGTAGCAAGAAGCACTCTTGGTGTATCATTAACAACAATTTATTAACAAATTGGCAGATGAAAACGTGCTGTGAAAGCGAATCACAGAAGGAAGCGTTGGGACAATGTAGCCCCAGTGGCGGTCATTCTTTGGTAAAAGTGCTAATGAGGCAATCAGATTGTCTAGAAACACCCAAAACAGCTCTTCAATGCTCCTCCAATATCAGCTGACGTCGTTTCCATGACAAAACCCTCCACAGATGGGTGAGCAACAGTTTCGCAATTACCAACAGCGGCGAGGTGCAGGTTGGCCTTCATGACAACGTCCTCCACAGACCAAGGCTCTGTTAAATGCTGATTTATTGGACTTTGGCATCTGCTCTATTTGCATGGGGTTCATCTCGACTGGTTAAAGGAGAGAACTCCGCTCCCCCGAGGCCCCAGAAACAAGGTTTGGTATGCAAATGTCTTCCCCATGAGCTCCCACGAAATTCAAAACGTTCCCCGTCTTCAATAAAGTAATTGTTACTGTTGCTGAGGCGTGTAAAATATATATTTATATATAGATATAGATGGATATAAATAAAAAGGAAAGATAGTAAATGAGGGTGGGATGAGTCTTGCTGGTGTGGTAATTTTTAAAAGGCTGCAGAATTTTAAAAGAGAAGTAGAGTTCTTCAGTTGAGTAGTCTCACTCTTTTAGAACAACAAGCGGAGCATTGTGCTTTTTTAATGCTGTCTCGGTGGACTTCATACTTGTTATTTTCTCCCTCTCTCTTTCCCTCTCGCTCCCTCCTTCCACCTCATATTCCCAACGCGCTGTCTGTGCTCTTGCATCTGTAATCACAACGTTACCTCATTGGGAGCTGCCTTTGTAGCCCGCGTGTGTAGGTGCACGTGTGTGTCTGCGTGCGTGTGTGTGTGTTTCTGCTTGGGGATGTAAGTGGGCTTAGCTGCACACTGGTTTTCAATGGGAGCCCACACCACTGCTCTGCCAGTGCTTATCTCCTCCCATGCAGGAGAGCGGTGGCATCAAGCCGGTGGCTTATTAGAGAGGCAGGGAATGTATCCCAAATACCCCACCATTACCACACACACACACACACATACACACGTCCAGACAGGCAGTGGTGCATAGACCTATGTTTCTCCCTGGGCCTGTGGCAGGACCCGTGAGGAGAAAGTATGTCTAGGCACACGGACTGTTTATCGCTTTTTCTTTTGTGTTGATGATGCAAAAATGAATTGTGATTTGGAGAATGAGCAACAGCAGGAGAAGGAGCCCCGTTGCTTTATGCCTGCAATGGAGGCACTATGTTCTGCTTTAGGGATGCACTTATGGTGATCAAGCAGAGAGAAAGAGAGGGCGAGTAAGCGAGAAAGAGTAATAAGAAATCCATTGTTTTTATATTGTTTTCTCTGACAGACGAGATGGCTTTAGCTGTGATTTTGCTGTTATTGCTGCTGCTGCGGGCTGAGGTGAAGTATTATTTGGGAGGTAAATGAGTGGAATCTGTACATGACAGTTGTTACTCTATTCTGCTGTTGGTAATGCCTTCATTACAGAGCTGCATCTCAGCCATTATGGCTTGGCAGAGGGATAGTAATCACGGAATGAAAGGCCAGCAGGTCCTTTCAAAAACAACATCAAAGGCCCCTGAACACAAACATCTACCATTTACCTGCAATCAAACACAATCTTACCTCATCTATTTCTGCTTCGACCCTCTCCACTTTCCGAGGTAATTTCCTGAGCCTTTTTGACCGAAACAGTACAGAAGCAGCAGGAGATGAATTTATTTCATCATCCAACATTGGTTTGGAGCTACTTTGTGTTTGTGCGTTTGTGCGTTCGCCAGCATGTTTACTCGAAACGTGTGTATTAATCTAAAGATTAGAGTTCCTGTTAATATGTTGCTTTTGGTACGTCTGCATGTGCAAGTGTGGGAGGATAATAATATGCATTTGCATGCAGTGCTTCAGTGTGGGAGAATGTCATTGATTTATAACCATGATGAAAGGTCAGTTCACCTTATTAACAACACATAGGTATACTGCTGCATGGTATCGGATAACCATTAGAAGCCAATCTGTCTGTTCCCACTGTGACTTGTGAAGGCATTAAGGTCTCGGCTAAAATACTGCATATAAATCAGGTTTAAATGACTTTGTTTTGTGAAACATACCTTGTAAATGTCTGTTTTGGGGCTGAAATGAAACTTACAGAACATTAAAACCTTTCTCGTCTCACCCATGTCATGTTTTTGTCACGTTAGTGTAATATTTTTTTCTCGAATCACATTTAATAGCCTATAATCGTAATTCTGTCATGCCGGCACAAGCACAGCAGTGAGTTCCTGAAAGTGTCATTCCACTCATGGAGACATTTTAACATAGTAAATGAGACATTAAATATACTTAATGAGACATTCAAACATGTCTGGAAGTCTGTTTGAGAGACATTCGCCCATTAACCCCTTTATGTTAAGATGGGCAGTGGAAATGGGACTTAAGAGAAATCTAAGAGCGCTGTCACTGTATATAAATAATCATTTGCACTTTCTTTCTGTTTTTTCCTCCAACATTCCCTGTCTATGTACCAATCCGTCCCTCAGCTCTGCTTCCATCCCTTATCTTGTGTGCTCTTTGTTTAACGTAAAGCCCTGAGACTGATTGCACATATGTCCCGGTTTGTCTATAGGTGTTAGTCTGTGATTTGAGTGCTCTGTGGCCCATTTCTTACAGAATGATCCGAGCAGGGGCCTCACATGTGAGAGTTGATGATAGCTTTGTGTATGTGTGGGTGAGACGGTGTGAGTGAACATATACGGTACATGTGTATAGTGTGTCTACAGGATGTGTGTGGGTGTATCGCTGTATGTCTTACCAGCAGGTGTTTTTGTGCTTAGACATGAATTTGTGTTTGTATTTGCATATGTGGGCATGAGCGCATCATGGTGGAGATGCATCTGAACCTCAATGTAACTGTGTGTGGCATGCATGTACCGCACATGCTTGGCCCCCTCTCAGTCTATATGTTAGAATTGGTTTAACTCCCACCTGTTCTGTCCTGGCCGGTGCTGGCAGGAGGCGAACAAGCTAATGTTTGGAGCGGAAAACAGATGCAGGGAAGCGAGAGCCGGCAGATAGACAGAAACACACACACAGACAGAACAATATAAAGGAAAACCATCTGGACCTGCAGTTGCTTCGCTTCAGCCCTCAGACGGCTTCAGAGCGCTGCCTGTGCCAGTCGCTGCTGGGGTGTGGCCTGGACCGAGCGATGGCACACAGAGAGAGAGAGGACGATAAAATGGGGGATTGGGGGCCCCAGCCTGGAGCTGCTCTGGAAGGGGAGCAGACGAAGAGGCATCAGCAGGCCCTGGAGGAGCTCCAACAGGCGCTCTCATCCTCTCAACTGTTGCAAAAGGATTGCTGGTTAGCAGGATAATCCACCAGCGTGAACGCTTCAGATAGCTGCCTCCACATGTGAGGAAGGAAGGGGAAAGAATAGCGCACCACAGCAACACAATGAGCGTCTTAGACAGCAGCCGTACAGTTGCTTTAAGAAAAGACTGAGCTCTGCCAAATGCGTAAACAATTGAAGCACAAGGTCTGGTTTAGAATATTTTGCATGTGGGTGATGGTATTTTCGATGGAGTGGTTCATGCAGCCTACCAAGCTGTCATTCCAGACACATCACCTTTGACTTACATTTCAAAAGACCATAACATAAAAACCTATATTCCTTTTTTAGTCATGCAGCCAGCATACCTTTCTATGTGCTTTGCTCTCAAAAGAAAATTGAAATTGTTTTACTGTCATGCTGATATGTAAAGAGGTTTGCAGTGCCTCTGCTCCCATGTGGTGGATTAGCTGCAGCACTGTTCACAACTGGGCCCTTATATAAATCCTGCCACCTGTTTTTATATGAACCGTATTCAAAATCCTGCGCTGAGAACACCGATAAGAAGTTTTCTTTTAAATCAGCACGGAATCAAATCGCTAAAGAGTTGCATGAAGGTTGTCATCCTGGAAATCATAAATTAGAGATCTCTGGTGTAAGAATGAATAAGAAATGTTTACATCGGAGTCCCAGCCTTTTTTCTTGTAGAAGAGACCTAACTAACAGTAGTTGTGTCAATTATTCCAGGGGGATGGGCCAAGCTTTGGGACCTTTCACCAGATAGATACAGCCTATACACAATCACAACAATACAGTTATGTACTGTGTACAAAGAGGATAATCCTGAAATCCAGGCCCAATTGTCAGGTAGCAATAATAACTGCAAACCAAAAGAGGGGAGGAATAACTCCTGCAAAAGCTTCTTCAATTCATCATTTACACGCTCAGGTTCAATTCATCCATTGCACCAAATCCAAAAGATATCCAGTTGCTACTCTGCAGAACAATTGGTTCATAATGTTCCCGTCTGGAAGACAGATTGTCAGAATTCCACAAAAAGTCTGTTGGTGATAAGGTTGAGTAACTATTCTATGTTTGCACACTCTTAGTTTGGCCACATATGGGTCCATTCAAGCCCATTAACTGGCTGCATTTAGGATTCATCATGGTATTCTGCAAAGGCCTGAGGCCAATGAAGGGTGCTTGAAAGTGACGTCATTCTATGCAGCTGATCCCTTCTTACAGTTTTCCTATGTTTTAGCTCATGTTTATTGTGCTACGGATAGTTTCTGTCGTCTTTGGCAAATTATAAATCTTTCTCTGTCTCTCTCCTTATCCTTGGCCACCGTGTTTGTTTGTTTGTTTGATGCCATTTCCGTTCAAGGGCATGGCTAGATGATGCTTTCCACGCTGTAGGCAGCAGATGGGAAAGATCCAGGGTGGCACCACGCCCATTTCCACAGGGTCATCCCAATCATTAGACCACCAGCAACTGTTGACTGCTGATGGGAAATTTCTACAAATGACTCAAGGAATACAGGAATGAGCCAAGAAGCTGCAGCATGTGCAAGTTCACCAACCAAATGACCTGGAGCTGGCAGCCAAGGTGTAGAAATTGACACAACAGATGTCAGATAGTTAGTACAGAAATGTGGCTTAGAATAATTCAAAATATGGTTTAGGGTTTAGTTTGTTGTGTATGTATTAATCTAATTAGGAATTATTTGGCAGTATGTTGGTGTCACAGTAAAATGATTATATGCTAAAGTATTTATCCTTTTTTCTTGATTTTTATTAGAAAAATATTTGGGTCAACTGCCTCAAAGTTGACCTTAAGTTCACCACGGTCCCTTACTCTGATAGACAGATTACTTAATCTAAGGTGCATATCGTGTAATTTAGAATCAATGCTGCAAAGACTGGACGAAAGAGCCTCCATTCCCGTCTTTGACATGAACCACAGCCTGCAGATTAACGGTAAAATAGTATGAAATAGTTCAGGCAGCATGTTGTAAAAGCCTTTCACGAACTGATAGCTCAGTAACTGTTGACTATGGCACGTTATATTGCTTTCATACGTCATTTACGGCTCAGTTGCACATGTTTCTACAAAATATGTATGTCCTAAATAGATATGCCAATTACCCTAATGGAAAGCAGGAAGGCGTGACCGCTTCAATTAGCGAGCCTGTCCCTGTTTCATTTCTCCCGCAACACCTCGCAGAGTTCGGTGATGAAACACAATGTATTGTGGCGGCTATACGTTGGCCCTTTCTGCAGCTGGAAATTGAATGTTCTCGTTTTTGCCTCAAACCGATCCGACACTACAGCGTGGATGATGTTACCAACAACACACCCACTCCAGGGGCATCAAATTGCAACACTGGCTGTTTTGTACATGCTCAGTTCCTCTGTGTATCTCCCACACGTTCTTTGTGCCGCTGGAATCAACACCTTGCGAATGAAACACCATATCTGCCCCGAAGCTTTGAGCTGCTTCGGTAAAAATGGTCACAGTCCAATGACTCGCTGTATTACTCCATCAAAGTTTCTGTTGTGCGTTTGTGCATGTGTGTTCATGCACTGTTGGAACATGCGTACTTACTCGACATGCTCGATGCATAAACCTCTAAACGCGTCTGTTATCTTTTTGATTGGCAACCCAAAGTAACTTCACACACTGGGGGATGTATGGTCACGGAAAGATGTGACAATTGATGGGGATTGTTTAATTTGTGCACATTTTCAGCAGCAGTTTTCCTGCAGTTAGTCCATTCGTACTTGTCTTCCTTCCAACAAGTCCCAGTTGGACTCTCGGCCTCTCTCTCCCTGTCTCAGCCTCTCTCGCCTCTCGTTCTCCTTGTCCTTGTACCTAATTTACAGGCTTGTTAGCAGGGAGTCTCCTTCACTTCAAACTATTTCACTTAGAGCAACCAAACATATCTTTTTTGTTCTTAACTCTCATTTTTTCCACTCTGGATACGTAGCAATTACGGACAGGAGGTGCTCCTACTTTTTTTTTCAATATTGTGAGCTGTGCTAAACTGAAATCATCTGGTCTGGTGCTCTTTGCTCTATTTCGGGGGCTTTGTTTTTGCAAAGAAACTAGATTTGGCTTCTCGCCCATTTCCATTCTCCTCTTTCTGTGCATCGCAGGACTATTATGACTGTCAGTCATTTCCCAACATAAAGGGGCTCATTTGAAAGGGCTCAATGCAAATCTCATATCTTACATGAAACAGTCTTGATTTATTTTCCCCAAGCTTTTCTTCCTAAGTCTTCAAACAGCCTCCCCATGCACCCCCTCACCAGGCACACACACACACACACACACACACACCCCTCCTGGCTGGATTCTTGCCTTTCAACATCCAGTCAAAGGAATGGGGAAGTGCTCTGTGGACGGTTGCCACGGTCCTCCAGCACCTAGCCCCACCACACACACACACACACACACACACACACACACACACACACACACACACACTTCCCTTCTCCTCTAGTCGATATCTGCCCACAGCAGGTGCCGAGCCCATCCCACAGATAGCAGTGATATTGAAAAAGGGAAAGTATTGCGAACTTCATTTATACTCCGCTCACATATCTGTCATCCGTCTTATTCCATGTAAAGCTGGATAACGCACGTTATTATTAGCATCTGCTCTGTCTGTGTTTGCAGATGCCTATTTCTCTTCTCTGCAGATGTCTCAGCGATGTAAAGGTGCTTTAGCGGTCCACCAAATCTATTATGCGACAAATTCGGAGCATGAAAACAGATCCAGTGTGTGTGTGTGTGAGTGTGTGTGTCTGGTTGTTGTGTAGTGTACATCTGTATTGTGCATGTCCAGTTTTTCCATCTTTGTTGATAATCCTTTCCCTCGGCTGGCGCACAATAAGCCCATCAATAGCGTGACTGTTCTGGCTTCATGACATGTGCTCACACACTGTCTGAAACTGCCTTCACTAGGAAGTTGGGTTGTTTTGCATCCTCCAGGATGGCAACAGAGGACACACACTGCATTACTGCCAGACGAGGCAATGGGAACCTCCGATGAGGCAGCTGTGACCTTGCAAACAGAAGCTTGGGTGCGTGTGCCAAAACCTCACCCATCTTCCCCATGGTGAATGTCTGGAGTGCCAGCAAAACCAGGTGCCCCTCCAGAAGTGTGTGTAAAGGCCAGGATGGAGCTGTGAGCCGCCATCCTGGGGCTTTTTGACGTTAGAATTGAGAGCACCGACAAGACAATGTTAATTATTATTGACTGATTTTCTGGCTTGGCAGATTCACACTAGACTTGACTCAACAGCATTTCTGATCAAAATTCTTCTGGCTGAAATAAGAAAGCGCCTTCAATTCTCAAATAGTAACCGCAGTGTTTATTTGCAGCAACTAATGAGAGAAGCAGGGTTTTATTTAAGACGGGCCATTATTACAGACAGAACTGTGTTTTTAATTTGCCCTGTTTTGTCAGTACATTTGATCCCATTGCAAGAAGAAACTAAATTGCTCCCCTTTGTCCTGTTAACATCTGTTTCTGCTCGGCAAATTAATTCCAACAGTATTCATGTTATGGCCGCAGCTCTGTTTCTGTTTAAACATTAACATTGATTTTGGCTGACTTAAGGATTCATTAAGATTGACTACATTTTGTTGTTAAACTGCTGTTAATGAAACTCAACACTTCCTGTGGATTTTCAGAGTAAAACCCACTTTTGTCATCATAGAAGGCTTTTATTTTGAGACATGTTGAAGAGTTAAATTCGGCTAACATGGAAAAAATTGGCAAATTAAAAGGGCCTTGTGTGAGTTAGTTCAACAGCCATTACACACAATATTAGAAACACAACTTATTACCTGTACCGTTCTTATAGAATCATTAACAGAACAAACCATTGGGTTATGAAATTCAAAGTAATTCAACAGTCCAACTTTTTAAATGAATGCAACTTCACAGCAGAACATTAAATCAATGACTTCACTGCACTCGGATTCTATACTTTCTGGCCACTCGGGCGTTATCTTGAAGCCAATTCTTTAGAAGCAGAACGATGCTCATTTGAAGCTTATATCCCACAGCCTCAGCCTCCAGATCTCCATAATCACCAAACCTCCCACAGTGAGAAGATTATCAAAGAACGCATGTAGCAAGCCATCTCTCACCACAGAGTCCTCCAGGCTAAGAGGGAAAACATGCATACATCAAGTGAAACATTGTTGAACATAATTAGCTACCTTATCCCAGTGGTCATTGGAACCTTAAAATCAATAGCAACATTAGTAAAACAACAGTGAACACGGAGCACCAGTGCCTCGGTGCATGCAGCATGCAAAAACAGCTCTGTGGCAGCAAAGCAGCATTATTGTTTATCTGATTCCAGCATCTCCTCCTCTCGCGTTGTTGTTTCTACAAAAACAAGATGTAGATGCTGTCGAAAATGTGGACCGGCGGCTGCTGTGTTTGAGGAGACTTTTGTCAGATGGGGGGAAGGCAAACTCGGTCCGCCAGCCGGGATTGTGGTTGAAGAGGTAAAACCGGGGGAAACTCCCATCCAATAAACTTTGGTTTGGGGAAGGTTTCTGCAAGTGTAGAGGCCTGTAAGTGCTCAGTGTTTATCTCCTGATTTATGCAGCGCTGTAGGTTTCCTCGATTTTTCTAACTTTTCTAGCTTGTCAGCATTGCGCCTCTTGCATAATGTTACAATTAGGCTGGGTTAAATGCTACGCGAGGGGAATGCGAGAGAGAAGCTGAAGAGAAATGTAAAGGTTGATAAATACACTAAGTGATCCTGAGGTCTTTGTGCTCTGTTTTCAATTTCCTTTTCCACATTCTCCCACATGAAATGGAATAACCTTCACTGCTTATATAACCTTCTGCATTTGATTACCATATTAAAGTCCTTAACAGCATGAAGCTAATTTGTGAGCTATGGATGTCTTTGGAGAAGGTCACAGTAATGAAGTGTACACCAAGAAAATGATTCCAGCTCCACTTATTAAACATTTGCTAATTGTTTTTATTTTCGTGATGAGAAATTTTAATAAGAAAGGGTCCAGTCTGAGCGTACCTGCGACTGTCCTCTCCTTCTTCTAATGGAACGTTCTGCCCCTCGTTCCTCCACCGGTGTTTCTAATTATCCCCTCTGACACAAGATACTCTGGTAATTTCGCCTTGTTAGGTTTAAGAGATGGTTGGATGGAAGAACCATGTTTTCTGGGTTGGTTCTCTGCTAATAGTCTGGCTAACAGCCTCAACAGGAGACGCCTGCATGAGGGTAATCTAGGAAACTCACCACAGAATGTCTCTTTTTCAGGTTGGACTTTGTTCATATGGTGCATCTACCCGAGCAGCTGTCAGAGGAGTTTAGTTCAACAGGAATCTTTACAGTAACACTCCGCCTTCCTGCGCTGTCGCTGCAAGATTTTCTATTTTAAACAAAGAAGGGGGACAACTATGTTTCAGTTATAGCCAATATCTTTCTGTGTTATGTCAGCATTAGTAACAGTCAGTTTCTCTATCTGTATCCAATATTCCACCAATGAGGACTTCTTCGTTCAAAAACAAGCCAAAAAACTTTTGATTCTGCTTAGTCAGGTTCCATAGTAATTTACAAAATCAAGCTGTTTCTGTTATAGCACCACCATCAGGTCAATTGAGGTATAATCTAAAGACAAGACAAGACCTGATGCCATCACATGTCAATGGTTTTTAACAAGAGGCAGGAAATGCAGACTAATCACTTTGTCTCCACTCTCTGTTGTGCTAACGGTGAAAGAAACAAAAGTCTGTTAAGAACATTTCCTAAAGAGAGTGAGTGTGACAAAAAAAACAACATAATTGAGAGACGGGAGTGTCAGAAAGTGGCACGAGATCGCAGTGTGAGCCAGGGGGTTAGCAGAGACTAGAAAGAGCATGTCCTTAGACAGAGCTCCTTCAAACTCCAAAACATCTTCAAAAGGAAACCCCACAATGTCTTGGTGGTGCCACCTGCACACAGAGGGCAGGCTGCCACTGTTTCAATGGGCGCTGTATGCACACCCCAGCGGGCTTCCAGATAGCAGGCTAAAGAGCTTATTTCCCAAATCTCTTTATCCTTTCTAGAACTGTGAGACGTTGACAGAAAGTCAGTTAACTCTAGCCAGTGGCAGCTGCATGGGTTTTGCATAATTAATTATTTATACGGAGCCAGACATAGTAATTACCATCCAGATGAATATGATATTCTAATCAGGCAGGCTTTAATTTTAATTGCCCTCCAGCATCTAACTGTCAGTGCTGGCCTGGCTTGATAAAGTGGAGAGTCTCTAAACACCATTAGACATCTGCTCTGAGAGCATTGCCTCCACTACCCACCAGCCCCACCATCCGCCATAAAAATCAATACAGGACTGGTGTGTGTGTGTGAGAGAGAGAGAGCGAGTGTGTGATCTCGCTCATTTTTCTATGGAAAGCCATTTTTCGTCAATGACAAAACCAGAGCAGAGCTTCAAGCTATGAAGCCCCCTCCCTGATGATTGATGAGACCTCTAGGATTTTGTGTTTCTTTTCTCCTTTTTTTTTGAGAATTTGGAGTCTCATCTCAATATCCTGTGGAGGAGCTTATCATGCTTCCCTTTGTCCCTTTTTCTAAAAAAGACTCTTTTCTGACAGGTGCAGCAGAAAGACTGATGTATTTGTTTCCAAGCAAATCATTCCTGGTACACTGTGTTTTTTTCTCTCTCTTCGGCAATAGCTTTCTATCTTAATCTGACACTCAGTATGAATATTAGTGTTCATTTTCAAACTCGCAATGTGGGCAAAGTGTATTTTTCTTGTGTGTGTGTGTGTTTGAGTGTGTGCAATCATCCTAAGACCCGTGACAACTGGCACTTTTGGCTCACTTATTTCCCAGATTTGGGAATTTCATGTGTACTGATGCCCAGGTCTCAGAGAACCCTTGACAGATCCCGATGCAGAAGGATCCATAATCCCAACAGCTGTTTCATGGCAAGGTTTTATATTCTGTACAGTTTCCAGCCACAATTCCAATAGGAAAATGTTATCACACATTTTACACAGGTCTTACAGTTAGAGCGGCGGCCAGCTGTAGGGATTGAATTTCATACTCTAATTGGTGATGCTTACAGTACATGATGAAATGTGAATGTAACATGAACTATCTCAGCATATGTCTCTCTCTTTAGTGCTGTAATTATATTGTCAATCATTAAAAAAAACAAGTATCTTATCTCAGTATAGGAATACCTTTACTATGCCAGGTGGCTTTTTATGCAGTAATCACTGATAAACAAACCATTGGCAGACAAACGTGTGTATGAACAGCTGATTGGGGAATTTGCACCAGTTTGGAATGGAGGTTTTCATCCGCTGTGGGGCCGGTATACAGCATACTATGCCAAGGCTGCACCTGCAGCGTCACAGAGAGATGGACTGTGTGGAAATGAAAACACTTAAACTTCCTTGACACAATCTGGAAAGGCGAGGAAACATATGGAATCCACAGTTATTATGGCTCTGCACCTCAAGTGAGAAGATGGATGGCTTCACAGATGTGCCTGACAGACTGATAAACCCAATGGCCTCAGCCGGTTTGGTACATTTCCCAAAGCACTAAATGAAAACGAGAGAAGTTAACTTATATAGCGTCTGATGGCCTTTTTTATCCCCTCATCTCTTCTTTTATTTCAACTTTTAAAAGCGTTGTTTTCCGCCCACTAGCCACTGTCAGTGAGAGAAAATGAAATGATAATTGACAACACTTGCAAGAATATTTGAGTCCTTCAAAAACCCTTGATTCCTACCTAAACCTCCCATTGTTTCTCATCATCATTGTGCATTCACACAGTGGAGTAACATTCCTTTATGCAGCTTGGCTCAAGGTTTTTTGATCTCCACATACTGCGACTGAGGTGAGGGAAGTAAGGTCCTCAGATGTCTATGGCTTCTCATGCCCAAAGTTTGAATTTCATTAAAAGCCCTGTCTGCTCCCTCAGCTACCAGGAACAAAGCATGAAATGGACTCAATAGTAATCCTGCCTGCGAGGCGCTGGTGTCAAAGGTCACCCGTCGCCAGCAGATGAATCCTGTGGTTGGGGTGGCAGAGGCTATGATGGAGAGGAGGAGAAGACAGAAGAGCTGTTTTTCCCAGGTTATCCAGGGAGAATCTAATGAGGAGGATTGGAGGAGAGAGAAACCATTCGGCAGGCTGGGCGGAGTGGCGAGAGGCAAGCTTCGGGAAAACTTCAATACATAAAGCAACAGAGAGGGGGATGAGGCGGTGAGATGGAGAGAGAGAGAACTCTAATGTGTAACATGAGAAGAGAGTGAGAGTGAGACATAAGGCACAATCAGAGGTTGCAGTCTATGGTGTTGCGTGAGAGCCACTTAGTTGCCTGAGGACAAGCCTAAGGCTAATAAAGCTGAAAGTTGGTAGACGCTCTGACCTTGCTTTGGAAAGCAAAGCCCTAATAAGGACACAGTCCAAAGTGAGGAAAAACTTTGCTGTTTCTCTCCAGAGCAAACACTCTCGCCGTCACCGTTTCATACTCTGTCCTTTCATTATAGCACAGAGAGGAAGAACCTATAGGCCTCCTAATGAAGGGGACCACTGGATCGGATACATTAAAGCGAGGGATTAGACAGTGCCTGACATGGAATCTGCCTTTGAACATGTTCACAGTGCATGATTAGTAAGAGGCTGTGAAATTTCTAACTCAATTATAACAGGCTTTCATATTAATGGGATTTTAGAATGTGGGAGCAACATTCATTTTAGTTTCATCTGTCAAACATTACGCTCAAGTATGTAACACCAGTTATACACTAAAAGAAAATCTGAAATGTGTTACGTGTAAGTGGTATCATGACTTCACTTTAACTCTCTGTAACGGTGATATGTCTTCTTCTGTTGAGTTGAATTGCTCTCTGCGGATTCCTTTTTAGCCGGTGAAAGCACTGTGAAAGAATTAAAAAACTGTGCAGGGTTACAGTGGGGCCACAAAAAGCTTTTAGTTCTTGTTTGGTGTGAATGGATTCACAAAATATAGGCTTTACACGTCCTTCAGCTGAATGAAACACGATGAATTCCACTCTCTAAAACCTTGATTTTACATAAAACCACTGCAGACTACGGGTCAGAGGAGTTCAATACATCTGTCTGTCTCATTAATGAATAATAGACTGACACTGAAGTGGCCACAACAAACCAAAACGGAATGTCTAAGTAAGACAGAAGAGAAATACCGGCAATGAGGAATTTAACAGCGGGAGCAAAGACAAATCCTCAAAATCGTTATTTCTTTATCCGTGATGTGACTTCCTCGGCTTACCCGTAGCTTGATCCTTTCCAGTCATCTGTGGAGTGGACAGGAAAGGTTTGCTCCATGCTGTCCTGGTTCTCCACATCAGAAAGGGGCTGATAAGGTAAAGGCTCGTGGAGGCTGGAGCTGGCTGCACTAAGAAAGTTTGACAAGTAGTCAATGTGAGTCCTCCCAGGGTGTGTGTGTGTGTGTGTGTGTGTGTGTGTGTGTGTGTGTGTGTGTGTGTGTGTGTGTGTGTGTGTGTGTGTGTGTGTGTGTGTGTGTGTGTGTGTGTGTGTGTGTGTGTGTGTGTGTGTGTGTGTGTGTGTGTGTGTGTTTCTACACGGGGCTCAGTCAGTCAGAGCACTTTTTGGCCCCTGGAGATAAAAAAAGAACTTCCAGCATGCTCTAATACTGTAGATAATTTGGACCATGATGTTTTTATAACGAGGCAAGGGATTAGGGTTTGGTTCGAGCTTTCCTTCATGAATTCAAGATTAACAACAGGGTCTGTCTGCGCAGCCAATTTGAGGAAGGAGAGATTTTTGAGCAGATCAGCCTTTCAACAGGTACATCTGAGGATAGTCCGACCGTGAGGTGTTATCAGAGGGGAAAACAGAAAGAGAGGGAGAGTGTATCAGTCAAGCAAGTGACCGCTCTGCTGTTCATGCAAGTGAATCCAATTGTATCACCATTACATGCATGTCAGAGTTTGTTTCTCCAAGACCTTTAACACAGCCTCCTGAACATGCCAGAGCAAATCCCTGTGAATTGGCCCGGCGCTCCAACATTAATCTGAGGCAGGGGTGACCATCCACAGACTAAATTGAGCCCTCAGAGACTGTTCACCCAGAGAGAAAGTGTTGTTAGAGAGCTTGGAGGGACTGGGAAGGTAGTGTTGCCCCCAAGTCCAACAGCTTGTGCTGCTGGAGATGAGATAAGGGTTATCAGCTGCCTGGCTCCACTGCGGGGAAGTGCTGCATTCTGATGCTAAGAGCAGCAGCAGCAGCAGCCTCACAGCCACGAAGAGCCCCCTAAATATAAAACCCAGGCAGGCATCAAAGCTCATTCTGGGGCCAATATAAGCGGAATGCCAATAGAAAATGGCTCAGAGATGCATGGCACTGATGCAGTCATCTGTGCCAAAAAGGGAAACAAAACAAAAACATTGTCGCGCCCTTGCTAGAGATACTTTATCATTCTGCAGTTATTTTCTCTTGGATTTAACACTCAATTCATTTTTCATTTTCATTTTCTCCCGCTCCCTTTTGTTCAGCTTCACCTAACAAGTCACCGACATCGACATTTCATTGGCTGTACCTCATAGTTAAAACATAACTAATTTCCCCGCGACATTATTGTTTCGACCTCAGTAACTTTCTTTATTTGCTGCTGTTGCTTTCAGGGGAACCGGCGATTGCTAATCGTCTTCATTTGCATATGACGATAAGTCTAATATGGTTGGTGGCTAATCCCTCCCTCTAAGTGCTGGATAACAGACCATTTTTAGCTTTTAATCCATTAATGAAATTTGTTTGCTCATTGACTTGAATCATCACCATAATTATAGGGATGAATTTATCATTCCAGCCTTTTTGAAATGATGGGTATTGTACATGTCATTTGCATATATGAATTAATGACAGTGATGTGTCATTAATTGATATGATTTTTCATAGACATTACAGTGCAAACCGCATACGCCCGGGTGCCTTAATGACTCATGAGGTGTTAAGTAGACATTTTTAACAATGTGAAAGTGAACTCAAATTCGAAAACAACCTTAGCGAACCTTAGTTATTGCAGAAAGGCCAATTTTAAGAAGTTACAGCGCTGTACCGTCAGTGATTTGTATGACATGTAAATGGAAGCGCTGTCTTATAATTTATGCATACGGTGACCCATTACTTTTATATGAATGCATTTCAAAAGCTCACGGAGGAGAATTGAAGGTGCACGAGTGTAACCGTTTAAAATTACAGTGCCGAGACCTTCATCTGACATCCTTAAATGGATGGGATTTTACTGGTCAGCACTTTGAAATCATTAACCATTGTTTAGTGTCTAATGCACATATTAATTATGCATGCTGGTTAAGATGTATGCATCATAGTATAGCTCTTTAAATCTCTTAGAACATATTTTTAGTTGCTCCTCATTGATTCCTTACAGCTCTTCCACTACACAGCCACAATTTGCAGATGCAACGTTTTGGAAGCGTGTTCCACTCCACTGTCCCCCGTGTCTTGATATAGACAAAGAAAGCTCGCTTGGCCATTCAGAGGAGGATCCTTTGGCCCGTGTTGTCAGTTGGTTGATGTTGGATGCTCAGCGAAAGGATGCTGCCCAGTAGCTGTGGATCACAAACACAGTAGTCATTGCGCACAAACCACTGTCAGTTCTCATCATTCCCAAAGACCCTGAGGGCTGGAGTGTGCATGTGAGTGAGGTGCTTACTTTGTGTTCCTCACTCCTGATAGCCACCCTTGAGGCACCTTTCATCCAGAGATGTGCTCTCCGCTATTTTCAGCCCCCTCTATATGTTAAGGGCTGGAACCATCAAGAAGCACTAGATTGGAAAACCTGAGAGTGGCATCAAATAAATCTAAGGTTCCACAAGCGGTTTCCCCTCCACCTATTACAGAGCTCCAGCTGACCGGCCAACACAGCGTCTAGTTAATAAATAGTTTCCACTGAGATGACTCCTGGGAAAGAGGCAGAAAAACAAAACATCTCATCCTGTTCCGCACTCTGCATTTAGATTTTTACATCAAAACCGCAGGGAAAAGGAAAATACAGTTTATGCTGCATACCTGATGAGAGGAAGAAAAAAGAAAAAACGTCTCGCAATTCAAAGCTTTGCTGTGAGTAAATTTTTGTGCCACACTAAAGGTTATTATTTCCACACCATAATCAGTTCAGCAGGCCGTGTTTACTAAAGCCACTATCTGTTTATGCACCCACCAGGACTATGATTTTTTTTCTTTTTCCATTCTCTCCTTGCATCATTCACCCGCTGCGACGATAATCCTGCTGAATGATTAACATTCTGACTCCCTCTGCATGAGTGGGATGAGTTCAGAGTCCCTGAACCTGAAATTCAAAGCTATCAGGTGTTGCTAATGTGTTTCCAATTTCCTCCCATCCTCTTAACGCAGCCCGCTGAAAAACGGCATCAATATTACAGCGAGCCACAATGCTGCCTGTAAGCGTACAAGACAGCTTTCACATCTGATTATGACCCCTCATAAGCAACGACTGCTGCATCTGTCTAACTCCTGCCCCTAAACATCGCTTAGGGCTACACAGGCCTTCATATGGCCCCAATCTCTCCATGTCAGAGTGGCAGGAGGGTAATCACTGGTGACAGAACTGCCCGTCTGAGTAGCTTTCTCGGTTGTGTGCATGTCTGAATCTGTGTGTGTGTGTGCGTGTGTGTGTTATACCCAGCTTGTCTTAAGTGGCTACTGTGGCAGATGTGGATATTTCCTCTGCATCCGCACAAGGCCTCAGGTCTATTGCCCCCTTCACCCCCCTCCTCTTCCTCCTCTCCTCGTGTTGCCCCCCCTGCCATTCACCTGGGAGCGTGTGGGGAGTGGGAGGAGTGGTGATGAGCTTCTTGTCCCTGGGCTGCCTGCGGGGATCCTGGGATACTGTGACGATGTCACGCAAACCATCCGGGCTTCTGGGAGTAACATTCCACTGTCACGCAGACAAAGTGGTAGTCAGACCTTTTGTTGTGTGTGTGTGTGTGTGCTGGCTTGGATTTGTCTGAGTGCACTTTATATGTGTGTGTTCAGGATTTGTGCATGCATTGCCTGTATGTGCATGTAATCCTATATATGAAACATGAATGACAGCGGCGGACTGTCGTGCCACACCGGTGTCACAGGGGAGCCGCTCCCATTCATCCACCTTTGGAATCACACACAAACACAGGCAGGACGCAAACGCACACACACACTCCAGCGGAAGCACTTAGACGGGGAGAATGATTACACGTTTCCTCTTTTTCGTTCCATCAAATCTGGCAACTGCATCTATTTTGCCGTCAGTATGGAGCGCCCATTAATGACCTTTTACATAGCATACCTGCATTATTCCTATTCTTTTATTCCTTTTACTCTCGCTACCACACAGTTAAGATATAGCTGGAATATAAATCGTAGGCCATCTTCTTTCTGTATGTGCCTCATCTCTCTTTCTTTACAACCATGTAAATATCAGCTCCATATCTGTGTGTGTGTGTGTGATACTGTAACTAAAAGGATACAGGGTAGATTTCCCCCGCCGCCTGCAGAGTTCTTCTTCATCTGCATGACAATAGCACGACTCAATGAGTACATTTAAGACCATGTCGGACCGTACTAAACCGCAAATTCAACACTACATATAGAAAGAGAGGGTGAGCGTGAGGGTAATCAAGACAGATGCATAGCAAGAGAGAGTAAAGCTAGTGTGTGTGTGTGTGTGTGTGTGTGTGTGTGTGTGGAATGTCCTTTGTTATTTTGCCGCTCGGTTCTTATTCTTGGTTTGTATGACACCTGCGATAAGTTTAGGTGAAATCCCAAATTTCAAACGCGGATGCCGAGCTACCACATAGCCCCGGGCCAACACTAAAATCTCCTCCTCACACTGTCAACCTCATAAATAGTTAACGTTCAAAACACTGAGACAGTCCTACAAACTTTCTCCCCATTTTCATATGCTGCTTGTCATACTCCTGTCACACTCTTCAGACATATGAATGTAATATTAATCCTCCCTCTACCCCTCCTCTGCCTTTTCCTCCCCCCTCCCTTCCTCTCTCTCTCTCTCTCTCCCTCTCTCTCTCACTCTCTATCTCTCTGTCTTTCTTTCCTCCGCCGCTGCTGCTGCTCTCCTATATTTTCCTCCTTGGCCCTTTTCCAACTGAGCTGTCAGACCGAGGCCTCATCTTAGCCCTGTACCGTCGACGCCGAGCCGGAGCAGAGCATTTGTGCGTGGCATCTGCCAAATGGCGATGGCCTGTCAGGCTCCTCTCTCTGTCTGTCAATGAGTAATTGGCACACATATGAGCAGACACATGCAGGTGGCTGTCTCAGCTCGGCGGTACCTCCCCCTTCCACCTCAGGACCCCCAAGGGGCCCGTTTAAGCAGAGGTCCTGTGGCGGCAGCCTGCTTGTGGATATATTATGGGCAATATCCTGCACCTCTTCGCAAACTTTAAGTGGCAGAATAAAACATAATTGGCCGTCTGGACTTGAGGCGTAATGACATCCATTCATTCCAGGGATTGAGAAAGTTTTCCTTATGCGTGGAAAATGATGGTGAGGAATTTTGTGTTTGTTTATGTAACAGATGGCGTTTGTTCTTTGCTCTTAGTAACTCTGTACCTCCTGCAGTATGCCAGACTTAGAATGTAGCAGCATATGTGGTACAGCAGGGGTGTTAGTCACGGTGCTATAGCCAAATCCCAAACAGGTTGTAAATGCAGGACTGCCTTTCTAGTCCCTCCGTCTCTATCCCCACTGCCATGCTCAAACCCTGACTTCCCCCGTGTTCAGAGATTTGCTGGGGGCTGCTTACCTGTCAAACACGGGGAAAAGTTAGTCACTGTAACACTTTGGATTGTCAAATGAGGCATCCAGGAGGGTTAGACACCATTCGGGATAAAGCTCTTCCTCGGCTCTTGCCCAGTCACCGTGCAAACCCTGCAGGTATGATTCGTGCTGCATTAAACAAGATGCGATGTCTACACGCTCAATAGCAACACGTACCAGACAGACAGATGGGCGACAAACTCTGCTAGTCCAAAACCTCTCACACACACAGAGCAAAAGGTTTTCAGTTATAAGGGTATAAGTTTGATGGATACTAAACTGAAACCCTTATAACTTGGTAATACTTTTTCATAACATGTTAAAGCACCCAATTTAAGTCAACCTAAGCTGAGCACTCTGGTTTTGGACCCACATACTGTACGTAACAGCTAATGTTTATTGATATACCTCAACTTTAGCCTGTTGTATCCCTACGCAACTTCCAGTGTGGCCAATTTGCGATTCATGAGACGCAACCTATGTTCAGATCGCATCGTTTTATGGATTACTGTCCACGCAGATGCATTCTTGTACAGAAGTGGACAGGAGACGATAACACTTCTCAGCTCTTGCGCCGTCTATAAGGGAGAAAAGCACTCATTAGTATGTAAACAGGACTGTGTTGGGTCAAAACAACGAGACCCGGTGGACTAGTCAGAAGAAAGTGGCCCCGAGTCTTTCCACTGACAGACATTGGAAGCCCAGGAGCTGTGGAAGCCAGACCACCAGCCTCCCTGCTGACTCTCGCCCGCAATCAACGGCATTGTGAGGCCACTGAGAGGTCAATACATGATCCAGACACTTATCAACCGCCTCCCAGTAGCCTCCAGACTGTTAACATCTCCTTAAGTAAATTGTATGCGAGCCACTAAGTGTTCTTCCACCCTGACACTCCACTGACCTCAGTAGGCATCGCAGATTTCCCTTCCTCCCCCTTCAGATCTCTCTCTCTCTCTCTCTCTCTCTCTCTCTCTCTCTCTCTCTCTCTCTCTCTCTCTCTCTCTCTCTCTCTCACAGTTGTTCTGTTTCTCCCCCTCCCTCCTTTCCTCACTATCAGAGGTTACCCGATCGCGCTCACCAGTGACATTATTACATGAAAATTTCCATACGGTCCTCATTTCATTCTGCGGACAGAAACGTCCACCTTGTAATCTCTGGCTTTCCGCCTTTCCCTTGCTGTGGATGCTTCCTGATATGGAACACAGTGGTGGCTGAGTGGTATTGTGGCTTCAGCTCCCCCACCTCCACATCCACCACCACCACCACAGATGCTATTTCCATTTGCTTTGACAAGGTAGATGGCTTTTGTAGTGGCGTATGGTATAGTGCACCATAGTGGAACTAAAAGACTGAATCAAGTGGCCTGATCCGCATCTCTCTAGGGGTCAATGCTGCAGAGATGAGAGAAATCCCCATCCTCCAGTGGACCCCCGATGTGACATTCCACCGCGCACAAACCATTCGCAAGTACATTTCCCCCCGCAATGCGAAAACAGGAGCAGCACCATGAGATTTTTTTGTGATGCGGAGAAAAGGTACAATAAGGTGTAAGGCACGCGCCGCACTCCAACACACCGCAGTGACTTTATACTGTATGTATGAAAATGTTGCATGCATGAGTAGAATGGGAGGAGGAACCCAACATTATAGGGAGAGAGGGGAGAGGGTGGGGAGGGGGGGTTGGATCCCATCAGCCAACACTGTGCTGTGCAGTGTGTGTGACTGTCTGGCATTCAAAATTGATGCCAGTCTGTTTTTATTCAGCTTTCCGTACATCTGCAGGTGCTGTTGCCACGGTGCCTTTAAATATTTCATGGGTCTCCAACTTCTATGCGCTAGCCAGCAATCCAAAGATATCGATTCATTTCACCAATCAAAACACCATGTCGTTGCCCTCGGATGTCAAGGCCCTGGCTACTGATATGCTCCCCTCGTTTTTCTGCTTGATTAATCAATAAGTGCCCCCGCAATTTTGCCCAATTAGTTTCACACTCTTCCCATCGATTAAGTACGCCGGAAAAACATATTCCATTTTGATGCACATCAGAGGGAACTCAGACACCTCATCAGGTGGTATTGATCACAGGCAGTCGCCCTTACCGAGCTGCGTGCCAATGACCTCCATCATTAGGCCCCACGGCTGCTGGCTTATGCACTCCAGACAAGGGCTGCTGTCATAACCCCCCCCCTCCCTTAAGCTACCCACCCCCCGTCATCATCTCCTCCTTTTGATCTCCGTCTTCCTGTTCTCTCGCTCGCCCCTTAACTTCATCATCCTCTTCATCATCTGGGTGAATTCTTCCTATAGCCTTTTCCTCCACCGAACCCTCTCCTTCCATTCCCTTCTTCCCTCTCTCCTTCCCCTCTCGTTTCACCCAATTTCCATTTCTCCTACCTTCCCCTGCAGTAATCAGATCATGGCAACCCCCTGCTGGTGTTAATGGAGGTGAGAATCCGCTGTAGGTGTCAGGATGCATCTCATCTCTCAGGTGCTCGCCCGCCAGTAATGAGGACGGGCACTGTCAAAACCCGACCCCCCTGCTGTGCCACACACACAAGGGCATAATGAGCACTGCATATAAATAAAGGAAAAAGAACAAATAGTTAAATTCTCGCCTTGGTCCACCACCTGTTATGGTGTGAGTCGACCATTCCTTCCTCGTAGCTCTCTGCTGTTGTTCTGTTCTTTCAATTTCCACCGCAAATAGATGCAATCAAACGGCCACTGGCATTTATTAATTAATACCGACTGAGGACTGCGTTCAACAAGACTCATCAGAAGTGTCAAGTGCATCTCAGAAATCAACGCGCTTCGCACAGCGGTCGTAGTGCATATTAAATTGCAACACCTACAGACAGTGCTGACAATTCAGGCGGATTTTTGATTGCAATATTCCTTTCAGCGTTGCTCGTTTTTCACTCCTGTTCCATAATTACGAGTAGAAGCACTTCTCTGTCTAAATAAATGTCTAAACCATGTGGAAAAGCATAGCCGGGAGCAGCGCTGGTCAGTGCAGACAGACGGATCAATACGTGAATGGTCCTATCATTATTCAGCTAATGCATGTTGGTTTAACATGCATGAGACAAAGCAAAGGGGGAATAGAAAACAGTGTAACTCATAACAGCAGGTGTGTGTTTGCGCTGCTCACCACGGATTTGTTGTGAAATTAATCACCAAAAGCATTTAAAGTGTCTCACTAATAAGTTATTTGTGTTTATGCCTCAGATGTAAATTGTAGGTAATAGATAAATCACAGTGTGAGTCTGTATGTTTCTCACATAACATCAAAAGCCTCCCCCAGTGCTGCAGCGCCTCTCCACGCTGTTGGTAAAGGTTTATTTATTTTTTGCTTTCATGGACCCTGACCCATCGCTGTAAAATCATACTGCGCTCTGAGCTTGTTGATGTGTGAAAACTTTCAACAAAAAGCTTCAGGAGACCTCTTTAGTTTGCATTGCTACTACCTTTTGATGGGAACTACATAAATTATGCATGGGCTGAGCATTAGGGCTGAATTTAAACCCCAATGTTATACACCAGCGCCTCAAGATATCTGAACACACAATCAATAATTCTCCATCAGCCGGGGAGGCTTCCGAGAGGCCCACACAGTCTTCTTTGAAGCCGCCTGACAAGTTAAACCCGGTCCAGTTTCTGCTCTGCTAATGGCTACCCTCTTAGGAGAATATAACATGTTCTTTTGTAAAGTCTTCTTATTTTTATTTGCCCCAATTGTTTGATACACAGGGTATTACAGGGATCAGTTTTAGACTTAGTTTAGTGTTGGAGTGTGGATGGCTGTGAAGACGAGGGAAACGGGGGGAATCCTTCTCTTTGAACGCAGCATCGGCTCAGCTGTGCGAGGAACACGATCCATTTCAGTCTAGGAGAGCTTTAAAAAAATGACAGCCGCGGTTTTTGGAAATTCACTTTAAATCCTTGAATGTTTCAATCATCCCATCTTTGTCTCTCTTCTTCATCGGTATTCGGTGATGTTCTCCAAAAGGAGAATTGGGAGATTTAGAACGTGTGCACTAATGAAGCAAACCTCCTGTTTTTAATTCCTCGAACAAGCCATCGATCAATTAGGAACACAGCGATGTTTGCGCCCCTCTGTGTCTGGTTGAGACCCGGCTTTGATTGATACGCTGATTCTACCTACAACAAAAAGCTGTTCCCACGAGGAAGGAGCCAAGATTTTCAACACCAGCCTAGAAACATGAAAAGGATTTCTTTCTCATTTTTTATTCCCTCTCTCTGCCTGTCTCTCTCTGTTCATTTCTTTTCCCAGACTTAAGGTAGTTGTCACATCTACAGGGGTTCCTCATATGGTGCAACTCATTGGCAATCTACTCCCAACTTTTCAGCACAAACGCAAGTTAAATATTTCAGTTCATATCAAACACAGAAGTCTGCTTTACAAGATGAAATGTACCACACAACTTCCCAAGGACACATGGGACAAAATCAATAAGTTAATCCAAAAGGCTACAACGGCCGTGTGAAGGTCCAACAACAAAACTTGACAAGTTAGAGGAACACTGAGATCGAAACACCCAAGGTCTCATCAAGCCTTAGCCAAGCTTGCTATCCATCAAATGTGTATTAAATTGAATGCCCTCTCTAAGAGATAAAAGTGTCCTACACGGTTTGTCTGATAGATGTAAAAAAAACAGCCGACATTTTCTTTTACTCAGAAATTCCATCCCTCAGTTTCAGTTTGACCCTCAGCTGTGTATAGACAGAGCTTCTAATAAGCAACATATCAAGTGTGGTCCTTTCCTATTCAGCTGCGCTTATTACCACAGTCTCATGGTCTACATCCAAGTGTGACAGACTGGACTCAAGCATAATGTATCAATAAATCATGTAGAAATAGACACAATGTGCTAAATATGCAAACTACAGATTGAGAATGGATCAACAGTGTTACCCTATCAGCACCCAAACAGCCCCTGATTCCCCTCGTCTCATGTTGTTTTAGTGGTCAAAGCAATGGCATGAATAGTAATGACTACTGGGAAATTACTTAATATTACGAACGGGGATTGTGGCAGAGCAGAAAATAAAGCTGGGGCCACATACTGAGACTGAATGAATGCAGCGTGTGTGTGTGTGTGTGTGTGTGTGTGTGTGTGTGTGTGTGTGTGTGTGTGTGTGTGTGTGTGTGTGTGTGTGTGTGTGTGTGTGTGTGTGTGTGTGTGTGTGAAGAGCGCAGACTGGCTGTGTGGATGTAAATGCAACCTTTAACAACTCACAGCTTCCCTCTGAGTCGCATTCGGAGCTAATAACCATAAATTATAAAGCATCAAATACAATTTGTGTGCGTGTGTATGTGTGTGTTTGAATATTGTGCACAACATTCCTTGTTAAATTTCAATATCACATACAATCCATTTACTCCACAAGCTCTGTGAACAAGTGTCTAAAATCTTGGAGGCCACGCACTGCTGCAACGCTCGTGTCATCCATTTTGGAGATAACCATCAGTAAGTGGAGAGTCATCTTCAAGCAGATTAGATATCACTTTACTGCGTCCAACACATCGGGGTTCATTTGCATATTTCTACTTGAACAAGCACATCTTCGACGTCACCACCCAGAGTGACGTTGGATGTCGATATTACATTACATTACATTACGATCATTTGGCAGACGCTTTTATCCAAAGCGACTTACATTACATTACCGCCCTTCGCAGAGGGGGGAGCAATTGAGGGTTCAGTGCCTTGCTCAGGGGCACCTCGGCAGGGGCTCGAACCAGTGATCCCCCGGTTCCCAAGCGGAAGCACTACCCACTGAGCCACTGCCTCCACTTGATATGTTGTCACGTTGCTTTTGAAACTAGAGAGATGCTGCACACCCGCCGCAACGTTTGTGTGTTTACTGTGACAGCTAGAGGAGTTATCGAGAAAATTACACAGTTGTTGCTATAGCGCCACCATCAGGCATACTTGCAATTCGTATAAAGTACAACAAATTATGGCAAAATGCTAAGGAATGTCCCAAAACTAAGATAATACTTTTATACAACTTGGACTAGACATTCTACATGCAAACTTTTGTGACAAAGGAGCTAAAATTGTGGAAGAAGTGCGTGCAAATGCCTGTGGCCTGTATGAATGAATGCAGACACATGTTAGGAATCTAGATACGACAGATTCTATTACTTAAAGTGGCTACCATAACAACAAATGAAATGTCACTAATGTCAATCAATCGTTGTTAACTTCAAATCCCCCAGACAAGGACTTCCCATTGTCACAGCCGAGCGTGCCGAACATTACTGTTGTTTTGCTCTGTCGGTAACTGAGCCACCAAGGACGACTCCAGTCAGCTGGCCGGGGCGACTGGCCTGTCACAGCCGGAATGATGCAAGAGTTTGACAGAGTGCTGAAGTCACGTGACTAAGGTCGCTCTCAGCACCTCTGTCAAAACAACCCAAGCATTCGGGGGGGAAACCTTGCCTCAGGAAGCAATTGGTGCTCCCTGGATTGGAACCTCGGTTGCCGGGCAGAATAGGGTTTGTTTTTGTCTGTACATGTTGACTTTAGTGTTGTTGTGCAGTTACAGTACAACAATGTGTGTCGGAAAGTGCATCAAGATTCGTGTTGTGGAGTTAAAAAGTCATTTGTGTTCCGCTGGATTCTGTTGTTGTTGCTGAGTTGGGTTGAACATTAGTGCCCCGTCTCGTCCCGCTGCGTCCTCTTGTGTGTGTTCTCACTTCAGCTGTGCATCTAAACAGTATTGACCACAGGGGCACCCGCCGACAAACATACAATGCATCGCGGTCAAAGGGAATAGCGTGTGAGCACTTGGCTTTTTCACTCTTAACAACCAGCGCCACGGACGCTGCGGAGTGAAACAGTCAAGTAGCTGTCAGCTGAGACAGTGGAGCGAGAAGAGACGCAGGGAGAGAGAGAGAGAGAGAGAGAGAGAGGGAAGGGTGAAAAGAGGAGTATAAACAGACGCACCCTGTAACAAGTTTGTATTTTCAAGGTGTCAGGTTCCATGGCCCAGCTACAAGTTTGCGCTCATCTGCGAGGGCCATCCTGTTTGGTTTGGCCCGCGTCCGGGCGTGCGGCAATAAATTTCGCCGAGTGCTATGAACCGTTAATTAGGCTGGCAAATGGAGCTTGTAATTTGGCAGAAGCAAAACCCACAGCACTTTGAATTGCAGATACAGAGGCTGAAAGAAACTCCAACTGCTCTGATTGAAGTGTGTGTGTGTGTGTGTGTGTGTGGGTGTGTGTGTGTGTGTGTGTGTGTGTATCCGTCTGTGTGCGAGAGAGAATCTGACTGAATCTGATTCCATGATTGTGTGACTACTGTGTGTGTGTTTGTGTGTGTGTGGCTTTTTGTGCACGCATGCTGATATGTTGATTTCTGAATGTGTTTTATTCCTTTTTTTTCTTCTTCTGAGGATGAAAGCTTCCTGGCAGCTGCTAATCTTCCAGCCAAAGCAAGACTTGCACTCCTCTTCTCCCCCCCCCTCTCTTTTTCTCTTTCTGTCTGCTTCAGACTGGATGGAAGTGAAATGGGCTCTTTTATGGCGAGTGGGTCGCTGAAAATGGCTAGACAATCGAGCGTGGCGGCGCATTGAAACAACTTGAAGGAGCTGTGATTTACTTTCATCTACATGAAATCACAGGCTATTTAATCACCAGGGGGAACTCAACGCCGCAGCCTGAATGAAACCTGACCGACAGGAGAAGGGTTTCATCAGGCTCGGGTAAGTGCTGTGGACTGTATAGAAAGAGCGCGCGAGAGAGAGAGAGAGAAAGAGAGGGCGAGTGGTGGAAAATAGACGTGTGTAAGTACAGGCTTAGCAGCGTGCCCATCACCATGGCCTTTGGATACGTTCTGAATGCAGCACAGAGGTTAGCAAGGTGAGGCACGCTGCTAGAAGCCCAGCTAAAGGAAAGGAGATACACACACGCGCACGTAGGCACACACTCACACATACATGTAGACTCGCCGTGTGTGCCATGGGAATGCACAACAGCACTACAGGATCAATTACTGGCTGCTTGCTGGAGGGGCCGTGCTGCATGGAGTGTCCAGGGAGGGAGGTCGATCAATGCTGACTGCAGAGAGGTCCAACACAGCACACACACACACACACACACACACACACACACACACACACACACACACACACACACTGCAGCACGGTGGGAACAGGAAGAGCCGCCCGTACCTACATAACTCATATACTTATAACACACACCTTGTACAATACAGAGAACAACAGTGGCCATATGTGCGAGTAACAACACACAAACAGGAAGAAAACAGTGCGGCAGGCTTTTGTTGAGAGCATGAAAGGTCAAAGGTTATACACACTGCCGCCCCAGCTTTACACCTACACCATATCTACAACTCAGCATACCCCACAGTAATTATTGAGGGTTAGAAAAACTCAGAAACGGCAGCAGAAGTTCATCGTCATAGTTGCTATAAGACACAAACTCTCACTCTCACTCTCACTCTTACGCTCTCTCTCTCTCTGGTCTTCCTCACTCACTTCCAGACAGGTCGAGAGTCAGTAAATAGGGAACGTAACGGTCGATTTCCGTGGGGCGGCCGGGCCACACACCAAGCGTGCCGAGCCATAAGGAGCTGTGATCATTGCCCCCCCTGCTGTGAGCGCATTGGCAGCCATGTTTCCATTGGACGTGAGTGGCATTGTAAAAGCATTGTTGGTCACATGATGAAGGTTTGAGAGGTTTTGCCCCCAAACCACTGCCAGAGAAGAGTTGAGAGAGAATCCAGTTTTCACATCAATCTATAAAAAAAAGATAAAAACTGGATCCTCAGAGTTAAATGAGTCTGGAAACATCTCAGTTCAGCATGTTTGGAATGAAAGAACATGGATTCAGCTGTTCTAATGGCACACATGGGCTGATGCTGCTTCCCATAGGACGGAATTCCCAAATTCCTCAATTATCCAACCGCACAGTCAGCATTGGCACTTAAAGAAAAGTCTTCATTTATTCACAGCAATATTGCTTAATGTGTAAAAGTAGAGCACACTCATTCTATCTTTGCCCCGCCACAATAAAGGCGCCACTGCTGGGTGACACTGTATCTATTTACTAGCGTGTGGATTAAATCATGCGTGTAGAAATAAAGATGTTAATGCACATATCTGTAAATGTTAAAATATGGAAATCCTTTGAGACTCTTGAGACCTTTGAGGTGCTGAAAAGATTAAGGCCACACATTAAATGTTTAAAAAAAGGCTACACATAAAAATCTCTTTGACCTTATTTCTCTCATCGCCACACTGCTGTGTTACGCTGCGGCTCATAAAGTGTGTATGAGCGCGGGTAAATTATGCGTGGAGGTGTGTGCATTCTTCTTCTCCCAGTGTGGATGGTGTGTGAGTGTGTAGCATAGTGTGTAGCGTAGTTTCTCTTGAATATGAAGAACATAGCAAATTATTTTCTTATTCTGTGTCCTTAACCTTAATCTCATATCGAGTCCAGTCTGGTTCAGTTTGTAGTTTAGAGCCCGAACAACACACACACACACAGCGTCTCAAAGGGCTTTACAGGCCCACACACATCAATCCAGTAATCAAGCATGTAATAGTCAGTAGTCAGAGCGCTGGGCATACACTCCCACCAGAATAGAAACACTGTCGGTTGTTTGCTCGGATCCATTAGAGGAAATTTGTCTCCAGATAAAAGTTTCTCGGCTATTAAGGCTCCACACTTGAGGCGTTGTTGCCATTTTCACCGGTGCCAAACCTCCATCTGCTGTCCTCGCTCTTCTTTGTGACTTCTCTGTCTCTGGGATTCAGTGAGCAATGTCCAGGTTTGTTTGTTTGTTTGTTTGTTGAGTTCAAAGCTTAATTAAGGGTTTACAGAGGCGATTAGGAGGTGGATTATCTTAATTTTTTACCGAATTGATGTGATATTTTTCATGACGCATGGAGGAAATTGCAAGCTCTCTCTCACATCACGGGGGGATTGGTGTAATTCAAGCTGACTGACTGAATTAATGGGATTGATTATGCACTGGCCCTTTTAACACGCACAAACTGAAACGTGTGTTATGCCACGCTTTCATAGAATGAAAGTGTGTGTGTGTGTGTTGGGGGGGGGGGGACGGGGGCGAGATCCAGTCCCTTAGCAGCAATTTCCCTTGGAAACACAAGCAGATTGATAGGTGCGATTCCAAGGACGTAGAGCAGGTGAGTGGCGTTATCACACATGGGGCTCGGTAACAGTTCAACTTCCCTCTAATGAGGTGGAGCTCGGCGGGGCAGAGAAAAGTTCAACCCTGACTGAGCGCTGACATAAATTTCCCAGCCCCAGTCGTTGAAGTCAGCACTTCGGTGTATCGCAGCCACTCCATAAAGTCAAAGCTTAAAACGGCGTGTAATTAAGGACACAGCCGTTGTGTGTACGAGGTTCAATAACAGATAAAGGCAAGTTAAGGTGCTGCATTCAGTCTACAGAAAAATCCGATTTTTGAAAATAAGTTGATTCTTCGATTCAGGGCTGCACGTTTCTGTAGTTAATCCCTCTCAAACTTCATAGCCACTCCTCATCTCACACCCTCACGCCTCCCCTATAGGATTGTCTTGCCATTTCTCGTCCTTCTCCGTCCCTCTATTTCAAACGGCCTCCATTCACTGTCTTTAATTGGCGAGTGTGAGTTTTGTCACCGTCTCATTAATGGCAGAATCTTCTCCGCACGTTCAGGCAGTTCTGCTCCAGCAGGCACATCTGCCCATGCTCAGCCATGCAGCCGCAGAGGTGTCAGATGCAGAAACACACACATGCACGCACACGCACACGCACACACACACACACACACACACACACACACACACACACACACACACACACACACACACACACACACACACACACACACACACACACACTTGCATTTACCCGCACACATGCAAGGTATTGTCACTTTGGCTATTAAAAGCAAAGCTGGGCCGATTATGATCCCATTCAGGGAGGGAGAACAGCTCTCTGGAGGTGAATGATGGCGCGTCGTGCGGTGGAGGGTGGAGTGAGAGCCGGCACAGGGGAGAGAGAGAGAATTGACTAAAAGAGATGGAGAGAGGTGTGAGGGTATGAAAAAAGATGTGAGGTAGAGGTGTGGAAAAGAATAGATAATGAATGGTGCCTGGACGCCCGTGTGTCCTGACTAACCAATCAGAATGGAGGGACCGGAATGTGCTGTCTAAGCTCGGTCTCCTATACCAGAGAGTGTGGAGACTAGCAGAAGATGTCTGAAGGCCAACCACGCTTTGTGCATTTTTAACCAAATTTTGAAGACGTGCACATATCAACTCCAACATTTTGAGGACGTTTGGCCCAGAGGTGCAGCTGGAACGAGACCATACATTTTAAGTGGTTCTAACCCAGTAGTCATGAGTGCAACAACATTGGAATTTTGAAAACTTTATCCTTGTATTAGCGCTCACTGCCTGCATCGTGATCCAGATTTGAATGTGGATTAAAACAGGAAAAGAAACCGTAATAATCTCTATTATGAGTGTTGAGATTCATCCAGTCAGTGCGTTTGCATGTGCGCTATATTCAATATGTCTCTGTGTGGCTGCTGATTTACTGTATGATTACACTTGGTGAGGAAATGCACGCGGGGAACGCTTACGCCAACTCAACGCCAATGGATCGTCAATAAATAGCCCCACAGTTCTGTAATCCAGGTCTGCAAGCGGACGTCAACACTGATTTATGCCGATTTCAATCTTGTTATGGTGTCTGCACGACATTTATTGCCCTCCTGAACAGCAGAATTGAAGTTCTAACACGCATGTGCTTGTGCGGCGTGTGACTCGTATTGCTTTTGATGCTGTTTTTTTGAAACGGCAAAACATTCTTAAATGAGAGAAAATGAGAAATGATTGCTGCAGTTGTGAGCTCTGGTATCAGTCCAAGGGCCTTATTGTTATTCCATTGATTTTTGATTGTTTTCATGACTCCTCCTGCAGCGGAGGTATTGCATCGTCTTAAAGAAATCACATCACCGGCTCCACAAGTAGACTATAGAATATTTCTGTCTTTCCACTCTAAGTTACCTCACCTGCACCGATGCCATCCCGTATCGATCACTTAACAAGCCGGGCAGTTAAACGCATTGGCGCTTATAAACGTCAACATTTTTCAGGCGGCCGCACGCTTGTTTCACACGCTACAGGGCAGACGATTCACATATTAAAACCGCCCTTCAAGACTTTGGGACAGCACATGTAATAAAGGATCCAAATAAAGCATTCCTGGTGGAAATCACAAGCATCCGGAGAGAGACAAAAGGCAGAGTGGAACTTTGAACATGTCAGCTGTTTTATCGGCGCTGTCTCAGAGGAGAGGTTTATGTAAGTGGTTTTATTACATGCCTACATGGTGTGTGTGTGTGTGTGTGTGTGTGTGTGTGTGTGTGTGTGTGTGTGTGTGTGTGTGTGTGTGTGTGTGTCTGGGATGGGGGGGGTGCAGGGCATTTATGAGATTAGCACAAAGTAAACTTCTTCGAGTGAATTTCTGCAGCAGAGGACGTCAACGGTGGTGGCGAGCAGGAAACGGGCAGGGAAAAAGTGCGGGGTCGGCTGAGGAGGCGTTGAGCGGTTTCGGGGAAGAATGAAGCAAAAAGGCAAGAAGAGGAAATACGACTGTCGATTCTCCCGCGTGCCTCCATTACGTTAAGTGCGCGGCGGGGCGCTCGGAGGCAGAGGTGACAGCCGTGTCACACGCATGACTGACACCCTCCCGCGCTGTTGGCACTCGGATCGCCGACTTGCCGTACAAGTGCGTCGGGTTATTGCAGCAAGTGTTCTCTCCAAGGGTACACTGGGTATAGAGAGACGAATGACATAAGTTACAGTCAGGCTCACTTTGTAAATCACTTCCATGTGTCTCCCTCGTCTTCCGCTGAGGCCATTTGATACGAGCACACGATGTCAATTAAAGGACATCGCACACCCAGCACGTCAGTAAAAGTGGATTCTTCTTCTTCTGCTGCTGTTCTGATGCTTTTTTCTCAATCCTTCGCTGTTGATACACAGATTTCTTGACCTATTTGACATTTGTTTGCAAATCCTCTGATCGTAACCATTCGATTGAAACATGAAAAAGCTTCTAAACCCTTTTTACCCGCTGTCACGTCTGTGCAACCTTTCAAACGCTCTCCAGTATCTCATATTAACCTGTTTGATAAGAAGAGATTGGCCTCACAGTGGTAGTTCAGGCAGGCATCAGTAGAAAATGCTTTATAATGAATATTTTGCCTTCATTTTACTTCAAATATTGATTTATTAAGTTCTTTTTTCGCTGCTTTAACAAATGGCGCAGTAAAACGTTCAGACTTTTGACTGTTTTAAAGGGAACTCTGGGTAATGTCACGGTCATGTAAGCGTAGAATCAAGAGGGCGGCTTCTTTCTGTTTTTTTTTGCTCTCCCAGTTGTTTGGGGAGAAAGAGGAGAAAGAGGAGAAGCGTATCAGCGCGGCAAAACATCTGAACTGGTGATAAAGTATCAGGTGGATGGCGGCACTACATCACTCACAGGGAGACAAACCCAATCTGCCACATCAGGTCTGCCGCTCGGTGAGAGGGAGGCAGGGCAGACATCACGCCGGGGGAAGGAGCCTCAGCCTCCGTCGGCTCTGTCACCGGTTAGCCATGCACGGCAACAGCTGGCCACTTTGATTAATTTGTCCGAAGGCAGTGATTTATTCGTTTGTAAGGGACCCTGGTGAACCCCACAATGGGTTTACACGGCATGCATACAAAGGCAACATGCAATCCCACACGGGCTCACGTGATATTTGTACAACTTTTTGAAACTCTCTCTTTCTCTCTCTTTCTTTCTCTCGCCCTCCCCTTTCTCTTTACATTAATCAGCTTTGACAGCATACGAGAGGAGTGTGTTTAATCAGAATTTTTAACGTGATTAATTCTTCTAAGGAGGCGTCTCTGATACATTTTAATGGGGTATCTGCTTTTTATTTATTATATTTTTGTTTTACATCGACTCCAGCGCTGATTTCTGTGCGCCGGCCAAAACAGAATGAAACAGAATACTTTCTCTCCACGGCCAGACTCAGCAGCAGAGTGTGACGAATTTCACAGTCATCTGGTGACCCCAAGAAAACAGGAACTTAATCTACTTTTTAGATTAATCCCTTCAGTTCTGCTAAGCGATCAAATCACTGCCACGCGGTGAGGGAGCGTTTCAGACAGACTGGTGTTGGTGTTATACTGGGCAGCTTCTGGGCAGCTTAGACGGTCAGCGTGTGTGTTTACATTGTGGGAATTTCTAAAGGAGGATTTTCTGATGTCTGCCAGCGCGGCTCTTATTCAGCTCTGAGCTTCTCGCCTCTCGTTGGATATTGGCGACCCCGGCTGTGAGGTCAGGAGGAAGGTTTTCGAACCTTAATGCCGCTTTTCCTTTATTACGCCGGAGAAGACGGCAGCCTTCCCAGAATGTTTTCATTGAATGTGACGGGGTCAAATACTACGATGGGTTTTGATTGGCCGTTCCAACTCAAGTGGTTCCGACATCAGCCAGTTGGTATTAGGTTTCTCTGCCCCACTGTTGACCTACCTAGAAGAATCAAGAACACAGCCGTGAGGTGTAATAAACGTTTTAATGCTTCATCTACACTCAGACAGACTGTGAAATTGTACGTTGAGGCCCTACGACTTGATTTAGAGTCGTACGTCGTGCTTTCTAGAGTTGCAGGAGTTGCACGAATACCACCTGTCTTAAGCAGCGTGTGTGAATAGCGTCCAGTCTAAAATCGAGTCCTGTTAACGATATAGCGCCTGTGAAAGTGTAAGACGCCCCTGATCACAGCGAGCGGAGGGGCAGCGTTGATGCTGCAGCGCCATCTATAGACAGAAACCCACCAACAGATCCAAACTGTGCCACTGCGTCCTTGTTCTCTTTACTCTCTCGTTCTCCATCTCTCTCTCTCTCTCTTCCTCATGCTCCCAGGAACACACATGCACGATTTCACACACACGTGCACACCCACACACACACATACACAAAGTGCTGACGCTAGCATTCGGGCGCTCTCTGTTTTCACTCTCAGCTCTTATAATCTGTTTTATCTCAGGTGCTGCCAATAGCGGGTTTAATTAATGAGAGGATATTCCTAATGTAATTTAGCCAGCGCAGGATTATAAAATGACACATCACTCCTGCAAGGCAATGAGCGAGAGATACAGCGGATAGAGGGAGAGGGAGGGGGAGAGAGAGAGAGAAAAGGAAAGAAAGAAGGGAGTCTGCATTACTTGTGAGTATTATCAGCGCCGCATCAAAGCTCAGAGGGCACTGCAAACTGAAAATTGCCTGTGCATAGTTAATGCGTACATGTACTGTATGGCAAATGTAGTTGTGTAGTTTATCTGTCAAGTGTGTGTCGTTTGTGTGTGTGTGCGTGCGTGTATGTTTGCGTTTGTTTGCGATGTCAGCAGTCTTTTTTTTTTTTGTTCCAGGGGTTAAGATTTATCTTTGCGTACAGGAGAGAGTCCCATACTAATTAAGCCGGCGCCAATTAGAGAGTGAGAGCGCCGCGGCCTAAAGCGTTACAAAGTGTCACTCCGCCGCTCATCCCCGAGACCTTGGAGACGGAAAGTCGTGCTAAACTCCGTGCCCGGCGGACACACGTTGAATGGATAGAAGTGTTGAACTGGCCAGAGCAGGTAATGCTTCTTCAAGGCCATCTTTTATGTATTCACTCAAACGTAGCCCAATACCCATTAACTATAAAAGACAAGAGTTTTATCTATCAGTCAATATCTTTAGACGCAGTTTTTTGTGACAGTAAATCATTGTTATTCCCGTGTAAATAATGCAGCGAGTCCGTTTTGAAAGCGGACACGTGAATTTCTTAACATAAAAACAGTTTGTGTCTCATAAAGTGTGTATGTGTGTGTGCCATCGTCCCTTTGGATGGACGACAAGAATTTAATCTAATGGTCTGATTGCATCCCCGTATCTTAGCCTGAGTACTTAATGTGAATAAATGAGTCAAAATGTTGCCATAACTGAGAGGAGTGACGGCCAAAACTACAAAAAACGCCTGTAAAAAAGTGGAATTTAACTTTTACTACAAATTTGTAGTATGCTGTGACAGATGTGTCGTGTAAAAAAAGAGAGTAGTTGCAAAAATGCAAGGGGTGTGTGTGCTGGCAGAGTAATGCACGAAACGCCATCGTAAGTACATAATGACGATAATTACATCAACAAGAATAATGTAGTTGAATGAAACAAACCGTGAGGACTCGATACAGAGCTGGAGTATTATGGGCTGGAATCGATGGAGCAGATGTTTGCCCAACACGATCTGACGTTCAAAGATAAAACGTAACTATCTGGATTATTTTCAATAATTCCGTCAGACTGCTCATTAATTCACAACTACCTTTTTCCAATCACCTTCAATCCTCCAATGACTGATGGGAGAGTGACATTATAGAGACTTCGGTGATGTGTTATGACGCTGCCTGTGCCTGCATACTGAGTTTACCCTTTAGTTGTTTTCACATTTTAAACAAGTGTTGTCCCATGAGCCATAAACTGAGTTTTATGTCTAAAAGTGGGGTGGCGTCGCCCTTTAATTGCCTCGGAGCGCCACAGCTGTCACCAAGGACGTTAATGTTACAAGATTCAGGTGGATCTGAGGGAATGAAACTTCTGGTGCTCGTAGACGTAATGATCATTAGTATTATGGAATATGTGTGTACTCCATGTGCCGTCTGCAGTAGCGCACATGTGGTGGGCATCTGGGAGGAGCAACACAAGCCTTCTCCTCTGGGTGGAGGCTCACATGTTAAAGAGGCCCGGGTCAATAAGTGCAAAGGCAGTGTAGTTGCTTCAAAGACCAGCCACACATCAAAATTAATGAAGCATTTCAATGTGCCGTGGATGAAATAAAGAGCAGGGCATTGCTGCTGCTGCTGCTTTTTTTTTTTTTTTTTTTACTTGGACAAGACCACCAGACCACCGCAGCCTTTCATCTTCATCACACAGCATCACACTCTCCACCGCTGAGCGCCCCCGTTGAAAAGAATTGACTGACAAACTTGCATGTTTGCATGGTAAAATACACCTTTTTTCCTCACGCTAAGCTGAATGGTAAACACGGTTCTCTCTTCTACATCTGCCTCTGCCAGGGTTCGTCCGTCTGTCCGTCCCCTCCCGAGATGGCGAGACCAGCAGACGTCAGCCTGTTCGCGCTGGCACGGACAGAAATGACCCAGGCAAGGTGAAACGAGTGCCGGAGGACACTTAACAATGAAATGTTTTCCTAGGAAGTGCTGAGTGATAATCCTGCAAGACATAACGGACTCCAGCAGTGAGCATTATGAGAGATGGGTTACTTTTTGTTTTGCTTTTAACTACTTGCACCTGTTTAATACCCAGGAATATAAATATATATCCAGATAGTACACGGGCGGTGCAGAGGTTCAACACCCACCGGGGCGCCGTTCCCAGCAGAGGAACCTCCAGTCTGCTCGGTCATATTTGCAGGTGGGGAAAGCTGGCGAGGGTTCACGTCCTTGCCGCTGTGCTACCATCTCCTGCTGGTAGGTCAGGGTGCCCCCGCAGGAAGGGCACGGCGGGATCTGCTGGGATATTGCATGAAGCTCTGCATGTGTTACGTGTTCGTCCGGCTAATCTCCTTGGCTAGTTGATGAAATTAAGCAGCTAGTGACACTGTGAGTCTCAGAGGGGACATGCAGTTGTCTGCATCTTCCCCCCCCCCCACACACACCTCCAGGCCAGGAGCCGAGTTAATGACGGGGAATTGGGTATTCCGAGCCCAGACTAAAATAGGAAACAGCCTGTGTGTTTTACGTAAGCAGCTGTCCTTCGGCTGACATACATGTAGCTGCAGTTTCTGACCTGTTTTGTTCTAGATTTTGCGAGTTGTGTTGTCTTGCTTTGAAAATTCATGACATTGGAGATTTAATCATTTAAAGCTGACACATATTGTACCGGCACCTAGCATGAAATTACTACAGTATACTTGCCTTGCCGCGAACGTAATTGGATTTTGTTTACCTCTAGCTGTTAACGTACTTTGGTGATATTAATGCTGTATTGTACACGTCCAAAATCTGCTTCCTATTATAACACATCAGATGAATGCGAAGTCTGAAATACCAAACATATGGTGCGGTTTTAAATTTAGCCTATGTTGGCATTTAACCCTATAAACGGCTCTGCTTTAAGTTAAAATTTGGAATCCAGGCTGAACTGTTAACATTTGGCCGTTTTAGTGGCGTTGTGTCTTAAACAGTGGAGAAAAAAAAGAAAAGAAAGAAGTTGAAGAAGGAGGCAGCATCTGATTCTGGCGAACATGATTTGTTTTTCCGAAGATTTGTAAAGGCTGCAGCACATTCATTCCAAGCCACTTAAACATTAAAGGCTGTAAAATGCCACACACATTTGGAACATCGTTTGAAGAATTTGAAGCGGCAGAGAATTTTGTAATTGGCAAGATTAATAATATTTACACCGTTGAGATGCAAATCTCCCTTCGCCGGGGCCCCATGAATAATTGAGCGCGAGCAATCACTTTGAATAATTCATTTCTAAATATTCTTCAGTGTGTTTTTTATGACCAGAGGGCAAGCCGAGTTTTGTGACAGCAGCAATGTTGCGGCGGTAATTACACTGAGCGTCTGCGGCCCCGCTTAATTGCTGGGAGAAGTTCCTCCACGCCAGCAGGCTCCTTCAGAGAGGAGGCGAGAAGAGACAGAGGAGGAGAAACGGAGGAGGAAAGACGAGAAGGCAGAGACAGAATAGGGAACGGGTGTAAACAGTCCCTCTTTCTTCTCCATCTTCCTGCTTTCCATCACTACTCCTGTACCCCCCCCCCCCCCCCCCCCTCCCCAGCACACACACACACACACACTCCCTGTTCAGCTCATGAGAAGAATATTGATGCTAATGTAATTAATTACTTGTTTACTTAATTTTTTTTTCCTTCTCGCCAATATGTACGTCCTGACAACGGGGCTCTGTCAGGGGAGGAGAGACGGGAGAGGAGCGCTGGGAGAGGAGCGGCGCAGACTTTGACGGAGGTGGGAAATTAGAGGGGGGAGCTTTAAGAGATAAGTTGATGTGTGCACTGAGGCCTCCAGACCTCCAGGACCTAGGAGGAATACTGCGCGCCTGATTAAAATCACAGCTATCATTAAAGCAGCGCCCAACTCGCCGTTTTTAATTGAGGGTTTTAAGCAGACACTGTGACTTGACTGCAAAATGACTGGAAAGCAGAGGCTGAACCCAAAGGTGCTCTTCTCCCGGCGCTTCCAGCTGCTACAGGCCACTGGTGTTAATGATAAATGCACCAATTATTTTTTATAAAATCAAAATGCACGGCAAATATCCGACCGGCTCTGTGCACAAACAGCTCATCAAAGTTCTTTTATTTATCTCGCGGCGCTTGGGCGAGCAGGTGTTCATCCTAGTTTTCAAAAAGGTTCAGATTTATTACACCCACGTGCCGCCGAGCAGGTGTATCGTAATCGCTGCTGCCTGTCCATCCATCCGTCCTTCTGTCGCCCCGCCTGTCTGTCCATCACAGTGATAACTTCCTATCTCTAAGTCACATAATCGAAATTATTTCCCACCTGTATTCCTTTGGTCTATCTGCGTCCGTTTAACATAGGCCACGCCCATAATTTGAGAGGGGGCGTGGCTCCTTCCCACAATAACTTCTATATCTCTTCTGTGCAAATAAGTCGACCTGATGGTGGCGCTACAACAACAACAGCAACTGTGAATATCTGTCAATAACCTCCAAACCTGTAAACATTTCTAGTCATTGTCCTTTCATTAAATCGCCGCACAGCTAAAACTCCACATGAAAACTCAGGCCCGTTTCCTCCGCTTGTCCCCTGCGACTGCTAGTGAGCAATGCGAGACGGCCCGTTTCATTGGCTGTGGCATAAAGTGAAACAGAATGTCAGAAGTATTGCAGACAAGGAAGCACTTTGTAGAATTTTATTACGTCTTGATAGATGATGCGCACCTGTTCTGATTGCAACCATAAAGCAGCGTTCCAAGCTTCATCATCCATCTCTTGAAGCGGAATACGCTTGGTGCTTAACTCAAATCCCCCAGCGTGAGATAATAGCACAACAAAAGATTTTGTGCTTTGGAGCTTTGGCAGGATTTGGGGTTTTTTCCGGGCTGTAAAATTACTTGTTTTCTCCTGTCTTGTCTTGTTAATTACCTCAAGCTAAAACACAGGTGTAGCTTGTCAGACACCCAAAGCCATACTAACACCCTGTGGCCTCCTTTCCTCATCTTGTCTCGTCCCCGCTCTTCTCCTCTCCTCTCCTCTCCTCTCCCCGCACTCTTTTTGCAGTGTAGCTAGAAACTTCACCGGAGGCCTCGCTGCCCGCCATCGATCTGCGTGTCGTAATGATGGCTGAGAGATTGCCTGCACCGGGGAGTGATCTGGGAGCTAGTGCAGGATTAAGGAAGGCATGGATTGCTATCGATTTCTATCTGATACAATCATTTCATTTGGGCTCAAATCTCCTTCCTGGTGCATTGTGAGCCAATCCTCATCACAGATCTTTTAATTCTCCACCTCCCCGGCTCCCTTCAGAGGAGCCTAATGCCGCAACATGCCACTCTGCTAACAGGGTTAACACCTTCTGTTGTTCTGGCCATACACGACAAAACTTATTAATTAAGGCCAACCGGAGGACTAAGACCTCAGGGTCCAACCCCCCTCCCTACCCCTCCTGAGACCTGAGATGGAATGAGGTCTCGGGGAAGATCTCAACGTGACCAGCTGATAGGTCGGATGGTTAATACAGCAATGCTCCTCTGTGACAGATTTGTGAATAGCAGGGTCATTTACTTTGATTGATTGTTTTGTGTTGAGAATGCTCCATTTTCCCCCTTAAAATAAGGCCAATTTATTGAGCGGCAGCGTCTCGTGGGTGAGTGTTTTTAATTTGATGTCCGTGCTGATGAGATGTATCACTGTCACTGGATTTATGTCCTCAGCTCAGCGTGGAAGGGGGGCCTTTTAGCACTGACCCACATAGTACAGTACCTAAACATAGATCATATAATGTGAATAAAAGTGAATAAAGGAACAGGGCTGTGTTTGATATATGTAAGGCGACGCCAAATACCCTTACGTAGACAATTGTATTAAGCTGTCCCGAGCTTATCTTAAATGAGTGTGGCTGGATGCTATCAGCTCACATGCCACTAATAGGTAGAATTGTGTTTATCCTCTCCACTTCTCTTTCTGGGCTTATGGCAGCTTATTATCGCGGCCTTTGCACTTCGGTGTAGATGAATTTCACGTACAAACATCGTGCTGACACACACAGGCTTGTTTCCTAGCATGCTCTTCAATTAGTCCAATTTATGTAGCAAGGCCTGGATTCACCTTCAAAGCAGGGGGAGCAAACAGCCAGGCTCCTATTGATTTGGCCCCGCTTTTCCTCTCGGCCATTGATTAAATCTCTGGCATTATCTGCTATACCGGCCAGGGGGATAGCGTTATTGCTCTGCGCTGCCGTTCCTGTCAGTTTCCAGCCCAACCAGACGGAGAAATAAAGCCACCAGAGGTAGACGAGCGAGAGATGTGATGAAAAAGAAGAGCAGCCCCCCCCATACACCTGCTTTTTTTATTTATTTTCTGACTCCGGGAACAGATTTGTCCCTTAATGAAGGTCTCGCTGCGGAAACAAGAGTGGTCGAGGGGGGTCACCGGGGTTCCGGGAGACGCCTTCTTATCCCAGGTTCGCTTATCCCCACAGCCAGTGGAGATGACAGTGCCCCAGTCCAAGTGTTTGACCCCTCAGATTGATTTATCGTAATCAACTGCGGACCAGGAGGAATCCGGAGGATGCCTGTGTAGTGGGGAAAGGCACCTTGGGACCATACAGACAATCACTAGACCCTCCATCAATTTACACATGACAGGAAGCAAAGACAGAGAGACAGAGAGCTGCTGCTGGTGAGGATGAAAAAGAAGAGTTGGAGGTGAGCACAGTAGGGATAGATGGATGAATGTGTGTGTGTATATATATATATATATATATATATATATATATGGTGGTGCTATAGAGGGAGGAGGGTCCCTGAGGCCAAGATAGTTAATTAGCTTTGTGAGAAAACAATCACACTAACAAGCCAAACAAAGTTATTAGACTACTCCCATTATCCTCCCTGTTCTCCAAGGGCCACTTTTAAATCGTCAGGTTCAGAGACAGCTTTCTCTCTGCCGCACTCGCAAATTTACACCATTTTTCCAACGCCGGATCTGATAAGAAAACCAAACCCGGGCGCATATTTAATAAGCTTATGACTGCCCTCGTGTGGAATCATCCTCACTCAAGCATATTACCTCTCGTCCTGGCATCCCGTCTCCGACATTTTTTAATCACCTCCGCAAAGTGGCTTCCGTATTTGTGTTGGCAGGGAATCAGAACGGCTCTTTTACGTGTGAGATACAAAGGGAAACGACTCCACAAACACCCCTTCTCACTTTCTCCAGGCATGACTGCACCGCTAGCTTTATGTCACCGGTGTATAGTACAAGCGGGTGATAAAAATGAGCTTGGCACATAAAGCAGCATCTGCCCACGCAATCTGCACCGTAGCGAGTGGCCAGTGTTGAGCTGCAACTGAGATCACAAACACACACACCCCCCTCTCTCCTCCGACGAGTACTTCAACAGATTAAATATTGCTCGACATAAATTCAAAAGCAAGGGAGTGGATCACCTCTGTGGAGTCAAATATCAGCAAACCATGTGATTGGAGCATTTATATGCTGACCCATAAATCAAACAAACGCATGAACACACACTGTCTCCCATCTCCATCTCTGACACACACATACGCGCACACGTGCGCGCACACGAACGCACCGCAAAGTCACACAGAACACTGATGCATATAATCCGAGTTATATTCAGTTAAGTGTAATGACATCACTGGTGTGGAACAGTCTGTGTTAAAGCACATATCGTCCCTGGTCGCGCTGGCATATGGGTGCGCAGGACAATATGTCACGGGGAACATAAAGGGGCCACGCTGCAGAGTGAGAGCAGATGCAGTTCTCCAGGGGTGTGGCTGGCACTGGGCTGCTTTCTTTGGCCCCTGTCCACGGTCTCCCACTGGTGCAGGTCTGCAGGAGATGCCTTTAATATGGCTTTAAGTCCCATTGAACAGTGGGGAACCCAGGGATCCAATTTAATACCGGCCAGCTGCCCGACTCGCCTGCTCGCAGTCTGCCATATGTAGGTGTTAGTGCGAGTGAGTATGTGCGACTTGTGTGTGTGTGTCCGTGTTTTAATGAAGCATGTAGCACTGTATGAGTGCCTGAGGAGTGGGTGTAAATGTGCACACAAGTGTCTGAATGCACGAGTCCTCTCAGTCTCAGTTGAAAAGATAACAGGGAGGTCAGCAGTGAGTAAAAAAAGAAATGGAATCACACTGCGACCGCACCAGCTTCTGGGTAAAGTTCGGTCCCTCCTCAGTGGCTAAAAATGTGGCATTCAGGGAGCAGGAGGGCCCCACGGTGCTCTTAACTCTGTGGGCCAAAAAGCCAAACCGTCTGCCCACCGCCCCTCTGAGAGCAACACGAGCCTGGGAGGCCTGAGGTTTGACACAGGGGCCACTGGAGACCAGCCGCCCTAACCTCAACCCTGACCCCCAAACCGCCGCGGTGCAGCAAAGGGTCGACCTCAATGAAACACGTGGATGACATTTATTGTTCGGCCGAATACAGAGCGCGGTCAGTGATCTCATACGTGATACACGTGCATTTGTAGTTTCAGGTGACCACTTTAGCTTTTGCGATACGCTTCGTTACTAAAAGACAAACGGCTCCTTTGAGGCGCACGGTGCCATCATTAAAGTTTGCTCGACTTTCTGTAGTTTTCCTGCCTGTGCCGACTGATACAAATGGAGAACAGAGAAGAAATGATGAAAGAAAATGAACAATCAGATAAAATGTTGCACCACCAGAATGTGTGTGCGTGTGTGTCTGTGTGTGTGTGTGCGTGCCTATGGTGTGTTCAGAGTAATGATGCGCTGTGTCTGACGGGAAAGTCGCATCTTAATGATGGATGGTCGATTATAGAGAGATCTTCCTGCTCGTCCCAGGCCCAATGTGCTCTGTTATTAGCATGCATATAAATGGATCATACCCAGCAGCCTCTTCACTCTCACTCACTAATGCCATTACTTATGCAGCCCCGTCTCTCCATCAATAAAGCATAGTCATACTGGGAATTTGTATGTGTGTGCGCTTGAGTGTGTGCGCGTGTGTGTGTGTGCGCGTGTCACAGAAAGACAACAGTTCTCATTTCCCCTTGACTCTTTAAGACAAAGTCTCACTAACGTGGCTATCTTCTACCTGGTGGCAAAAGGCTTCTATCCCTGTGTGTGTGTGTGTGTGTGTGTGTGTGTGTGTGTGTGTGTGCTGAATGACTGTTTTTCCAGACTGTGAGTCTCAACCCCTTTTTAGTAGTGTCAGGGGCCCTTAAAAAGAATGAAACCGTGTATTGTAAAAAGATGGAAAACTCAATTCACAGGTTGACAGAGGAAAAGAGAAGAATTTATTATGGTTGCGGGTGGGTTGGAGAATATGGTTGCTTTAACAATTGTGTTAGTGTGTGTGTGTGTGTGTGTGTGTGTGTGTGTGTACCTATGTGCACGTATCGATGTTTGTGCATGTGAGCTTTCTGCTTTTCATATTTGTCATATTAATGCTAAAACCTATACGCATGAAGTGCATATTTCTACAAGTATGCACTACTCCCTCTGTGTGTGTGTGTGTGTGTATGCACACACGTGCATGTGTGTGTGCGCGTGTGTGTTTGTGGTGGGGTTAGTACACTGTTTGCCAACAGGCATTTCCTAATTTACTACCTGGCAATACTCACTATGGAGGAAGCACAGAATCGAGGGATGCATAAATCTTTGTAACACACAAGTTATTGCTCTTTTTATGTTAGAATTCTGCTTGCCGTCGAATGTTACAAACAATGTTTGCTTTAACAACACAATCTGTTCTACACAACTGCCATTTGTTTTATGGACTATATACATTGCGGAGTCACACTCTCGAGCGGCGGACAGACGAGAGATATAGCTAAGCATAATGAACTGCCTCCCTCCCCAATAATCTACAAAGTGACATCAGCGCCATGTTTAAGAGGAAAAAAGTGAATTATGTAAAATGTCTGGCAGTATTTCCCACCTCATATTGCTGTGGTAAATCATTAGGGGGCATCATTGAGATTGCTGCTACAAACAAGAATGTTTCATAAATCTGTGTGCGTCTGTAATCATGTGGATGTGTGTGGCTGTGTGTGTGTGTGTGTGTGGATGCAGTGTGTGGATGCAGTGTGTGCGTAAGCCATCATTAGTCCGTGATTTAGTCTCAGAAACCCTCACTAATGATGATGATGCGTCCTCGTTTTGGGCCAGCGTCTGCCAGTTTGGAAAAGAGACGAGTCATACATAAACCTACAAACCAAAGTATTTATGAAGTCATTAGCTCTTTTCTTCATTCAGGGAGTGTGTGACCTATTCTGTTCCTCATAAGAGTAACCAGCAATTTCCTCCTAATGGCCTAGTTTGACGCATCTCACAATAACTTCTTCTTTTTTTTCTTTTGCATTCGCCATATTAAAATGAATCCCGCAGGGCTCACTAGAAACAAATGCAGACAAATAAAACACAGCGACCGACACAGCACAAACACAGAGCAAAGGAATGGAGCATCTGAAGCGTGTGAACTTTTCTTCAACCTCAAGTGTTTTGCGTCGGGCTATCTGCAGGTATTCCCAACATGTGAGGGCGGAAATGGCCGTGACACGGACCCGGGACTCCCGACACCGTCCTCCTCCTGGACAAATGTGTGAAATGCGAGATACTGGGGGGAATGTGGACTCAAGCTTATTTTCCTTTCTTGGAAGCGATGTTAGGTGATGTACAGTAAATGCAATGCACCTCTGGTTTACAGCCACCGGTGACAGAGAGGGATCACTGTTTGGCATGCATGTCAAGTTAAATATGTGCTCCCTCCCAACGGTTAAGCCCAACGATTCACTTCTGTGCACGATCGTGTGGTTTGTGTGTGTGTGTGTGAGTGGGTGTCGGTGTGGCAGGAGAGAAGTGGAGACGAAAGAGAGAAGAGAGGACTTTAGAAAAGAAAGGGACGTGGGATGATGAGGAAGGCAAAGGGAGGCTGAGGCGGAGGGCAGTAATGGAAGTCAGCCTCAGAGGTGAGGACCATAATCCATCAGTAACCTTTCCTCCCACATATACGGCATACACGCATGTGCCGAACACGCTTACACACACACACATGCTCACACATGTTCACACACCCGCAGAAAGCCAGCATCAAACCCCGGCCGAGTGTTCCAGGTTTGATGGAAAGCAGAATGTCCGCTTGCATCGCACAAATCCCCTTTAACTTTTCCAACAACTTGGGCATTACAGGCCAAACTGTGTCTGTGTTGACAATATTTAATGCTCAGGGATTATCCGCAGAGTTCAACAAAGATTTTAGCCTGCTGCTGTCTCACTGTGGGTTTATACAAGCCTTTGATGGATACTCTTCATTCTATTAACCAGCTGTGTGCTGCAGCTGTACCCTCTGGAGTGCTGCATCACTCTTTTAACATCAGCAGTACCAGGCTCCATTGAGGTGCCATCTGGAAACAAGAAAATCACTTTCAACATCTACACGCCGTTGAATCCCCTCAACAGTCTAACACATTTTCATGTGAGGGATAATGTGGAATAAACCACAACGGGCAGATCAGGACACCAAGACGCACGGCTACTTAGCAAAAAAATATATCATTCCAAACAGTACATACGTTTGAAATGTATTTATTACTAATTACAAGCTCCTGTTGCTGTTTCTCTAAACTACCCTAGCTACTGCAGTGCTGTGTAAACAATGGCAGCAGCCCCAGGCCTGTTAGCTAGCTAGTAGCAGCTTATTCAGCGTTAAAGTTTAATTGCAAATTTCCACAAATTATGAATTAATACACAGTGATTGAGATGTATCATGGGATGTGGACGTCGACGCTTATTTGTTTGAAAACCTGATACATTTTGTCAGTCATGAAAACAGGGTAACGCTACTTTGTAGCAACATTGCTGGCTAGCAGCAAGCTTGGTGATACGGGTTCCCTCATTTCTAATAAGGCCCTATGTTCCCTCAGCCCTATGTTCCCTCATTTCTAAGATTTTTTTCAAAATTAGGCCCTATGTTCCCTCAGCCCTATGTTCCCTCATTTCTAATAAAGCCCTGATCTTAGAAATGAGGGAACATAGGGCTGAAGGAACATAGGGCCTAATTTTGAAAAAAATCTTAGAAATGAGGGAACATAGGGCCTAATTTTGAAAAAAATCTTAGAAATGAGGGAACATAGGGCTGAGGGAACATAGGGCCTAATTTTGAAAAAATCTTAGAAATGAGGGAACATAGGGCTGAGGGAACATAGGGCTGAGGGAACATAGGCATGCTCCCGGTGATACAAAGTAGCTTGGCTCTGTGAAACGGCAGTGAGCACTCCAGTGGCAGTGATGACCGCTCTGTTATCAGGTTCAGTGGTCATTATTACCAAAGTAATTGACCGTAGAATCAGAATGGAGCATTACAGCGAGCCGTATAATAATTCTTAATACTGAAGCTCTCCTTAGAGGGTCCTCAAGAGAATTAGCCCAGATACGCTTTTGTCGTAATTCAGTTTTTGTGGTTGCCACGTTGCTGAAAGGGTGTAAAGGCATTGAAACTTGGCTGTCCTCACAAGTGAAAGGAACAAGAGCTTTAAACCTCCGGCCAGGTTCTGCCTGGAACAAGGCAATCTCCTTCGCTCACAGAGCCTGCATTTTTAATGAGAACATCTGCTCTGGTGGCCCCCTGGTGGAGCCCAGGCTTGCTTAATCACACAGTTGAGCCCCTCAAGTCCCTTGCAGTGGGATCTGTTCAGCACAGTGATCAGACATAGCTGGCCACTTCACACAAGAGCACAGCGCTGGCTGGTCGGGGGGAAGAGGGCACATAGCATATATATTATATTTTATACAAAAACTTCATCCATATCTAATGGATGTTAAAATGGGAGAGTGAAAGATTCATACAGACAAGAGATTAAAGAAGGCGGTGAGGAAAATGAGACAGACAGAGGTATGGAAGTGTAGTATGTGGACGGCTTACAAATGTTACTCTGAGGTGTCTCAAAATAAAATGCCTTTTATTTCACATTTTTAGTTTCAATACTGGAGTTTTCACACTGTGCACATGGTGCTCCTGTTAGAGAAATCAAAGTGCACAATGAAGCATCACAGCGGTTTCAAAATACACCCAAATAAGGTAGTTAGATTGGCATAAGTCGACATTCTATAGGTTTTAAGCACATCTGTGATTACTCATTTACTATTTCAAGGGTCTGAGCATAAAATATGTGTTTTCATTTATCTGTCTCTGTTGTCAGAGAGCTGCACAAATATAAAGTAATGCTTTGACAGAGGGGCTAAACGCAGCGGCAAATCCATTCATGTTAGTCTTGGGTAGCAGGTAACATTTATGGCCTGCGATCAAATTATTTTACAACTTTGCTGTTGACTGACAACAGAAACATAAAAGATGTGTCACTGAGAACAGCTATAATAAAAGATAAAATAGGAGATCACAGAGACGGTAGAGGGGAAAATGCTGTTTTGCAAAAAGGATAAGACAGAACATCCAGCCAGGTTCATCAAAACAGTCAACTAGTCTTTACAGATGATGGATGTGATGTCACTTGCTATACAAAGCAGAAAGTAGAAGAACAGATTGAACACTTGCTTTGTTGTGTCACTAGGGACATAAACATTTTAAGAAACAGCCTAAAAAAAGTGTGAATGGAGCTGTGTTTGATTTGAAAATGACATCATCTCATGTATCCGCATCAGTGTGTCATCACAGTGTGAATCACGGTCAACAGTCTCTCTCTGAATCACACCCCAAGTGGCACCCCAAGGACTGATACAGAAGGTTTGTGCTCAGTTCACTCACTGTCTGCTCAAATCAATGAGCCTGAAATGGAGATATTTATATGGTTTGATAGAGAAATGTTCCTGCTCAAGCGTTTTAATTTATGGTTCTTAGGCTGCAGTTTATTGCAGTTGAGGTGGAGTTGATTCTGTAGTCCTCATTCACACACTTTTGAACCCTAAGAAGACAACGAAAGCCTTAAATCAACTGCAGGAAGCACAGCGACACCAAAACAAATGACAGGTACGAGACGCAGGTTTGAAGATCCGGGTCCAGTGAAAAAAACAGCCAATGTTCAGAAATTGTGTGTCATATCGCCATGACAACCACATAGGAAGAAGCCAATCCGTGACATCGGAGGAGATAACGAGGCAAACAAACAAGCAAACAGAACAACTCAAATTAAAGAGGGATTTCATAAGTATAGAGCCAAAACTCTAATTAGCTTTATACAACTGACTGATGGAAAACATGCGAGAGAAAATTCTTATGTAAGTAACTCCTAAATGACTGTGGGTCCAGTTTGTGCACGGACTGGGACTTTAAATCTGAAAAGCAAACACTGAGATTGAAGTTTTCTGGATGAGAAAACAAAATTAAAGACTGAGAACAAGTGATTCTCTGGCATAACATTACTGCAGAGCTTTACAGAGGTAGGAATGTGGAGGTTTGGGTGTGTCTGTGTGTTGCGGTGTCATATGTATATCTTGGAACAGGTACAGTACATCTGTGTGTGTGTGTTGTATGAGTAGAGTTTCGGTCTATTTGGATATTTGTGTTGCAGGTACGAGTATGAGACTGGCACAGATTGCATGTACTATAAATGTGCACACATGGGCATACACGTGTGTGTGTATCCGCATGTTCGTACATTCTGTGCGAGTGTGTGGGTGCACATAATAGCGACAGGCAGACTGGCCCCCTTAGCACGCCGAGCGCAGTGAAATACGAGCTGCTGAGATGCTGTGAGACTGCTAGCCTCTGGTTGAACCTCCATTGAGGCCCACCTCTGCCTGCACCAGCACCAATTAGATAGCGGCCATAATGCGATGTGAAAGACGCACTGAGCCTGGCAGCTTTATAAACATCCTCCCTGTCTACGGCTTACACCGGCGCTCCTCGCCTCAGCTCCACTCGCCGTGCCGACGTTGGGTTTTAGGTGTGTCCAACATGTGAGTGTGTGTGAGTTTGAGTGTTGCGGACGCTGATAGATCCCACCCTCCCATGGATGAACTCCATCCTGAGAGAGAGTGGTTCGCTCATTGCTCTCTCTCTCTCCCTCTCTCTCTCTCTTTCCTGACTACATTATCTTATCTGATTACTCTCTCAGCCGGGATGTGCAGACATACTGGAGACTGCAGTGTAATATAACATGCCTCTATATGACTTGTGGTTGCTACATGAGATATGCCACCACACACATCATACCACCGGTAACATCAGACCTGTCTGCTCGCCTCAGAGACCTGACAGCTTCATTGTTATTAACTATATACAAGAACCAAAGCACAGACAGGCAGGCATATCAATGCTGCAGCAAAGCTCTGTAATTATGCAGTAAATCAAAGCAATCTCCGGCCAAGCTCTGGCCAATTTATCTACAGACTCAGATTTAATGTGCAGGGGGGGGTGGGTGTCTTGCCCTGTGACTTGTGTACAGCTAAGAAGCAAATTAAGAACTAGTGATGGAGTATCAACCACATTGCGCCGGTATGAGTGATGCCTCTCACTCGCCCCTCGTGCATTCGACATCTTTTCTGCTCAAAGATAGCTTTTCCCAGCTTTGGATTGTAAAGCGGCAGTGAAACTGCTGCAGCCCACCATCGGCTACACACAGCACCATTAAATAATCTGCCGCGTTTAAAGGCCTGCGAGGATGAGGAAGAGGATGGTATAAACATTACAGCCGGGAACAGCCCCGCAGCAGGCTTTCTTTATGTCGCGTGAACAGGTGTGATCTCTGCCTCTCTGCTTTCAAACAATTGTCAGAAGTAATAAGAGACATCAAACAGATGATTCTGCTACAGGCTGTGAGAGAACATTCTGCTTGATGTTAATCCAAAGTAAGGTCTTCTCAAAGCCGCGCCCAAACAATTTATGATTGATAGAAGTTTTGCAAAAGTCAAACGAGTACATCTGAGTGTTCAGTTGTATGCGTGTAGCCTTTATACCCACATAATGTAAGTTGGAGCAGTTAACTTTAAATGGGCTGTGTTTGTTGCTACCAATCCATCATTCTGAGGCTGGTCGGACTGGTTTGAGGTCACAGGGAAAGGATTGGTCGTTTAGGAGGGCATAGAATGGAGGTCAGAGGGAATAGAGGAGAGAACGTGTGGGAGGATGGGAGTGAAAGTGATAGCGAGACGCATACATCGTCAGACTCAGACTCGCACAAACACACAGAACGCCATGGTGGTCTCGGTGTAGATGTTCCTGCAGAGCGATCAAACGTTCCCGGCCACCTTACCTTTGCTAATGGCGAGAACTGCGGTAAATTGAAGATCAATTTCCAGTGAGTTCTGACATTAAGTTTTAATGAACACAACTTTGGTTTAAACTTGGCCGCCAGCACAAAATGTTCTTGCAAGAATACTCTGCAAATGAGGCCCAGAGTCTACTAACCTCCTTTCTCCTCTCCTCTCCTCTTCCCTTCCCTTCCCGCCAGTTTCTGTCCTCTGCGGAGAAACCGAGGAACACATTTTAGATATTCTTTTGTGCAATATAGATTATTTTCAGAGTTATTTACTACCTTTGACTACAGCACCCTGTCTTGTGATCCTGTTTCTCTTTGTCTATCTCTCTCTTTCTCTCGGCTTCTGTCTCTCCAGCCGAGCCGAGCCGAGCAGTAAATCCGGAGCATGTTGGCTCCCATCCTACGAGCACTGACACATTCATGAGGTCTCGTACAACAACCAAGGAAGGGAAGAAAGATGAGCTGAGGATGAGGAAACACAAAGTGACAGTAAACAGTTTTGGGGAACGGCGGGGGACACAAAAGACGCATAATGTAATAGTCGGAGGGCCAGATGAAGTGTTTTCTCGGTGCCGTCACGTGGTGTCACATCCTGTCTGCGAGGCAGTGTGGGTGTCTGTGGGCTGCCATGGCTGGAACAGAGGAATCTAATGGGCCAGTGACTTTTCAAATTACACTGTTGCACTGTGCATATTAATCACACCGAGACAGACAGACTGCTCCGCTCTGAGGGTGGTTCGGTTACTCGCTCACAGGCAAGTATCCATTAACTGTGTCGGCGTGTGGGGCGCTGATGTCGAATTGGTTTACAGTGTAAAATCGCGGCGACGGTCAGCGATCTTGGATTCGCGCCCCTTTATTGTGTTTATACTGGTTTCCATCTTCTCTGGTCTACTTTGGAGTGAATGTCAGAGGTATTTCCTCCCTTTCTTATGAATGCGTGCCTGTGTTCATGCATGTGTGTGTGTGTGTGTGTGTGTGGTGGCTGAGTGGGAGTTGGGGGTGAATGCATCTGTAAGCGAGGCCTAACCTTGTAATAGTATCTCTGTCTTTTGTTGCGAGTCTTCCTTCAGGGTAACCCAGAGGTCAGCCTTTGTCAGGTGGTTTTGAGATTTACCAGTTACATTCCCCTTTAAGTCTTTTGTGAAGGATGACTCATTTGCTTTTGAACTAAAAGCGCTGGTTTAGCACTCTTTGGGAGAAGATGGAACATTGTGATTGTACACAATGGAACAGCACAGCTTCATTTTCTCCTGAAGTGAACTTTAAAGGTGCAGTGCCTGTTAGTTCTCTTAGCGCATTGTCGGTTTAAAACATAAAAAGAAAAATCTAGACCAAACAAAAGTAACTTTCCTACTAAACAGCAAAGCCAGGAATGCCGTAATTATCGCACAGAGATATGTGCATACAGAGTAGAATGAGATGGGAAAATGCAAACTTGCAAATACATAAGATTTGTGTCTTCGGGCAAGAACTACATTATTTTAGAATATTTAAATGAGCCGACTCCTCCAAGGATCCCCTGGAAACATTTCAGAGAATGATTTTTTAAAGACAACAACAAGTCATTAAAATGAAAGATCATTTCAAATTTGCTGTTTACTCTGCTGCATTGCTTTGCTTTAAGAGAGCTTTAAATTAGGTGGGGAAGTGAACACCTTCAGGGACTCACACTGTGTTTGTGTGTGTGTGTTTCCTGTCTTTGTCTGTCCTTCACATTAATACTTATGAATCATTCAAAACTACTTAATAACATTTGACAGCATAGTTAATATTTTAGAGGTATCTACTTCATACAGGACGTAATTAATGCAAAATTGAACTGGCTAAAAAGCTTTATTTGCTGTTTTATGACCGGTGGATTCAAATAGAATCAAATCGATGGCCTCTATCACAAAGTAAAGGCACTTGTCCAGTAATGGTGTCTGGTTGGGAGGTTATAGATTACATTGGTGGAATCGCAGAGAACATTGGATCGACTCCCTCCTTCCTCCTTCCTCCTCCCTCCTCCCTCCTTCCTCCTTCCTCATCCGCCCTCCCCTACCTGCTGGGTCCCAGTCCTGCCTCAGCAACTCCTCCTGCCCCAGAATGTTGGATGCTGATTGACAACTGAGGTATTGATCCCCCCTGTGGTGAATGGTGGTACTGTACTGTGTCTCAGATGTTTTTCCTCCCCAAATCAGATTCAGTCAGTGGTAGGCGCTACAGAGATTTGATATTTTGCACAGCGAGCTCAATTTATGGATTCCTGTAAGATTGTAATGAAGACTTAAGCAAAGTTTACATAAATAGAAAAGATTGAATTACTACAAAGTTTTTGTAAAAAGATATCGAACAATTTTGCTGCGTATCGATAACAGTGAAAACAGAAATAGTGTCTTTGAAATTGTTGCATTTGTCTTCAGTTCATGACAGCCATTCCCAGTGAAGGTGTGAGAAATACACCCGACGCTTTCTTTGAAATTTCTTCACTTTCAACTACCACAACAACTTTCTTGCAGCGGCATAAATACCTCTCTCACCCCGGATAAAAAAAAAACAGTCTGCACAAACGCAAACATGATGCTGCACCCAACACCAAGGATTAATCATCTCCCAGCGCCGCAGCCCGTACTGGACTGCTCCATCTTGGCCCGGAGGAGACATCAAACGTTCTCTCTCTCCCCCTGCCCTGCCTGCCTACTGTTTCCCCTGGAGAGACAGAGATGGGTTAGAGAGTGGAGACTGGCCTCTGGTAGTGCAACTCTCTGTGGAGTCCATATTGATTACACCTGCCACCGGCGGCTAGCTAGAGCTGTGTACTCTGACAGCTGGCAGCACAGGGCGAGATGGATAACTGCTCCAGCCCCGACTCGAGCCAGCTACATCATCACTTGGCTCTGCGGAGGGGGTGCTTGGAAGGGAGACCGTGTTTTTCTCCCTTTCTTTGTCACCGCCGCTGTTTTTATTTCACTTCTACACACCGCTCCTGCGATGGTGGGGGAGATTGCGGGGCATTCTGTGGCACAGCCATCAGTAACTATAAACTGTATGTGCGACTCACTTAACAGCTACACATTGCGACAGAGGGCAGACGCAGTGTGTGACATAAATATCACCAAATGCATCGAATTTTAGATTTACACATGAGTGACTGCAGGCTGGACTATTAAAGCTTTCTTTATTAGAGACTGGCAGCACTGAAGGGCTGCAAAGCGAGCGAGTCAGAGACTTGTGAAAATATTTCTACTTTTATATCAGCCCCCGAGGTCTGCTCACAAAACTCTTTAACTGTTTAGAAGGCAGCAGCAGTGACTTGTGGGAAGGTTTGAGAGGTAAAGCCAGAGTGAATCCTTTCTTTCCCTCCCTCCGCCCCTGGTCCCTCATCTCAGCTGCTGGGTATATGGTGTTGATTATTGAGATGAGCGGCTATAAACTCAATATTTTCCAAGGTGTAGTGAGGAGACTGTAAAGTAGGCGAACGCTGAAGCTCTCACACAGGAGAGCCATACAGTGAGCAAGCTAAATGGGTGTAGTGGGATTCATCCAGCTTAGAGAGGATAAGGAAGTGGGATCTAGTGGTGTGTTTATCTCATTTGTGTCTCTCTCTCTCACTTTCTCTCTCTCTCCTTCTTTTATACTATTTTCTCAACCTTAAGGCCTTGTTTTGATTCTTAGAGCAATAGCAGGAATTGAAGTCTAAGTTTCGCCAAACTCCATCGTTTGGTTTATATAATCCGCCCATGGATTTAGAACACGATCTGTACTTAAGCAAACACATTTTTTACGCAGAATTAACTGCATTATGATAAATAATAAAGAATAATCTGATTCATGACAGTATGTGGCTCGCTTGCTCATTTGTCCCACTGAAGTTGAGCAAACATTTGCTCTGCTTAATTATTCATATTTCTCTGTCTTATTTTCGCTTTCTTTGTCAGCCTGTGCATTGTAATTCCTGTTTTCCCTGCGAGCGCAGCCTTCCCCCAACCATGCATCTGTCTTTAGCAGCCATCATCAAAGACCAGCAGCTCCCCTGACACCGTTACAGGAATCTGGGATCAAGTTGCTCTACTTTTATTTATGCGTAGTTGCTGGGTGTTTTAATATTGTCTTGCGATCTGAGAGCTTTGTCTGTTTTGACCCAGACATTATTTCTGTGGTGGGGGACCACAGAGAACCAGACCTCAGGGTCTCAAGAGAGACGGAATCAAAGGGTAAAACCAGGGAGAGAGTCGGTTTAGGTATTTGGAGCGTCAGTCACTCAGCTGCTTGTCAGCGAGTTGCTCCTCGGCTGTCTGCTGATGCTTGATGAAGCGGGAGACACGCCTGAGCATTAATGGAACTGAAACGAAAATAAAACAATTGCGAGTGTAAAAAAAGACGCGCGCACACACAGCCGTGTAAAAGTTGGCAGTGGTGCCTTTGATTTATTCCTCCGGGGGAAAGAAGGACGATATTTGTGTGTTAGGAGCGCGAAAAAAAAAACAACAACATAGCACACAAGGAATATTCCAAGTTCGCCACAGGAAATCAATTTATTTGAGAGGGCAGTCAGGCTAAAAATAGGGAGGCCCCGAACAATAGCATTGGAATTAATTGCCCAGATTTTGTGAGAAGGCACGAAGACTCTCCAGAGACAAAGTTTATTCTCCTCCTTGTTTTCCTGTGTGTCTGTGTTATGGAAATATTAGTCTGGACCAGTTGTCATGTTATTTTGTTTTTGGCATATTTCTGCTTGTCTGCAGCTGTCAAAACACAGCTGAATCTCAATCATTCCCATCCCTGATATGATGATTTACCACTCGTCAAACGCCACTGCCAGCTGCCTTATTTGACAGGGATGCGATGATTTATCACAAGTTCTCCACAGTAAATAGACAATAACTGTTTTGTCACACTCCGCCGAGTTCTAACTGGGTTTTTCGGGAGTGTGTGAGAGGGAGTGCTGTAGGGGCCTTATGGGGGCTGATGTGCCGTTTTTAATGAGATCTCACAGCGGTGTTTAAATATTTAACTGTTCCTGGTGAAGCCTCCCCAACAGCCGCCAGGCAAAGCTGGTGAGGTTTCATGCAATCATCACAGCCCCGTGCAGCACCTATCCCCCCCAAAAAAACATCAGAAAATAAGCACAGGCTGAATATATAATGGCATTCTCAATACGCGGCCCGCTGTGCCTAAAAGCTGCACCTATCAGCACACACGCTGTCTTTGCCCCTGCAAATACGCATTCAGACACCATGACAAAGCCTGAGCCTGATGATGAAAAGCTGCTGAATTATACATCTGTTTTGGATTGGATATTTTCAGAAAAAAAAAACTTTTCCCCTCAAAGAGTAATTCCCCATCACTGCCGGCCCTTTTTTTCTCCCTTTTCTACATCATTTTGTAGCCCGGCTGTGTGTTTTTTGTGAGTGTTACAAACATGAAATGTGCTGTACTTGCCCGTATTACCTCTGTATTTACACTCTGAGAGGCATTTGAGACTGGGGGTCAATAGAGAGAGAGAGAGAGATCTTGGGTTTGTTGGGGGGGGGGGGGGGGGGGGGGGGGGGCACATTTGGTGGCGGCCCTATTGTTTTTACATCCCACCCTCCGTCAGTCACACAGAATGGGTTTGGGCGCCTGCCACCTCCTGCTGTGCTCGCATGGAATGAAAGTGGTAGCGGCTTTGTTGGATGACGTGTGTGTGTGTGTGTGTGTGCGTTAGATATTAGATGACTGAACAGTATGTCGGTGGTAAATGGGAGGTTAAATGGACGGGAGAAGGCAGAGGATTTGTAATTGTAATCACACACTTAAGTCTACTCTTCTGGATTACTTGAACTCAGCAGGATAATCTGATAAATTGAACTTAATCTCGTCTTTAAATCCTTATATATGTATTTACTTGAGCGGACTGAACTAATCTTGGAATGTTCATGCACCTTTCCTTTCCTGCGCCATCGCTCTTTTTAATCAGATTTTTTTTCTTTGTAATCCAATTAGTTTGGCGATTTACACAGCAAACCTGGCAGTTATTAAAGATGGCTGAAAACAAACTGGGATGTGTTTGTGGCTGCGACGCGTTCGGGGGTGAGGATGGTATTTGGGGAAACAAGCTGTACCTGCCAGCTGGAGGAATCTGGAGGGGCTGGAAGTCACAGATGACAGCTTCCACGCAATCACCCCCAGCCCTCTCTCTCTCTCTCTCCCCCCCTCCTCTCCCTCTCTCTCTCTCTCCCTCTCTCCTTCTTTTGCCCCTCAGCTCCTCTTCCCTCTTTCATCCCCTCCCCCATGACAGACAGTCAGACAGACAGACAAACACCCCATCCCCTGCCAACTCAGCTTTGCCCCAAAATCCTCCATCGTATCCAATCACGACTCCGGAGGTCCCCCCCCCCTCCCAACACACACCCCACCCAACCACCCCCAACCTGATTTAAAGCCGCCTTATTAGCTCTCACTAACCTGCCCCCGCCCGTTCTCCGCCTAAAAAACCTTGTTTATTTGAGGAGGGATGTATATACACGCCGTCCACGTCGCTGAGAGGCTTTTTTAGACTTTTGCAGACTCTGGATGCCAAATCATATGCATGACTCCTCTTGCTATGCCGCTTCATGTGGCTGCCAAGTGAGGCCCACCGGCGTCTTTGCCAAGGGACCCAGACTCGCATTCAACCCCCCACCCTCTGACACACAAACACACACCCACATTTCATGCTACCCCGGTGCCCTCTCTCTCTCTCTCCCTCCCCCCCCACCCTATACCAGCCCTATGCCCTCCTATTCCCCACCCCTACCCCCTCAGTCTCCACACCGCGCTCATTATTAATGATCTGAGGGACAGCATTCATTTGATCTATTACTTAGGATGGGACGGCGGCTGCTGTGCTGCTGCATCCCTGCTGGATCTTTAATTATTTCGTGGAGGGCTTTCCTCCTCTCCCCTGCTCTTTCTCTGTTGTGCAGATGAAATATTGAAGTTGGGGAGCGCAGCGCAAAGTGGCCTCATACAGAGCGAGGTGTGTGTGTCTGTGTAGGTTGGCGTCAGCGTACTGTAGGCCTACGCATACGTACACATAAGTTCACGTATTTGCCTTGGCGCATTTGTGTGTGAGGCTGAGGTTACGGACTGCGAGCGCAACGCATTAGTTATTAACGTTAACCCCCAAACCAGCGTGGCGCTCCGGTGTATTTTTGTTAGACCCTCTGTGTGTATCCTGGCCAGCCCACAAAAACAACTGGAAAAAATAGTTTTAAAAGAGAAAAAACACAATTAACAAAGGCAGGGATAATTATTTTCAGTGTGTGTGTAATGTGCAATGATTATAGCCCATTAATGTCATATTAAGGCTGATGTTGAAGGGCAGTAAGGGCGTGATATCACCGCTCACGTTTTGTTTCCAAGAATAACAAAAGCGTAACAGCATCTGCCATGGAAACACAGTCGACGCCGCAGACGTCCACAACGGTAAGCGTCGCCTTCAGGATGTGATGTATAACCTACATGTGATGCCTAATTGCTTCTCTCTACTACTTCATAAATTTCAGACTCTCAAGAGACACAGAGGCTACTGTGTTCAAAAGCAAAAAAACATCCCAAAAAAATTCCACCGGTTTCTCAAACGGCTCATCCACAGGAGAGGAAGAGCAAGAGCCTCAACCTGCCGGCTGAAGCTTTACCAGGGCGTCAAACTGTTCGAACCACGTTAACCTCAAGCAGGAATCCATACTCCATAAACATTATGATACCTTATTCTAGTTTATGTGATCGCACGTGAGGCTAAGATTTGCATCGGCAGCACCTCGCCACTCAGTGAAACATTGGATTGCTGTAATTGGTGGTCGGGGGTAATCCATGTGCTCGTGCAGGGGAGCTATGGAATGACATTGATATACAGCGCTCCATTAATTGCCATATGAATAGGGTCTGCAGTGGTTGGCGCTCTGCTGATGCATCACAGTAAAAGAGATGGGTCACTCTGTCTTCTCCAGCCCGCAGCTTTGCCAAGCTCATAATTACTAAAACCCCCAATTAATCTTCCCATCACACAGGCCAAATATACACTTCCTCCCTATATAAATGAGTTACAGTATATGCTCTAAGTACTTATGTGTGCATATGTGTGTGTGTGTGTTTGTGTTTATGCAAGGAGCTGAGCACGTGTGGCTTTGTGAGTGTAAGTGTGAGCCTAACGCAAACACAGCTTATCAATGGAAGAGGCAATAGCAACAATAGAACAACAACATCCAAGCACCAAACAACACCAACACACCAAAGCTGAACAGTGCAGGTCTTTGTTGAGCTTAAATGAGATCACACACAGACCACAACACACACTTACTCTCTCATTCATCTCTCCTTTAATTTGAAACAGCATTTAACATTTGTGTGTACATTTGAGAATCAGACTCTTGCCTGTTTGTCCGCTTGAATAAAATCTGATTGGTGGACTCACAAACGTTTCAATTCATTTCCTCATGTCGCTTCAAATACGTGTGTTTGTCAGTCTGCGTCTCATCACTGCACTCACACACCGGTCACGTACACACTTGTAGTTGACAGTGTTTAGACATGAGACTGGTGTGTGTGTGCGTGTGCGTGTGCGCGTGTATGTATGAATATGTATTTCTGATTGTAGGGTGTCGATCTGGCCCCTGGCCATTCAACCTTTACTCATTTTGCATAAAATTCTCTCTCCAGACTCCAATATGGCCACTGCCGCTCCTGCCGCATTCCCAACACCTTAGTGGCATCCACTGGTGTAAAGAGGTACTGCATCCACTTGATGTTTGGCAGCCAGGAGGGGAGATGCAGAACTGTTTTACAAGTGGCATTTGCCCCTAATTAAATGCAGCACTTGTTGGAGCACTTGGTCTGCAGGAGGACTTGCATCCACAGTGATGCAAACTGGGCCACAGATCCTCCGGTAAGCCTCCTCCACTCTACACACACACACACACACACGTACAAACAGGTCAACAAACTTACGGCTAAAGAAAATGAAAACACGCAGCGAGGATACTTCACATTTTCTGACAGCTCACAGATGACTATGATTAAGTACAACACCTGAGAAACATCACAGACGACTCAGAGCTCAGCCGTTTCCTGACACAGATGAAAAATAACACAGCAATTGACCAACTCTGTGGAATCTCTCACTCTCACTCTCTCTCCATTTTCTGCTTCTCCTGCCCAAACATCTGGCTGCCCGGTGTGGAAAGGCCATTATGTCGGGGCAGAGGATGAATGAAAGTAGCCATCGACCTGTCTGACTGGCCCAGCAGTGCCTGTGAGTTCAGACCTGCTTAATGGAGTACAACGGCTCTGCAACTAATCACCTGTTCTTTCTCATCAGCTGCTTCCCCCATGAGGCTGTAATTGATTGTTAAGTGTTTGATGGGTCAGACTAAGGCTGAGCTGACCTGACTCAGTGAAATGTGCCGTACAGTTTGTACTCCCATCTGTGGTTTCATGGTTTTGCACTCGGGGAAGAACAGGTTTCATTACTGTAACGTTTATATGCACATCGCTTACTCAGTGTGCCAACAGACTTAAGTATTGTCGATCAATCTTGGCCACTTGATGTTGTTATATTGCACCTCTGTTTGGTTAATAGCGTATGTGTATTGCATTGATGCTTTATCTCTCTTACCTGAGTCTGAAGAGCTGGTTCTGGCCCAGCTCTTGTTCCTCTTCAGTCTTTCCTAGACCTCTGTCCCTCAGTCTCCTCTTTCTCTCCTCAGGGTCAAGGGTGAGCAAGACCACCAGGCTGGGCTGGAGCAGGTCCCCGGGCCAACGGTACACCTCCGAACCCTCTGCGGGGAGGTTACAGACCGGGCCGCTCACCGCTGTGGCAAGAGCGTAAGCGGCTGTGCTGTGCCAGAATCTGGGGGACAGATAATGGATGGATTGAAACAAGGCAATTGGATGAGTAGGTGGGTGTGTGGAGGGATTGATGGATAGATTACTAACAGTTAGGGAGAAATTAAACATTGAATGATATGTGTAGAATGCTCTTCTATTGTTCCCTCCATCCTCAGGAACTTTTTTAAAGAGTAAAAAGGACACTAAGAGACACAAAGTTGCTCCAGCAATAAGATTCCACCTCTGACACCTGGGCTGTCTTCACCTGTCAACGATGACAGCTGTCTGCGTGGCCTTCTGGCCTATTTGTTCCGCCGTGAGGTAGTTCCCCAGAGCGTAGAAGGCCCTGCGGATGAGGGGCGGCTCCTGATCAAAGCGGGCCCTCCAGGGGGACAGGCACTGGGGAGGGGACCGAAGTAGAGCGGCCCCCAGAGCTTCCCTCAGAGACTCGGTCAGAGTGGTCTTACCTGTGACAGGGAGAGGGGAAGACAAACCCTGGACATGAAGCTTTCAGGGCATCTAATGTCTGATAGAATGGATGAATTCATTCAACTCTTTAAATGTGTAACAAGGTGACTCTGAGAAGTTGGCGTACACTGAACTTTGCTTTACAAGCTTGGCTTTGTGATGAGCAACCTACTCAATAAACCATTTTAACAGTGATGTTACTTTTCTGAGGTCATGATACACGATATTCCATTAGGCCAAGCTCACCGGTAGATAATGTCTTTAGCAGGGAGAGATGGGACATCACTTTAGCAAGACATCTATACATCAAACTGATCCTATATTTATTTATGAGGTAATGGCATTAACCTGTGGCATCCAGTCCCTCTATGACAATAACAGGGAAGTCTGGTTTACTTCTGGCCTGCGGTTTGCACAGCAGCTCCAGTACAGCTGCAGACTCTGGGATGATGTCATCACACTGCAGAGCACACACACACACACACACACACACACACACACACACACACACACACACACACACACACACACATTATGCTGAATGAGTAAATTTGGGTTTCTACTACGCTGTACATACAATTTATGTATTTTGATATTTGGATTTATAAAAACTGAAATGGATGAAACCTTAACACTAATCATCTCTGTAACATAAAACATTCACCATTTCTGTGCATATTTGTAGAGCAGTGTTTGTTTGTTTTCTTGAATAGTAATGGAAGATATATTGTCACTGCTGCATTTTTTTTTAAAGATAAAACTCTGTCTAGATGCATGTTTTTATTTAAATGTATAGCTGTAATAAGATGGGTTTCCACCTACTAATCACCCCGAAACTATTAATTGCATACATTCGTCAAATAAATAAGACATTGTTAAGTAAAACTAGAAACTATCCCAACATGTGCTTATCTAAGTATTACAGTATTTGACTCATTTTAATTTGTTTCCCCCTAAAGCAACTTGCCCTGGTGGAATACTGTTTTACACCGCATGATGGCGACATTTCCTCACATAAATTCAAAATGCTTCACTGTGACTTGGCTAATATACATTAGTTGATTTAAATTCAGTATTCTGGCGGCATGTATGTGACAGAACCTTCTGGAGAACTTCACGGGCGTCCTCAAAGCTGTAGAACACATCGGAGTTGACGATGTTGAGTGTAGCTGGGTGAAAGTCCGGCTCCTCTGAGGGAACCACGTAGTATTTCTGTGACATCTTCTCACGCCCCCCTGCGCCGGACCACACATGCTGGGTCCACGAACCACCGCTTTCACCCCTTACGTACGAACACACTAACACCGGCTCATTCCGAGTCAAGTCTCCCAAGAGCCTCTCCGTCGGGTCAAGACACTCGGAGGTGAGGAAGTAACCTTTGATGAGAGAGTCTCTGACGTGCGGCACAAATGACAACATGGGCGCAAAGTTGCAGCCGGGGAGATCTCGCTGCAATCTGTCCCTCAGCTGCGCGTAAAACTTGGCGCTGTTGATTCTGTCCTCACCGCAGACATGGAGAGAGTAACATCTGTCGTACTTTGCGTGCATTTTCCGAAACAATCCCGGCGCCTCTTCATTTCCTCCATGCGTCTCCTGAAGTGCAAAACAAGAAGGAGAGGCACCGTCCAGCTCGACATAGAAGGCACGGGAGGACCACCGGTTGAGGAGAGACATTGCGCGCCGTGCCATGTTTGGTACGAGTTGTTGTTGTAGTTTGGACCGACTCGGGGACGATCGGTTTCGATTCCCTGTAAACGGAGGGGCGGGGCTTAACTGAAAGTCAAAAACTAAACTTAAGCTTGTAAGTAGTTTTGCATGGTAGCGATATGTTGCTGCTGGAACTCTGCCACACGTCCACAGGAACACAAACAATGTCGCTGGGAATAGAAATTTCAATGAGAGAGAGAGAGAGTAAAGCTAATGTCCCCGGGGAAACATATTTAATGACATTAATACTTTAGTGTATTTCTTGGGTTGCAATGATGTGAAGATGAAGGAAGGAAGGATCTCCGCTGACACTGTCTTTGCTTGTATAATGGGGTTTTATTATACAAAGTACAGCATCATAACAAGCACCATGGAACGCTTGTGAGGGACTCTGCAGCCGGAATGAGTCGCCTCCCGAACTCCGACTTTCAGACGTATTTATACAGTTGATTGTCACTCAGAAAAGACCCGTTTCAGTGGATATTGACAAACCGCCTGAGACCACTGTAAACACTACGTGGCCATCCTGGGGGAGCAACAGTTCATTTTATAATGGCCTTTATTTGGCATGTAAACTTTTATCTTTACTCTTAACATGAATATATGTATTTAGACTGTTGTCTATAGGCCAGCCGTTTAAGCCCAAGGCTTAAACTGCTGACCTCAGGTGCTATTTACATTCCTTGTCCGGTTCAGTTCACTTTTCCTTTGTCCATTGTCAGCTGTAAGGCCTTCCCTAGTAGAATGAATATATGTTCTTATTGAGATACTAGATATACAAGCAAAATATACCACAATACATTACAAAGTGTCAGAACTCACAAAATGCACGTACTTCACAGAATTACATTACATCCTTGCCGTTTTAAAGTCATTCAATCATGTTGTGCTTCAATACAGTTGCAATATGAGGTGTTGTTATTGTTACTTTTATTATATTTCACGGCAAATTACGTAACATTGCCGTATGTTTCCATTCCTGGTGAACATGTCATGTTTATCAGAGTGACGTTCAGCTGCATTTGCGTTTCATCCGCCCAAGTTTCGTTTTCTATTGTTTGTAAACAGAAACTCAGACGGAGATCAGCTGATGTGCCTCGCAGTTCTATTTAAAGGTGCCTGAGCCTGCACAGCGCGATCAGACTCCAAAATGACTTTCCTTGCCTCAAAAGTCTTTTATCTGTCGCAGCTCTTGCAGGTTTGCACCGACACCCTGCTCGGCATCTTTAACGGAGTCTTCTCCACACTGTTTTCCTGGACGGCAGCTGTGCGTCTGCAGGAGAAGGAGACCAAGTTGACGGATGACGGAGCGCCGGGTCAACAGGAGAGCACGGATCAAACGACTCCAACGAGCGTGAACTATCACTTTCTACGCACTTGTAATTACAAATGTGGATTTTGTTTCCACACTGCGAAAACGTCCTTCATCTTGCCTCTGGATGAAGCCCAGAGGGGCCTCAAACTTCTCAAAGAAGCAGGTGAATATGACAAATTATAGGCGTTGTCGTCTCTCTATCTTGTTGTTGCATTCTCTCTGATGACTGTTTGTGTTTCCTCTGTCAGGCATGGAAAAGATCAACTTCTCCGGGGGTGAACCTTTCCTGCACCAAAAGGGAGATTATCTGGGGAAGTTGGTTCAGTACTGCAAACAGGACCTGCAGCTGCCAAGTGTCAGCATCGTCAGCAACGGAAGTATGATCAGAGAAAAGTGGTTCCAGAAATACGGTAAGAACTCACACACTCTCACGCACACACACAATATTAGTGTGAACTTTCCCATCAAGATGTCCAAATGTCTACAGTATATTTGGCAAATGCAGTATTAGATTGATCATAGGCGTTTTCTTCATTTCCCTCTATTTGACACTAGATGGCAGCATTGAGTTATTCATATATATTTTTCAGCTTTTCATCTCTTTTCTCTCTCAGGTGACCATCTGGACATCTTGGCCATTTCCTGTGACAGCTTTGACGAGTCGACCAACCAGCTGATCGGCAGGGCTCAGGGCAAGAAGAGCCACCTGGACAACCTCTACAAGATCCGCAACTGGTGCCAGCAATACAAAGTGGCGTTCAAAATCAACTCTGTCATCAACACTTTCAACATCGACGAGGACATGAGCGACAACATCGCCGAGCTCCACCCTGTCAGGTGGAAGGTACAGACAGAGGAGGAAAAAGTGTGTGTGTCTGTGTGTGTTTGTGTGTGTGTACTTATCATCGCTCTCTATCTGAATTCAGGTGTTCCAGTGCCTGGTGATTGGTGGGGAGAATGCAGGGGAGAACGCACTGAGGGATGCAGAGAGGTTTGTTATCAGTGACCAACAGTTCCAGGAGTTCTTGGATCGACACAGCAACGTGGACTGCCTGGTGCCAGAGTCCAATGAGAAGGTATTAGAATTTATTAGCTTGGAGTTCTGCAATAAAACATATAGGACTTTTGATAACACCAAGTCATAAAGTGTTTTGCAGCTATTGCATGTTGCCAAATTGCCAAGAATGTGCCCATCCCTCTGTGCTCATCAGTCTGTGACAGTGAGAATCAAAACTGAAAGGAGGGATGTGTTTCTGTTCCACAGAAGTTGAAGTGTTTGATTAAGTTTCCTCGCAGAAAACTGCACAACTATAATGACGCAATGTCACATAAGACACATTTTGTACTTTGATGTCCAGACCTTGCCCTTCCTCATAGCATTTCTGGACATTTTCTATTAAAAGTAGAAAAACAAATAGGTCAATTGAAGTCAACATTGTAATATAGTAACTAATCAAGGTTGCAGTCAGAACAAACATAATGTTTGTGGTCTTGTTTTCTTTTCAGATGAGGAACTCCTACCTCATCCTGGACGAATATGTAAGTACTTTGTATTGTTTATGGTTTAAACCCACTTCTCATGACAGAATCGCTAGTCTTTCTTTAAGAGACTGGGCCATTAACTTTGCCACTAAATGTTATTTTAAGTATTGAAGTACTTTCCTCCAAGCTTGCAGTAGTTAAAGAACACTAAATGATGCTTGAAATCATTAAACAGGTCTGAAATGTAAAATTTTGGTGTAACACAGTTTTTCAGCCATTTGAGTGAGGGGCAAATAAGTTCAAACATATTTTGCCTTTTTAATGTTTTGTTTAATGTTTTTGACTCCAAAACACAGGAAACAGGACCCCTTTTGATGATGTTTTTTTTTCTTCAGATGCGTTTCCTGGACTGCCGAGAGGGAAGGAAGGACCCGTCCAAGTCCATCCTGGATGTTGGCGTGGAGGGAGCCATTCGCTTCAGCGGCTTTGATGAGAGAATGTTTCTGAAGCGAGGAGGGAAATACCTGTGGAGTAAAGCTGATATGAAGATGGAGTGGTGAATTCTGCTACTCCTCTTTGTTTTACTTTACCTTTGCTCAGTGAAATTGTAGTTGCAATGATAACTATGTTTCCCCTCATGTTTATAAAAAAAAATTCAACATAGATTCAACATTCAACATAGATTCAACATAGATGCTAAGAGGCAGAGCTATGTTTTTTTTTTTTTTGTCCTGTTGTCCTGTTTTTTTGTCCTGTTGTTCCACTTGAACTTCGGTTCTTGGCACTTACTCTTGTTGTTCTCTCTGGACTAGGTCTTTGCTTGTGTTGTATTCATTCTCATATGTGCATCTGCAAATGACTTAATGTAAATATAAATGTATTTTTTTTTTTATGCGTTACAGATGGAATTTGCTTATGAAGGAAATGTATAGAGATATTTGTTAAATAGGATAAATGTAGTGGTTATGAGTAGTATTGTTTCTTTGCACTGATCGGCAAACAAATGTGAAAATATATTTTGTTAAAAAAATGAATAAAGTATGTTTATGTACATTTATTTTGTGTCATTGTATTTTAATTAATCTTATCGAAGACTAATCAACTTTCCTGGTTCCAGAATACATAACAAATCGGTCCTTTTCTTCCTTCTTGGCCTCCTGCTGGCTGCCCTACAGGCCACAGCATAGTGACCAGCTTTATGACCTCACACTTATTGATTATCCTCCACACAGTCTTTGGTCAAACAGAGGACCACATTTCCTCACTATAATTTGTTTGTGAACAACTGTTTTCCTTGAGTGTCCCCACTGGAGTACAGTAGAAATTAGGTCATCTAAAATTGGCTACAGCGGCCCTTCAGGTGTGAAATCCTAACAAAGTTTAAAATTCCAGTAATGTAAGTTGGTCAAAGGCTGTGGTGTTGTTTTAACACTGTAATCATAAGGTTATGGGGGTATGAGTTTGGCCTGCAGGCGTCACATCACACAGTCACTCCTATAGGTCCCACACACAAGGCCCTTCATTTATATGTACCCTATGTTGAACATTAAATTGAGCTTGTGTCTCATTGGTTACCATAGCAGCCTACTGGGAAACTACCGGGACAGAAAAGACATTTCACAGTTTGATCCTACTTTGCCCTTTGTCCCAAAAACACTTTTCATATGGAATATTAAATCATGCAAGCTGCAGCAGTATTTTGATATCAAGGTACATTTGTTTATGACAGATGATAGTCTCATTTGATATCCTTTCAATTTTAATGTATGCTTCATGGTTCATCTCCTCTCTACTTGCTCTTAAATTACAGTGCTGTCATTGATACTCTGCTCTCATCTCTTTTTTTTTTAATGTTGTTTATGTTTTATGATGTATCTTATTTGAATACTTTTCCTCCTCCGCCTGCTTTATCACTACTTTTAATAATTTACTGCTTTTACTGCTGTCATTCTGGGTGAACTTTATGGCCTAATGGAAAAATGCCATATAAAGTTTATTGCGATTAATATTAACATTGTTACTTTTGTTATATTGCCGTGCATTTTTATCTTGCCTTTATTAACTTCTTAAATGATTTATCACGAATTATCTGTTGGTGCTTTTTTTAAATTTCTTTTTTTATTTTGTTTATGCCTGAAAAGTGCTATAAAAGAAAAATGTTGATAATTTATTATCTTCCTGTTCCAGGTTTTTTTCCTTTTTCCTTTTATACTCTTGCGTTGTTTTATTGCGTAGTCTTAAAGTCTATCAGCTGGTGTGTATAAACAAAACAAAAAAACAATGTCAGTTCCGGGGTTTGGCCAGTGAGAGGCGCTGTAGTCGCTGCTAACGGACCGTGGTGCAGACAGGAACCGTCTCGCTCACAAATGGCGTCCCTCCAGTGCCGAAGCAGCTGATTTCCCACCGAGCTCGACAGCAGCAGGTTCGGGCGGAGAGGTAAACACACCGCCCCCGGATTCCTCCGCGACACGATTCGGCTTTATTGCTTTTTCCCCTCCCCGCACATTTCTCTAACTGGCCGGCGGGGTCGGACGTTGCGCACTTTTCGGTAACGGAGAACGAGAGCGCTGTTCCGGTACACAAACAACCCCACTGTCACGCCAAACAGAAGGAAGAGTGTCAGCGGGCACTCCGTGTTTTGGTTCTTTATCTCCGCTCTCGGTGCTTGTTGTGGTGTTATTGTAGCACCCGGGCCGCCATCATCTTCATCTTCAGTAGTAGCAGCAGCAGCAGCAGGGTCAAATGTTTCCACCCTGACACAGAATGTGAACAGGGGCATCACCCAGCCTGAGACCTTCCTCCTCCTCTTCCTCCTCCTCCTCCTCCTCCTTTGGCCACCTCTTCGCTAATCCAATTCAGGAGATCATCGGTTCGGTTCTTCCGGAGGTTACACCACCAACACGGCGTTACCTCGCAAAACCAGGTAAGCTTTTCCGCTCCCGTTATGCATGAAACTAAAGGCTTTATCTGTCTGAATCCACCGTTACATTTCCTCCATCTCCCGTTGTTGTTTAACGCGAATCTCGCGTCCTGCGTGACTGATATGATTGGTGACTTATTTAGTGAAGGTTTGCAGTGAATCGTGTCTTAGACTGGAGCGACTAGACTGCAGGGAGACAAGTTAGGTTAGATCCTATATCTCTCTGCATTGTTGTTGTTGTTGTTGTTATCCACCATATCCTGATATCACCATGTTGTTCCTACATCATAGTGTTCCATCTGAACTTCCCAAAGCATATCATGGCTCCACTGAGCTCTCAAAGGTCACTGGGTGGCCTGCTGGTTCCATTTTAAGCAGCTGTGTGCAGGCAGATTAGGCACGTCTGTGGAAACCAGGCGACCAGACAACACAACACCACATCCTGACCAGGACACATGAAATCCACTGCTGAAGTACATTCAGACTGTACTGCAGTGTCATGTAACCAGAAATCATCCTCAACTTCTCATGTTCTCAGGTTTTTGTCCCTTAATCGGAAACGTGAGATGAATTTCTGAGTTGCTCTATGTTAGTGTGTAATTTTGACTAAATTAAACATGTTGAAGGTCCAGCAGGTCGGTCCTATTAGAAAATCTGGCTTTTAAGATACCACAGTGTGTCTCATTGATTCCCTCTCAAATTTCATGCTTCCAAGCCAACTAGAGGGTTCTCTCCCCTCACTCACACACTCGCACGGGAACAATTGAGTTTTGTCTATTTCTCAGACATGATGGACCTCTTCCTCCCCCCTTACAATTTGCCAGTTCCCGGCCTCAACTCGGCAACTAGGAGACAGAGAGAGAGAGAGAGAGAGAGACGGAGAGAGAAATGGTTGGTAGGAATAGAAACACATTCAAATAGGAAAGTGGAGATGAGTTTACTGTACTGCCGGAGGGAACGGTGTTATTTCTGATGTGTACCTGCCAGCCCGGAGGGGATACACACTAATGTAACATGTACTTGGAAACGCTGCTTTGATACAGAGGCTCACACGCAGGGAGACTCATTCATTCCCTGTAGGAATAACTATCATAAGTTCTGGCAGGGTTGGTCTGACCTTGGCTCAGCTCTGTTCTAAACTCTGCCCTACGTGTTTTATTTTACCTCTCTGCAGAACTTGTTACTATAACAGTGACAAGGCGCTTTGATCCAAACGGATATTTTAGTTGCACCACAGGCTCGTACAGTATGTGGACCCGATTGACTCAGCTTTTGTTATACAACGTATAAACTTGGTGTTGGAATGTGTTTGAACAACAGATTCACATTTCAATTCAAATATTAAAATAACAGATTGTGACTATCAAATGCAGTAAATTGACTTCTTTGTGGTGCTTTGATTAGCTGGAAGGAGTTCTACATTGTAACACAAATGTGTCTGGAGATCAAATATGGGGAATTCTCTCTGTTCCTCATCGTTTTGAATCAGTCTAATTGGCCTCACGATCCCTAAGGAGGCATCCAGAGAGCATCCAGATTAGAGGTCCAACCACCTCACTTGAACCCTTTGGAGCAGGGGCTCTGCTCCGTGCTCTTCCCTGAAGTCTTGGTTGCTCACCCTGTCCCTAGGGGTGAGTCCTGACACTAGGTGGAGAACACTTATTTTAGCCCCTTGTATCCACAATCTAATTCTTTTGCTCCCTACAGAGAACTGGTGACTATAGTTAAGACTCGGGTCACGGGGCCTAGTTAGACCAAACTTTGGCTACAAACACAGACATGCAGGAAAACCTTTTCGTCCCAGAACCACTATTTCCCCTAAGAAGAATCATGACCTCAATTGTCAATGGTGTCCCATGTTCCCGTTGGGAGGCCAGGAATGGGGTGCAGCTAGTAGGAAGAAGGAGGGGGAAGATGATCGACTAGACTGCCGCTTTAATGAGCTTACAGCATCCTGAGACAGAGTTGATATACAGTAGAACTAGACGACCATTGTGTTCACAGTTCATCCTTACCTGTCGAATCTTGTTTGTTGTTGTTGGATCAAAGGAATCACGCGTGTGGAACAGGAACAGAAACACTAACTGCTTACTCACCATGCCAGAAATCTTAATACTGAACATAATTAGGAATTTGACCTCAGAGTTGGGTTGTGTTCACTCGGTGCATTGTGTGTTTGTGTGCGTGTGGTGTTTGGTGGTTGTCTACATCCACATGAGACAGTCAATAGCACGATCACTTGAGTGCTAAATGGTTCCTGAAAATCACATTCATTGCTCAGAGGGGCAGTTGAGCTTGATGTGTTATGGCTTATATCCAGCTAAACAGTTCGGAATGTGTTAAGACCAGATAGGGAACAATATGAGGGCCCCGTTCCCATGACCTTGCTCCTTTTGACACCAGACAGGTACAGCAGGGAAAGCAAGACTCTTGTTATCTAAAAACATTTCTTTGAGGATATGTAACTTCCATCAAACCCTTGGGATTGAAACCCACAGAAACGAGCAGAGTAGAGCAATTTATTTTGATTTCGTCAGCTTTTTTTTGCTTACTTCCCCACATTCTCACATTTACATTTTCTCTTCTGGAAACTGCAGTCAGGCGCTTTTACTCTTATGACGCTCGGGCCTCTACGTCCCGTCTGTCAGGCGGGGATGCTATAATGCGATTTCAACCCTTTTGAATGCATGCAAAGGTCAGTTTTGTTGTCATTTCCATAGAATCACAATGTAAGCCTTCTTTCGAGAATCACAAAGATTCTAGGAAGAGATGCCAATTTTCCACCCACTGGAGCCTCAATAGACGATAATGCAATTCAATCTGCCTGTTCAGTAAGTAATACAACTCACACCTCAGTTCACCTGGGAATAACCCACCGTCATTTGTTCCTACCATGTCTGTGTCATCAGTATTGCTGAACACTTAAATCAGTTACTAATAGTTGGATCATATCAACAAGTTTGTGCTTATTCTCTGACGAAGGTAATTGTTTTAAATGTTGAAAGTCACTGTACCAGAAGGAGATGAGTCAGAATGGTTGTTTGGGATTTAAGAGTGCCAGTTTTGAAGTCTTAAGATGGCGCAACTCGCCTTGGTAGGAGAAGTGAGTAACCTCAACAGAGGGAACGTTCAAAACAGGCACATCTCAGATCCAAGTACCACCTCTGAGCCGAGCAAAACACCCAAACACCACCTCCACAACAAGCCGCCAACTCTAAGAAAGGAGTGTGTGAGAAACTCTGCAGCTCAAACAAAGAGCCATCTGAGAATAAACCGGTGGTATATTTGCCATAGTAACAGCACTCGGTTCAAAACAAGTATAGACATGATACTTTATAAGGCCTAATTGTCCGCACGCTATAAAAAGAGTCTTGGATTATCGTGCTGATAAAAGGAGACAAGTCTGCTCATTATTTTGCAAGTTCTGTTTTTATGCCTAATTGCATCAAACTTCTGTAGCAGCGACTTTAAGAATAAAAGTTTAAAATCAGCCAAATATTGCAACATCAAATCGCGATAAAAAATGTTCTGAAACTCAAAGTTTACATAACATTTTGCGTTGCCTTCGACGCCACATATTGGATTGGGATTTCTGACACAAAGGTTTAACTCTTTCCCTTTGCTTGACTCCCAGATTCGTAGATGTCATGAGCCATGTGATGAAAACGATGATACCCATTGTTCTGGCCCATTTGATGGTTTATTCATTAACATCTGGTTCTGCCTGAGAAATCGCTACACAGCAACAAAGCGGCGCAGACACTCAGTCCCTATGGAGACACACGGCTTTAATAGATTTAGACATGATTACACAAACTAAAGAGGAAGTCTCCCTTTGTTTCTTAGTACATAACCAGTCTTACTCATAAAATAGGTGCGGTACAAATGAAGCTCATGGTGCCTTATCTACATTAGTATGGAGGTGATGGATGATTATGGATAGTACTCGCTTTCAACCTGTTGCTATGGCGTTGTCGTTTCTCTTTAGAGACCTGTGCCTTTCCTGTCCTCACTTTACGAGGGTTTTCATCCTTTGTGCGTATGTGCAACACGCCCAACAACAGGACGTCGGCGCGCTTCCTATGCTTGGTTTTTGTTGGCTTCCTCCTGCCTCCATTCCCACATACGGGACCAAGAGAGTGGGTTCTCTCTGCATGGTTGGATTGGGTGGTGTCACGGGTGGGAGTGCGGGAAAATAATGAGAGACAGAATGTGCGGGCTTCTCTGAATTAGTCATCGTGTTGCGCGGGGGGGGACAAACTACACGGGTAGGTGATGTGCCGGCGTGTTGTTCAGCCCGTGGAGAAAGAGAGAGGGAGAGAAGTAGTGGAGGCAGAATGTGTTCCTGAGATCCTGGACTGGCACGGCAATATATTTGACATTCTTGATTCTGCGCCCTCCTGTTCATAACAACCGGCGTTCTGTTTACATTGCCTCATTCGGTGATGACTGACGTTGTTTGTGTGTTTTAGTTCTGTCACTGCTGCGGACGTATCCAGGAGATTAGACTCTGAGTGCCTCTCAGTTGGAGTGGCTCTCCTCTCCTGTTGCCACTAAAACGCCATTGTCTGGTTTGATGAGAGCAGCGCTCACAGTGCAAAAGTCCCTCTTGTTGGCTTTAGGACGCGGCCATTTGGAACTCTGAAGAATCAAAGATCACAGATAGTTGTGCTGTGACTCTACAGTAGTTAAGGTTCTCAATGCTCCCCATGTGAGGTGCCTCACCCCTCCTTACAGATCTGCCCTGACCTGCTCTATTCCCTCCCCATGTGAAGCAACACTTAGGAATGCACAAAAACAGATTGTTGTACCAAGAAATGGTGTGAGTGTGTTATGTTTTGGAGCGTCTTTGCACACAATGTCCGGTACATTTTGAGGCCTTATTATCTATTTGGTTTGATTTCTATTTCTGCGCTTCTCTTTTCATCTATCTGAGCACAGCTACCATCAACAAATTCGTGTTTCTGATTTTCATTTTCCCAGCCTTAATAGCACTGGAGTTTCCCTCGATGATACATATTTGATAAGCGCGCTGAGTGACGGCTGAGGAGCAGTGAGTGACAGCAGGCTGCAGGCGGAGTTCGCTCGGGCTCGTTGCCTCTGTCAATAGAAACGGGCTCATTGTGGCACGTCTGTCATCGCCGCTCACCCTTCAAGGCACTAATGTCAGCCAAGAAGCGTTTTGGAGAGGAGAGCAAACCTCTTGTCGCCTCTTATCGCTCTGTTTTTAAAGCACTTCAGGACTTGGCAAGGTGTGTTTATACGCTGCAAAGTATACCTGTTGTTTCTCATTCTGGATCCTGGCCCCTTTTTCTGTCGGGCTCAAAAGCATCTAAAGGCCAAATCTGTGCACGTGCTCACAGGTCTACAGACGCGTGTACACAGCTCTCGGCATGTTCTTACCTCATACCTCTTACCTCTTGCGCCAGCACTCTTGATTGAGCGGGTTCTTCATCTTCTCAAAGGTGGGGGGACAAGCCTCACCACTCTCAGCTCTCTGCCGCCATCAATTTCAAGTCCTTCCACTTACATACAAAGCAGTGACCAGAGCAGAGCCCACACCCACCTGAAGTCCCTCGTTCTGGCCATTTCCCCTCAGCCTGTGACTGATGCCTCCTGCTGCCAACACAGCAAGGCTCTAAATCTCAAGCCGGAATGATTTGTTCTGTGGTGGAATGAGTTACCTGAGCCTCTGTGGTCTGAGAGACAAACACTACCTCCAGCCGGCGTTTCTATTAAGAATGGCAACGTAATTTAATGTTATTGATATCTCAACCACATTAAATAATCCTGTGGTTCTGCTGTAAGATGTGAAGAAGTACATTTGCAGATGTGAGTCTTTGGTTAACCTGTGACAGCAAAACCACCTCATGCACTTATCTCCCCCATCTCAAAAGGGGATTTAAAAAAGAAAATCAATGAATGCGGCATCACCCAAGATGCAGTGAAGGAAGTGGTGAACCTCTTTTCAACCTGAACACTTGACAACTTCAAAGAGCGCGCAGAGAGCATTTAGAATGCGTCCAAAAGACATGAATCTACACATTTACACACAGCCGGTCTTATTTCTCTCCTCCAGTTTTTGCATCTGTGCAGCATTGCCATTGTTCACTGTGACACAAGCAGCAGCACAGCATCTCTTTTGCCTCTAGACACTGTTGCTAATGACAACTGACCAACGTTGCCATTAAGCAATCATAGTTTCCCTGAGCATTTGCGGACCCCTCCGGGTTCTGTTTTGTCAGTAACTCAGAACTTGTGCGCCTTCCTCAAATGGTGTGTTATGGCTAAGCTCCACACACAGGGACTGGTTTGTAGTCCAGCTATGTCAACAGCAGAAAGGTACTTCTTTACCTGAAGAAATCTTTTTTGTTTTTTTGTGGCGAAACGCTTGTTTGCTCTACAAACAGGTTTGAGGAAAAGCATGGCAAAAGTATGGCCATTAGACCAATCACAGCCCTGCAGAGAGGGACTGAGCAGACTGAAGACTAACAGGTTTTTTGGCCTACATAGCAGACATGACCGCCATCAGTATGTGTGTGTGTGTGGCCCACGCGGCAAACCCCTGACTTAGTAGGTAAGACACACACACACACACACACACACACACACATACCAGGCTACCAAAATACATCTGGCTGATGTGATTGTGTAACTCCTTGGGGCACAGAGAAACTAGGCCTGTCACCACTCTGAGCTCCCCTCTTACCAACACCCCCCGTCCATGTCAAGGACAGATGGCGAATGTCCCCATCCTCTCTCCCTCCAAGAAGCCTTTCACATTCAATATTTGAGATAGCCCAAAATAAAGTTCCTTACATGTCTTTAGGGTTCTGAGTCTGACTTCACTGATAAGTTTGGTGTACTGGGCAGGCTTACTTCAACAACATGGCAACACACTATACAGCGAGGTGATGTCGTCCAACATGACAGATATGTAAGAACAAAGCATTAACAATAATAACTTCAATTAGAGTCAGAATTAAATTGTTAAATTAAGAAAAAGACTATTGAAAGGCTTTTGCATCCTAGTGCGGAGATAATGAGGATGTAGTGTGCAGCTTCAGTGGTTTAGGCATCTTATGACCCATCTGCACTGTATTGCTCACAATGTGTGGGTTTCTTCAGACTCCCATGGCAACCACAAGGTAAGCAGTTACTGCGCAGAAACCTCCATTTATAGTGCATATCAGATAACTTCATGTGTCTGCATGCGAGCGCACGTGTGTGTATATGTGTGTGTGTTTGTGTGTTTGTGTTTGTGTTTGTGTTTGTCGTTCTGCCTGTTGCTTCGATTGCCCAGTGGGAGCTTTGCAACAACGTGACAGCAAAATAATGGGAGCTGGTAATGGCGAGCCAAGGGAGTCTGGAGAGAGGAGGAGGAGTGCAGAGTTTCACCTCCTTCACTTTTCTTCCCCTCTCGTTTTTCCCGTTTGCCTGCTTCTCTACACAATAGCGAACGATACCACACAAATAAGACTTGAAGTTCCTGCTAATCCGCCCGTGAAGAGCAGAGCCTCCTGGAGGTAGGAAAGGCAGGAAGGAACGGGACAGAGGAGACAAGGCAGCATCACTAAGTGCTTATTAGGCTTCCTCCGCACACTCAGATCAGGGCGCAGTCGGACCGCTCTACTTTCCTAACACAAACTGCCTCTGTGCTTCCTTGCGTGGAGATCTCAGGCACATTCATGGATGTGGGTATTGTGTGGAATACACAGTTTCATACCAGGCTTCTTTCTCATTATATTCATTTTCCCAGAGTAAATAATGACACAAGTGAACATCTATTCATCGGCTTTCCCCCCTCGGGCACCAGTTAGATCATCACCAGGCCTTATTCTGGCTCTGCCTTCATCTCATGCTAGAGTAGAGTGCTTCCTCTCCAGTCTCCGTCCTTCAGCACGCTCTCGCTGGCTCGTCTTAATTGTTTGATGGAACATTCTCGCAAATCAGCTGAGCGGCGGCGTTGTGCAATGCGATGGAGAAACACCGGCGTGCACATGCGCGAAAATGGCCGGGAAAGAATGTGTGAGCTGTTTGCACGTCCGGAGCAGCTAACAGTTGTTTGCAGCTTTCCGTCACATCAGCCATAGGTAAGGTACAGTGTGTAAAAATAGAGTCTTACGCAATGCTTAGATGTGACATTATATAATTACACACAGTAAAAGCTGCTAACCTAAGTGAAACAATGAGAGGTAAAATGCTCTTATGCACCCTTTTTCCTCATTTCTGTTTCTGTTCTGTAGCAGTAATTGATTTTGTGGACTTTGCTCACTGACGGGTGTTGTATTAGGCCTGTGTGGGTGTGGGTGTGTGTGTGTGCGTGTGTGTGTGTATGGCTGCAAGGCTGCAAGGCTTTTTTAAAGTAGGAAATAACATTTGTCATGACGATAATAGTGAACAGGGAACAAGGAAAATTGATCTATGGATGAAACGGTACATTGGTTTTCAGTTCACAATCATCCCTCTAACACATCTCAATGTACAGTTAAGTCTTTGTCTCAGCGCTCTAAACCCAAACAAGATCCTTATGGTCTATTTTGGGCTCAACATGACACACGTCCCATTTGTGTACTGGAAGATTAATCTCTGTGCTGACGACTCTGTGCTCCACTCAGTCTGTGAGATAAAACATTGCAGTTCGCTCTCTGAAAATCACTCCAGAAACTATGCCAAGTTTATTCTGCAGATTATGAAAAACAGACTTTCTCTCTGTCCCTGATGATGATGACGGTGATGTTTGTGCACCTGATGAGGGCCTGATCAGCCTCCACTCTAAACTCTGTGGATGCCATAAATGCTTCATAAGCGAGGCGGCTCCAGTCATACTTGCCTTTCCTTCATCACACTGTAGTCCGGCCTTCTATTTACGCACCACAGGGTCTGTTAGACAAACAGCCATCTTATTTCTCTTCTCTTCTCACACTTACCAGAGCCGTTCTGCAGTCTCCACGCTCCGACTGTAAACACTCTGAGATACTGTGACGTTGCCTCCTGGAATAACGTGCCACACATCTGTCGTCAATCTGCGTGCTTTCAGTGCACCCATCAGGGCACCAATGAGATGGTTCCAGAAAAGACGCAGAGCTGCTGCAGCTTCTTTTTTTTATCTGTGGTTGACATTTGACATTTTATTCAATGAGTTCTTGTGAATGTAGCTAGATATGAGGTTATAACTGCCATTACTGTAGAGCCTGTTACTACCACTCCCATCTGACTTTGCTAATGGGACGATGCATTAGAGTCGGTGGTAGAAGGGTGTCGCCCTGATGAGGTGTGGGTGATACAAAGGGTCTGGGGACTTCCTGTCTGTCTCTGTCACTCTCTTTGGTGTCTCTATTAGTGTAGAGCTAAAGGTAGATTCTGTGTATCCATGGGCGTATAGATATCTGTGTGTGAAGGGCTCTCTGGGTCTTTCATTGCAACATCTAGTATTCAGAACATTCCCTGCGAGCCCTAATGGAAGGTAGTGTGTCATCCAGCTTCTAGCTCCAGATGAAGTCCTCCTACCGTTTATGCAGTTCTGGTAGTGCATTCTGTGCCTCTTCATGATCTCCAACCCTGTAAACACACTGAATTGTTAAAAGCTGCGCCTGTTGGTCTCCGGGTGTGTTTTTATCGTTATCATGCGTCCTCCTGAATCTAGTTAAGCCGTGAGCGGAGCTGCTTCAGCCTGATGAGTGACGCGTGATGACCAGTGCTCAGGACGGACGTTTAACTTTTGACTCACTTCTGACTCCTGCTTTATTGATCTGCAGCTCTGGTGACCTTTGACATATATACAGCACTCTGGAGGCTATATTTAAGATGAGCGGCGCCGGTGTACATTCCAGTTGCTTGGAATATGCAGCATATAGATGTGTGTTTCCAAGTTATAATGGAGACTCTGGTTAATAATGCAGCAGGATTGCCCCGTGCCAGCTTTTGTCACGAAAACTCATTTTCTTTTCCTCTCCTTGGCTCCTCCTCAGGCGCTCCTCAGTGCGAATGACTCTCCATCAACACGCCACTTTTTCGCCGCGGGCCTAATGGAGCTCAACAGCTCGGTTCACCAAGAGACAGACCGACAATTAGACATAACAAGACAGACAGATTTCCGTCCTCCTGTAGGCGCCCTCCGTTAGCCTTCAGGTGTGCCGTTTGTCACTGGCGTCCCTCACCTTTATTGTCCCGTATGTACTCTGCGGAGTCTCGTTAACGGTCTGCAATTAGTCCCCACTCTGTCGGCGTCGCTCGCATGTTTCCAGAATAGGATCGTGAAGATCTGAGAGACGATTCTGTTGATCCGTTATATCGTCGTATGTCGTTTTCCACTCTTACAAGGGGTAAACTCAGAAATGATGTGAAATTCATTTAGAGGTTAATTAACGCAGCATCTTTTTGTAGTTTGTGTTTTCTCCCCCTGCTGATAATTAGCACTTAACTTTACATGTGTTGCTGCCTTTGTAATTCTGATTGTTCACTTTAATCATTAATATCCTTTTTCTTTCATTAGATTTTTCTTTTTCCGCCCTCCCACGCGTTCCCCTGATGCTCGTGCGTGCGTGTGTGTGTGTGTGTGTGTGGCTCGCACCTGATAACAAATTACCATTTAAGCCGTTTAATGCAGTGGAGCTTCCTGTCCCCCCCGCTCGGCGCCTTTCTGCGGACGGGTGGAAGGGTGCCACGTGATTCTCGTGAGTCAGAAACGAGGTGCATCACGTCGGTCACGTTGGTTTCCCCTCACACGCATCTCCACGTTACTCATCGGCGCCCTCGCATTTAAAGGCGCGAAGGCGAGATGAGAGGAGTTAATCACGTTTCATCAGATGGATTTCCAGTCCATCCAAAGTGATGTCATAGCATGATGACGGCTGCACTTTTGGATGATGACGATGGTGATGATGATGATGATGATGATGATGATGAAGTTAACAGTAAGCAGTTACGCTCCCAGAGAAGATTAGACTGAATATTGTATAACTGAAGTGTTGTGTTTCCTGATAGATATGAACACGTACAACAAACTATATTTAGAATGTGTAATTAAACCATAAGTGAATTTGTAATTGTAAATTTGACTTGGCAGGGTTTATTAAAATGTATGCGCATTAAAATGTAATTGGCTTTCAGTGGCAGAGCGAAATGCTGCTGCACGTTGCTGCAGATTTAAAATAGAATACAAAGTCTGCCGTTCCTCACATAAAGGTTATTGGATTATTTGGATCATAATTTCCCATTTAAAGCCAGAATAATAATGAGATTTGGTGGGAGTTTTTTTTTTTTTTTAACCAGCAGCAGAACCGATTGCTTCACACTTCTTTATTTATTTTGGGTTCTAAATTCATTTTGTATTAATTCACAGTATGACGACGACGACGACGCCTCATTATTTATAGCAATAGTTTATTACAGCGTTTGTTGCTGATGTGACTCACCGTCACTGAATGGAAATCAAAGAACTCTGACGCGAGCCAACAATGAGAACAGCCAAGACATACAAATTCAGTCTGTTTGAGTTGTGACGCAGGTACACATCTATTAAAAAATCAGTCCACCATTCAGCCAAGGTACAAGAGGTTGACGATGGACTGTAAAAAGATGTTTTTACGACTAACTACATCTAATGATTTGACTAGAAAGAACAAACTGAAATATCTTAGCTTGAGCCTGAGAGCTGCATTAAGAGAACAGAGACATATGGACGTATAAGATTCACATATGGACACACACACACACACACACACACACACTGCCTGATCCTGAGGCCAGAGCACGTCACTCCCAGGTAGTTCTGCTCTACTGATGGACTCATTTGTCTCTCTGTCTCTCATTCTGTTTCCATCTCTCACACACACACACACACACACAAACCTTTACCTCATGTTCTGAGGTGTGAAGTGATACAGAATCCCTTATAGGCATCTGTGCATTAATACACTAAATAGTTTACCAGTGAAGCAAACTGTCTTCTTCCTTTCTCTCTCTCTCCCTTCTTGTTTTCCTGTAACACACTTCTCCGTTACGCCCATCCATGCCCTCGCCGCACCCCCCCCACCAAAAAAATCCTCCTCCAGCCTGTTGCTTAGCAGCGTGGAGGGGTGGGGGGGGAAGCGCTCCAAAGCGTTGACGTGGTTCTGCGCGGCCGCCGCTTCTCTCTGCTCTCTGCCACATAAGGAAGGCGAGAGTGCGGCGAGACGACGGCCCAAAATAACCACCCGGCTCACAAAAGAGAAGCGGTGACGTGCACTAAAGAAAAAAGGGGGAATTCAAGTGTTATTTCATCCGAGTGAAATTTTCACTCTGTGGTGTTGAGGCGGCGTCAGCAGCAGGAGCGTCTTCAGGCGTTTCTATTAGATGTTCCTGTTTTTGTTGCCAGGAAGTGTGAAGCTTCGAATCAAATGAGTGAAGCTGATTAAGGCAAAGAGCTGGTGGCATCGTTCTGAATACAGCAGGCCCTGTGTGTGTCTGTGTGTGAGTGCATAAACACTCATAGTCTCTCTCTCTCTCTTCCTCTCGCTCCCTCTCAGTTCAGCGGCGGCGAAGATGACCACGGCGCGGTACCGTCCCACCTGGGAGCTGGCCGTGGACCCCCTGGTCTCGTGTAAGCTGTGCCTTGGAGAGTTCCCCCTGGAGCAGATGACCACCATCACACAGTGCCAATGTGTCTTCTGCACACTGGTGAGCAACACACACACACACACACACAGATGGTCATCACACACACACCGCCACGGTCCATGTAGCTTAAATAAAAGGAGAGGAGTATTAGTAGTCTAGTGAGCAAAGATCGTGTCAAAATATTCACTTCTACACGCTGTTAGAGGGTTGATTGATAAGTTATGAGCCTGAATTACGTAAAAGGAAGCAAGTGTGTCAACAAACTAGGCCAGCTTGCAGCATGTTGATGATTGTAATTAGTTCAGCCTCTCTTCCCAAAGGCTTTATGCTGGAGACGGTTTTACCTCAGATGATGAGGTCATATCCAAGAACAGGACTCCCATGACAGAATCTCAGAGGCGTGTCCAGTCTGAAAAGTAAATAACGACAACAGTTCAGCGGCCATACAAACAAACATACGAAGAGGTCGGGGATCTATAGGAATTTGTGTAAACATGGACGTCCAATGAGCGACAGGACGGTGTATTTGCTGCTACACTTTGACTGTTGTCTGTTATTTCATCCAGTTGAGTCACACGACAATGAACCGTTCAATATTCTATGTGTGTGTGTTTGTCTCTCTCCATGTTGTCCTCTCAGTGCCTAAAGCAGTATGTGGAGCTCCTGATTAAAGAGGGCCTTGAAACTGCAATTAGCTGTCCAGACTCCGCCTGTCCCAAGAGGGGACACTTGCAGGAGAATGAGGTAAGAACTCTTCTAGACATCACCGTCTCAGTTCGCCCAGTAACAGACCGGGATGACGCAATCGTAATTCGATCTATTCAGGCATGTTAAGATCTTACTGCATCTAAGCTGCCGAGTGTGGCGCCTCCACGTGAAGTTCATCAATGGGCAGACTCGCCTCTCACTGCGATTACGCAACCCCTCTTGTTCACTCGGAGAGCGGCGGGCGCGTATTGATCCCATGCATGTATATGGCTTCATCGCATTAAGGACAAATACTTAGTGGAGCATTGAGCGCAAGGAGACGCAGCCAATGTCCGTTCCGTCCCTCCACACTGAGACGGGACGTTATCAGAACAAGACACCGGCCGCTGTGCCCTTTGCAAACAAACGGCCTCTTTACAGACAGAAAAAATCGGGGGGTTCGGAAATTGGATTGTGAGATTGTGAGACGGCGGGAAGTTTATCTCTGTCAGACGAGCCGGCGATCAATTTTTCCATATGTTGCATCTCCGTGTCCGTGTTGCTCCTTTACTCTAAAGGAGAAAAATATGAGATGGTTAAACTATTTATTGACTCCCTGAACTGGAGTCGAACGATCGCTGAGCTCTACCTGACAGTGTGTTTCGCACTAAAATAAGTCTTCCCCGCGCGCTTATCTTCCAGGCAGAGGTCAATCTGAGGCCAAAGTGCTCTTCATCCTCAGGCAGTTGTGTTGATGGACTTTCTCTCACTTTGCTTTAGAGGCCTGCGGGGATGGCACGGTTCATCACACTGCAGCCCTATGTTCCCAATCAATCAGTGTCTCTGGTCCTTAATGGAATCCCAGCCAGGCAGTCGATGTGTGCCTCGGCCCCGTCTGCTCTGACAGCAATGCTTTCAACCTGTCAGTCAGCGCGTCGGGTTCACAAAAGCCCACGATGCTCATTTGGACGAGCCCATAAACGAGTCGGCGTGCACGCTTGCTTACAGTACAATGAGATTCTCCATTTTGTTCTTAAAATGGAAAGAGCCGGTAGCTTTTGGCAGAAATTCCTGACATTTTGCGCAAAGGTCCGGTCTCAAATAACAGCACTGCAGATGGTGCTGCTATGGCAACCATGTAGATGTAGGCAATTTTGGCAATACATGTAATACTTGGTTGTAAGCTTCATCAATATAAAGACACAACTGAGGAGGATTCTGCATTGCAGCCTGGAGGATGGAAGTGATGACATCGCTCACTCTGCTTTCATCAAAACAAAAGCAAAACAAACTGAAACTTCAGCTCATCTTTGCTTGCGTCACTATTGCTGTATTCTATCTTTAGACCTGCTGGAAACATTTCCCCTCGTCTTCACCCAAGAAAATTCCAAACTTATTATTTTCCCACACATTTCTTGTATTTGTTGCTTCAATCCTGATTCTGTAATATCAGATTTGTCTTTTATTTAATCAACCTATTCAATCTAATTGACCGAAATAGATGGCCTTGATCATTATCAGTAGTAGTTTCCTGACAGTGGCGACATTGATTGAATTTAACTCTTAATTCCAAGCATCTGCCTCCACGTGTAAACAAACTTACCAGCCACATTCTGAGACGACAGCGCGCCGACTGTGTTGCCGCTCGCAGCTGGAACGTCAGAGTCGCTCTCAAACGACATTAACATGCCGAACGCGTCAACACATTCCCGCTGCCTCTGTCTGTTGAGTTTGCACAACGGCCTCTTCTTTCTGTCGCCCCGTTCAGATCGAGTGCATGGTGGCCGGCGAGATGATGCAGAGATACAAGAAGCTTCAGTTTGAAAGAGGTGAGTGAATATTACCACGGTGATGAGGCACACACACACACACACACACACACACACACACATGGAACAGTCCGTCTTCTGCCCCGTGACTATGCTTCACTGTGAGACAGAGAATGATGATCCCCCCTTCACCCTCTGCGGACATTTAGAGAATCCAGTGAGGATTTGTGGATTCATTACATCTTACGCACCGCAAACCGTTCTGCAGTCAGAGACGCCATGTTTCCCACGAGGTGTCCCACGTCTAACATTTCCTTTTTGTTCGGTAGTATCCTGAATTAAGCCCAGTCATCATCATCAAAGTTTAACACCGGCTCCATCAAATATACATGAAGGGGAAAGCCTCCCAGACTTCCTTTATAGAGATTCTAATTGGATTGGTTCTGCTTCTAGACTCGTGAACTCGTCTGGGCTTTTTATATCGCACCGCACCACACCGCACTCGGTGTGTGTGCAGTGGGAGGTGTGTTGAATAAATGTCCACGGAGCGATAAAGGAAAATGGCAGGCTTGTGTGACTGTGTGTGTGTGTGCGTGTGCTGCGCCTCATGTTGTCAACGGCGACATGCTAATCAGTGAAAGCAGGAGTGTAGCCCTGCACGTTGATGACAGCTCCCTCTCTCTCTCACACACACACACACACACACACACACACACACACACACACGCATGCAGATCACTCATACCCACATAAATGCGTCAACACAAGTATAACACCTATACTCCGCACAGAGGGGGGTCCTGTTAAAACCATAAAGCCTCTGAAAAGGCTCGTCGACGCCGCCTGGATGAAGGCACTCAGCCGTCTCATCGATGTCCCCGTCCAGTCAGGCAGAATAGCTGCTGTAACCGTTCCATATTTCTCAGCCGGAGCCAAGAGTGCACGTGGAATGCGTGCTCCGGGCTTCTTGGCAGAGACACGAAGGCGAGGATAAGAGGGCGAGGGCATCACGCTATCACGATACAAGGACGCCACCGGTGGAAAACACCAAAAATGGGCTTTTCTCGCTTTAATTAGTCACAGGAAACGATGCATTTCTAAAGCTTCATCACACGCAAGTAACTGTGGGATACATGCAACCAGACAGGCACTGATTAGAGGGCATACCTCTGACAAGGCCAAACAAGACAGGCAGAATATGTCTGTACTGTAATAGGACTGAACTGATTATTTGGCAGAGGACTCATCAAAACAAAATACAAACATTCCTTTGGATCAGCACCAAAAACTAAGGGCCAAGTTTGTTCTTAGCCTTGACCCTTCAGAGTAACCTGCTAACCAACATTCGGGGGAGACAACATGTCCCCCTGAGGATTGTAAAACAAAGCCTTTCACCCACTGGCTCAGTTATCATGTCTGGTATTTGCCTGCGCTCTGATCCTCAGGACGCTCGGACTCTTAACCTCTGAAGCAGTAATTGCACTCATGACTCTTGTTCCCGCGGCTCCAGAGGTCCTGCTGGATCCGTGCCGGACGTGGTGCCCGTCCTCCACCTGCCAGGCCGTGTGCCAGCTCAAAGAGTCCGACTCTCCAGCGCTGCCCCAGCTGGTCCAGTGCGCCGTCTGCACCCTGGAGTTCTGCTCCGCCTGCAAGGCCAACTGGCACCCGGGTCAGGCCTGCCAGGAGAGCAACCTGCCCATCACCTCCTTCCTACCAGGAGAGAACAGGTACTGCACGCTCCTCACACACACCTGCTCTCTCTGGTCTTCTGATCTTCTGATATGTGACTCATTAATAATACCAGCTGGAGAGTTTAGTGATAACATATGAGCTGCTGGATCGATGTTTCCAACTTTTATTAGTGAGGTGTTTCCTTCCTTTTGATCATATTCTTACAGCATCATCACATCTGCTCCAAACACACATTCAGCCCTTTTTGTTAAATCCTGAACAGCATTTATTTCAGAGCTGCAACCGGACCCGTCTGGCCCTTCAGTATGGAAATCAATACTCTGATGCGGCGTATTAATTCATAAATATATGTATGCCTCCTCAGAGAGTCTGCCTATAGTTCCTGGAAGTCTACCCTGTCACACACACATAGCCCTGTGTCAGAAACTGCAGGATTCATGTGGAACATCTTTAAATATGGATTGACAGCTGGTATGCTGGGCTCAGCTGGGGTCAGTCAGGGATGCTGCACCAGCTCATGTGTAGACATACGTCTCCTGAATCCAGACTGGAGTAGAGTTGTCCGACTTTACTCTCATTTCTCCGCGATCGCTCTATGAGGCGACCAGAGGGTCCGTACGCATCTGGCCCGTCGCTTTCCGAAGCATTATGAACTCTGAAAAGCTTTGTGCCGTCATGTGGAGGAGCGATATCACAGGACGGAGGATTAGAGAGCTCGTCTCAGGAGCAAAGAGCCTCCCTGCTCTGTGTTTTGACGCCGCTCGTTCACTTTAAGGTCACCTGGTGAACTCAGATGCTTCATGCTGTTGAGCCTCCTTGTGTGTATCTTTAAATACATAAGGAGGCTCACATTTGAACATGTCTCGCCGACACGTTATGCTAAGAGGCGGCTGGCATTCCTGTCGAGAGTGTCATCAGTCTCTCCCTCTCTTTCTCTCTCTCTCTGTCCCTCTCCCTCTGTGATGCAGTATCTCTTTCCTCAGAATCACGACAGAGCTTGTTTTCTGCCCACTCTTGAGCTTTTTGAACATGATCTCCGTACATGCCCAGAATAATGTTTAGCTAATGGCGTCACCTCAAATTGCTAACAGCTGCTAATCTGATATGCAGCGTGCGGATGAATAGAAACAGCGTCGGTACGATTTCCTATTATCACGGCCGTGTTTTTACCTAAGATATGACTGACTCACTTCTCCTCAGGATGTCACAGGCGACCGATTTAACCGCTTATTCAAATGCAGAGCAACTATCACACAGTTTCCACCTTCCTTAGGCGGATTTATGAAGGTCTTGTTTCCCCGGTTTCAAGATGGTTGCCAGGTGTCGGATGAATGGCGGAGCTTACAGAATGTGCTGTAATTCACTCAGGGCCCGGCCCGATCAATACGCCGAGCATTGGTCTGGTGAAGAATGAGCCTGTTTCCTGTCCTAGGAGGGTGCCTAGAATGTCAGACAGTACCTCCAGCTCTGACGACTCAGCACTTTGCCGAAACAGGAGAGAATCATACAATCCGACCCCAGCGGGATGCGAATCTAAAGAGTCTGGGAGGCGGAATTGTATCTGTGGAGGAAGTCTGGGTTTTTGTCGTTTGTGTACAACCAATCACAGCTTCATATCATTCAGAATGTAGTTATAGTTTCCCCCCCAAATGACCAGAATCGAGTCTTATCTCTTCTACTTGTAAGGTTTTGGGTTCTCACTCCTCCTGTTTTCTTCCTCTCCCCCTCAGCTCTTTCTACAAGAACGAAGACGATGACGCACCGATCAAGCGCTGCCCCAAATGTAAAGTTTATATCGAGAGGGATGAGGGATGCGCCCAGATGATGTGCAAGAACTGCAAACACGCCTTCTGCTGGTACTGTCTGGAATCGCTGGATGTGAGTCGGGCTAATGGCTTTAAATTTTGATATTCACTGCAGTGGTAAAGATAGGAGGGAGGAAGGTCACCATCTATTCTTTAGATCATTATTTAATCTGTGATTTATTGTGATTGAGGTCATTTTTGAGGAATTTCAAAACAGCCAATTTCCAATCCCAGCTCATAACAGATCATCATCATTCTGCCAATTTGAGTAAGATATTGTATTGTAATCAAAATGTGACCCTCATCCATTGTAGCTACCAACCAGGCAGGAGTATGAGGTCGTGTAGCAGAATAATGGATTCCATGCATTTTTAATAGTTTTTCTCCCCCTAATCAAGTCATCAGTTGTAATCAATTAACGGTGACGGCCCTAAACTTTATTTGAAGCCTCTGTGATCATGCGTTTGTCTCTAGGTGTGAAAAATGAAGCTCAGCCTTCGACTTGATCATGAGATAATGTATGAGACACAGGAGAATGTCAGGGTTTAGTCGAGCTGGGCTTAGCCTGACTGAGCCTGAGTGAGCCACTTTGCGTTACGCAACCCTAGCGAGCGCAGACAGTCGTATCACGCGGCGTCATTTAAGAGGCTATTCTTCCTCAGGAGCAGCTGCATGCCTCTCAAAAACCAGCGGTGACCAATCTCGATCTGTGCTCTGCTTGTTTGTACCCGACAGGATGACTTTCTCCTCATCCATTATGACAAAGGACCCTGTCGAAATAAACTGGGCCACTCCAGGGCCTCGGTTATCTGGCACAGAACACAGGTGAGAGTCCACGTTTCCCCCCCCTCCTCCCCTTTCTCCTCCTCCCCATCACTCAGGGCACCGGGGCCTACTCACACTGCGGCATGCGGCTGTACACGTGCACTCTCTCCCCGCGGACCCACTCGCACTCCCATTCAACCGGCGAGGTGGTTATTATCTCGACAGCACAATAGCAACAACAGCTTGATCCATGTGCAGCCACAAGTGTCTTTCAGTTTCCTGCTGTTCCCAACGAGGCCCATTATGTATCATTTTCCCTTTAGAAGAAGAAACTCCAGAGGTTCACAGTTCCTCTGCTTCTATACGTAAGAAGATGAAATGTCCGGATTAACCGTGACATTTATCTTCTCCACACCGTGCTAGGGCGATGCCAGGGGGCTAAGTGTGTGTCTGTCCAGTCTCTCTTTCTTTGCCAGCTTATCTATTCATAGGGTTGCATGTCTTTGTCCAGCGTTCTCATTATTTTGTCAACATCAGCATATACAATAACATTTGTCGCCCAGTGGGGTCTATCTGAGTCATATGGGTGCAATTCGCCGTCGTTGCTCAGTGTGCTTTCGTCGCTCACCCCACCTCACCCATGTGCCCCCCTACACACACACACACACACCTATAAACCCTCTCTCATAAATACAATAGATGCCAGGGTAAATGTAAAAGCCTTTTCCATTCCTCTCCTTTCCTATACCAGGTGGACTCGATGATTTGATTGGATGAATGGATCCACCAGAGCTGTACATTCGGTTTGATTAGCTGTAATGAAGGGTGTGTTCTTTAGTCGGGGTGTGTGTGTTACTCGGAGGCAAACGTTGCTTTCTTCACCACCTCACTCCAGTATACAGCTGTCAAACAAAGCCGGGATGCCTTCTTCCACAAAAGGATCAAACCTGTCTTTAATTCATCTGTCAAAAAATGTGTTTTGACCTTTTCAAAGGGGAGGAAAAGTGTAATGCTATTATAAGTCACTGATGCATGTGACCGTGTGATATGTATAACCTTATGTGGCTGTGCACTCGGCGGTGTGTGGCGCCCTCATGTGGCCAATTAAGTAACCTGACCTACTTCAGACTGCAGTTGCTTCATCATCCCTCACTTATCTAGGCAATGCTTGAATTATGAGGTATTTATATAAATAATCTTTATCCAAGATGTTAAGTAGTTTTCAAGAACAACCCCAGAACACAAATCTGTCCATCAGCGACATCGTTTGCTCTTGTTTACGCCTCCTTTCCCATGGACAAAGCGCTGGAGCAGTGCCAGAGAAACTTCACCTACAAATTTTCCATTAGTTTCGAAAGTGAATGATTACGGAACACAGATGCGAGGGTTTCAATACACATAACAACATTGCATAGCAACCATCACATACACCTTAAACTAGGGTTTCTGTGATCATTATAATCCTGTAAAAGCTCTGGAAATGATGAGTGATGAATATGTTTGGGTCGCGTATCATCTGGGTAAAGCAGTTATGAGACGGCGCCTCGTGTTTCCCTCATTACTGTCTGCTAGACGAGCGCAACTGGCAGCCACTCATTATTGTAATCACGCCAGGCAGAGCGGTATGCTTAATAATGTTTGACCATCTGGGGAAAATCTAAATTATTAGGAGGAGGAGTTGTTAGGTTGAACTATGATGTCATAATTTAGAGATATTAGTAATATGTATGAAGCAGAGGAAAGGAGCTCACTGCAAAATAGGGCCACTAGCAATGTTACTGCAAAGGCCACCAAGGGAACACAGTAAACAGAAGTAAGTTAAGGTGTAAATATCAGAATTTAAACTTGAACTTAAAGCCATTGATTCCTGTTGTAGTTCTTTGTTTTAGTCTGCAGTAAGAGTTGATTTGAAGTTTCTCCAAAGAAAAGTTGGGAACAGGGAAGCCTGTTTCTCTGTCTTACAACCTTAGAACCTCTGCTGCTTGTTGCCAGGAGAAATGTTCATTTTAACAAGCAGCCTAAGTAGTGATGGGATTGTTCACATGGTGACCTCTGCTGGTGAACAAGTGGTATTGTTATGCACTACTAGGTTTCATTGGTAAATACTGAAAAGGAGGTGTTATACAATAAGAAGTTACATTTGATTGATGAATGTGATTAGCTTAAATTCACACATATGTAACTGAACTGAACTGTTCCATGTATTAACTTACCCTCTCCCCCCTGCAGGTGGTGGGGATCTTCGCTGGGTTCGGCCTCCTCCTCCTGGTGGCGTCCCCATTCCTCCTCCTGGCCACGCCCATCGTCCTCTGCTGCAAGTGCAAGTGCAGCAAAGGCGACGACGACCCTTTACCCACCTAAAAGCGCGGCCGTCCCCCCTTGAGATGAAGCCGAGATCCACTGCAAGGATGGGCCGTCTCTTTTTTCCTTTTCCACCCCCCGTTGCATCGTTTCCATCCCACCAGCTTTGAGTGCTTAATTTTTCGGCCCCCGAGCCCGCAGCGGCTACGTCGGGATCCATCGCTCTGCATGAGAGAGAGAGAGAAAAAGAGGGGAAATGGTTGAAAAGTGACCTCGGGCCTGAACCAGACGGGACGCGTCGCAGGTCCAGAGGAGGTCAGAGTGTCGCCAGAGGAGCGCTGTGTCCATGTGTGTGAGACATTGGTGGACTGTGCATGTGGAGCAGGTCAGGGCCACATCATAGGGTCCTGAGGCGGAGGTGTAGTGTGGATAGGTACATGAGAAGAAGTCATTACAAGTCAAGGAAACGTGGAGAGAGGCTTTTCTCTTGTATGGACAATATCAAGCTGGAGCCAAACGGAGAAAGAACTTTCACTTTTACTGCTCTCCTATTTTCTTTTGTCAGTTTGTCGTACGCAACAAAAGCCCCCCCCCCCCCCTTCTCTCACCCCACCACAGCACTCTGATGTAGCTCTACAGATTCACTCGGTAGCATTAGAGTTACATCACGCATGTTTTGGTGTTCACTCAGTTTGCACACAGAGCGTGATTTCCCTCCTTCACGTTCAGGACTGAGGTCGAGACGGGAGCGTCCCGTCGCTCTCCACTCCATGTACAGCACGTTCTCTTGATGATGTCAATGTTTTATAACCTGTCGCTTTTAATAGATTTGTGCTCAGAGTAACGTCCGCGTGTTGTACTTTTGGGTGTTTTCCAAACGGTTAGGTACTTGCATTAAAGGGGAACGCCGCTCAGTTTGGAAGAAGACCACATCACCACGGCTCCCTATTCAGGCGCTATATTGGACATTATCTGGTAGGGATTTCCTGAATGGAGTGGCGTTCCCCTTTAAGGTCAGCATTAATGTTTAAAGTCTATCTGAGGTCTTTGTATAGACATTTAACAGCTCATTCAAATCGATGTCGCTCTTGTTGTTCTGACCGCAGGTGGTGGTTTAGCCAAATAGAAATGAATAGCCTTAAAATTAAAGAGCCAAAATCAGGCATTTCCCCTGTGCATTACCAGTCAATAGAGTCCAAATCTGTACAAACCCAGGGAATGCATGTTGAAAGGCATTTTCAAAGCAGTCAGTGAGTAAAGCCCTTTATTTTATATTGAAAATGACACGATGATGTCACCCATATGCCACCCTGTTAATAGCCATACCGTAAAAAAAAACCAATTACCCTAAACTGGTGTTTTATGTGAACTGGGGCCTGCCTGTATCTCCTAAGCGTCTCTTAGTGGGAGGGCTGATCTAAAAGTGCCGTCAGGAGAGATCTGACGCCGAGCTGAGATCAGATGTCCTGCTCACACACACACTTGGCAATTAAAGAAATAGAGGCCGGCCCAAATTGCAAACTTGCATACGTTAGTGGCATGAGTTTGGTTGGGTTGCTGGTTAAAGCTCCCGACAACGAGCGGCGATTCTTTTTCCTCACAGGGATATCAGACAAGCCTATAGCTTAAACACATACACAAGTTATGAAGCTGCTCTATGCTATATCACTTTATCTATGCAAGTTTGTACATTTACCATTTGTAGAAGGTCACCGATTGGTCATATCAACTGTTTGCCATAAGTAGGTGTCACATCTGCATATCAAGGGGTTTTTGTTTGATTATTTTGAGGTGATGTTCATGTGAATCGGGGCTCCACTGTTACTCCTTAAATACGGTTATTTCTCGGTCATCTGAAATGAAATCAACTGTACAAAGACTTATGTGGCCCGGGGAAGTTGCTGTCTAAAGTCTGGACCCACAGGGCATAACGGGGTCACAAACCTGGACTTCACAGCTCGCCTCTTCAGCTACAAAAGCCTTTACACCGTTGTGTTTAGGTGCTGTACTAACACTCCCATAAACCCATAAACTGAATTTAATTTAGAAAATTGGTGGATTCCTCCTTTAAAATCCATGTCCTGCTACCATGGACAACCACTCTGATCTCATGAATAAGCCATCCACCCGTCCTAGGTGGTGTCATCCAGAGTTCATGTAGCATTACAATTAAAACAGTAGCGAATCATCTGCAACTCCCGAACAAATTTCTTCAGATCCACAAATGATGGTGATTCGTAGCCTTAAATTCTGACTACCTTTCCTGTAGACTGTATGCTTTCCACTGTATACGCATGTGATTTCATATCCGAGCCTCTCCAAATTTTGTAGCTTTGCAGTTTCGATCTTTTCCCAAGTAAGCCCGAAGCTTTTGTTATTTTTATGACAATCGTGCCAAGCGGATTTTTTCCTGGAATAAAAGAGGGGAAAAAGCAGTCGTCTGTGCGTTTGTAATGTATTAACAGATATTACAGGGTGGAAATGATTTCAATGCTACTTTTACGTAAAGTGCTACACTGTCCATGGGTTCAATTGTTTTAATTCTTTCTATGATTACATGTGACGTGTGTGTGTGGTATGGTGCCTGCTATGTTTATTGGCGGCGTCTAGCAGCTAAATCAATAATGCATACGAGAAACTGCAACCGTTTTCCGGAATGTTAGGTATCAGGGGTCACCGGGTGTCTTCATACCTGTCTGGATTAAGTATGATCATCATCAAAGTCATAAATAGGTTTAAACTAAATGGCGGGAGGAGGGGGCGGGGGGGTTTAAGTTCAACAAAATCATCATTTGCATGTTCTCTCTGTCCTAAATCAAGAAGTTGTGGTTTAAGGAAACTGGACTTGCTGTTTAGTCTTGAAGTCTAAACTCCTACTTCTAGATCTCTGATAACATGGATGACTGAGAACCTTCACACCTTTTCTCTTCTTCCTTCACCCATAATGTTCTGACGGCACTCAACAGGTAGATAATATGCAACAATGAAAAAGGGCCAAGCACATTACAATCACTGCTGTGGGACATTGTAAAATAACCTCTTTTCTACATCGGGGCCTAAAGAGGCTGTTTTTAGGGCTACAAGTCAATGACAAATCTCTTATCACAGGTGTTTGGGGCGAATATGAAGGGCTGGTGACGCTTGGCCCTTAGATGGAAAGTAAAGTTTATTTTAGTCAAGATCTACTTTCCAATTATTCTAAGATCAGGTTTGGTTACATGCAGCAATTTCTATTTCATAACCTGTTGTGTCAAGAGATGGAGTTGCATGCTTTATTTCTCTGACTTCTTCACCTTGAATATTACAATACACAATAAATTTAAATATACATAAAGATCATTTGAATAGCAGCAAAATTCCAAAAGTGATCTCAAGCATATGTTGTAGGATTTTGGTCGGCCTTCCTCCATTCATTAGGTTGCCTTTGTGTTATCTGTTACTTTTTGTTCTGTTTTTATACAAATGTGTTTCTCAATAGTTGGTCGTCTTTGCAGTCTCTGTTTTTACAGTGGAATTCCGTCACCTCAGAAAGTGGATCATTGTAAGATGAAAAACTGTCTGCGGACAAAACCTCCATTTTCACAGATAGCAAACCACATGTTTCTATGTTAGTTGTACTTTGAAAGAGAATTGACTTTGGTGATGATGCAACAATATCAACATTGTAAATTGCATATTTGGAAATCTTAGTGTATCAACAGTTCCACTAACACTGTGACACCAGGTATTAAAGGTTGCTGTTTTTGTGACTCCTTTCATTTTCATTTATTTACACAAAAGCGTATAAGATTACAAAAACACAACCATACAATGCAGCTCAAACAAACCTTAAAGATGGCTTGAAGACCTGTGTGTTATGCGAGGGTGGTTTCTACAACGAAGGGAACAGAGGGATAATGGACGCACTAGGGAACTTTGCCAGTAAACTTTCCCTGTAGCTTTCCTGGTAAATTCCAGAAACCTTTTAATTCCAGGAAATTTTCGCAATCCTTGTTTATCCTAGTAATTTTCCGTGTAGTAATTGTTCCGGTAGTTCCAATTTTCTGGTAATTTTTCCGGTAAATACGTTATTCCAGTGATCAATTATTTCCGGCAATTTTTCTGTAAATCCGTTTAATTCAAGGAATTGGGGGATATTGAGAAAATAAGGAAAATGTTGACCCCGCGGTCATTGATTTGTAAAACGAGAGAATACTTGAGAAGCCCATATTTTGGACAAAAGGAGATAGAGAGCTAAAATTTCAGACGCAGCATCCAGGCAGAAATGGCATCAATTTGTGTGAATTTGGGGCAAATTGGGGAATATTGAAAATATTTGAAAAAAAACGTTGACCCGCGGGTCAAATTGGGGAATAATGACATTTTGGTGAAAAAGTTGACCCCGCAGTCAACGTTTTTTTAAACTGGAGAACACTTTAGAAGCCCATATCTTGGACAAGGAAGGAGTGAGAGAGCTCATATTTCAGACACAGTATCCAGGCTGCAATGGCATCAATTTGTGTGAATTTGGGACAAATTGGGGAATAATTTTTTTTTAAAGTTCACCCCGCGGTCAAGGTTTTTTTAAACTGGAAAAAACTTTGAAAAAACGTTGAAGACCCCTGCCTTAGACAATGGGTCAGACTGAAATGTGGTCCTCTCACAGTCTCACTCAGGTCACCACAGTTGGCCACGATTATTTACTTTGGACCTACCTGGATTCACAACCTTCACCTCAGAGGAGCTTTTGTGGTTCCTCCTCAGATGTGAAGTGAATGTGCCCAGCCCTAATTTTGACTTAAATCAAACTGAAAAATGATACATTTTGTGACAGGGTAACAAAGAGGTTCAGCATTACAAACATGCTGAAGATTCAGATTACAATTTTGTCCACAATGCCTTTGTGGCATGAATTTGCATAATAAACTTTATTCAAGGTGAGACATTAAAATGTGGCTTTATAGTCGCAGAAAGAGATGAATTGTTGCAGGATTGGTCTGAGCCATCAGCAAACAAGAGATGTTTTTTAAACTATAAACAAATTAGAGTGAGCAAAACACAATATGTCATTTTAAGATTAAAACTGAAAAACAGATGGAAGTATCCAAGAATTTACTGTTTCATGTTCTTGTATAATTTAAGTCTGTAAATGTACTTTTATAAATCTATTTTCATTTTCCTCTATATCCACTGCAGCTCTGTTTGTTCATCAGATATGTGTCAGTCTTTTGTCAAGGTCTGCAGGAGAACAGGTTGTTCTCTCTTTCCGCCTTTGTGTCTATTTCCTGCCAGATGCTGGATTGGGAGCATTAACAAGACAACCCTGAAAATTAAAGTGCAAACGCCTGGTGATATATCATCCCTCACCAGCTGTTCTCCGTTTGGAAGTCTCTCCAACAATCGCTGGGCAGGACCACAGGAAGTAACCATCTGTGGGCACCATGGCGACGGGGTTGGTGGATGGGTTCTAAGGCTGATGTGCTATCTGGAGCAAAAGAAGAGCGAGAGGGAGAGCGGAAATGGAGAGATGGACGGAAAGAAAAGGGAGGAGCCAGCGAGTATATTGCCTGGAAAAGAAAGAAACGAGCCCAGCAGAGACAAAGCCAGAATGGAGCTTCGACCCCGAGAGCCGAGAAGAGAGCAGAGAGGCCTTTGCACCTGCTCTGTGCAGCACACACACACTTCTGCTATCACACGTGTGCTGGCTGCAGGCCGATCAGGCTGGTCTGCTCTGGCTTTACCTTCCTCACGCGGCTGCCAAGTCCTCCTCCTGCTCCCCATTCAGCCTCTCTGGTGCCGCAAAAACAACATTAAAAAACCCCACAACCTTTCTGTCCTTTTGCAGAAACATCAGGCAAATCTTATTACAGACACACTTTAAGTGATTAGAACTTATGTGCATTGACCCGGGTCATAAACCGGCTGTGTACATGCACACAAACATGGAATCAGACTTTGCCTTGCCTTTCATACTGAACTTTGTTTTCCATGAAATAGATTCAAAACAGATTCATATACAGGGAAGTTGGCAGCATATATCTAACAGAACGTAATTAAATACAGGATTATTTGATAATTTCCACTCACTGATATGCAGGCGTCTGTTTAAAGCTATAGTACACTATGATAGCTATCCATTAGTGGTGCATGCTTGCCAGAAGAGGGAACTAGAGTGCCATCAAAGCAGCAGAGTCTCTTAATAAATATGAACTCTCTCCCTCACTCTCTCCCTCTCTTACACACACATACCACGCACACAGCAGGCAATGTACAGATATTCCTCCTTTTCTACAGCCTAAGTTACTTTTGGCGGACTAAAAGGTATAAGATGCCTATAGTAGTGTAAGTAAACTACATAAGAGAGGAGTTCTGTGTTGTACAAGATCAAGTAAGCAAGCTGTTATCACTCCCTCACTCCCTTGTCCACTCACAAACTCTGCTTCCTCTCCAGGCTCTCCGCTCAGTCCTGACATGTCACACACACACACACACACACACCCACACACACACACCACACACACACACACACACACACACACACACACACACACACACACACACACACACACACACACACACACACACACACACAGGCAAAGTGTTCCCCCTCCAGAGGAAAGAAGGCAGTAAACACAGGTTGACATTAGGAGCTAAGAGCGCCCTGCCAGCTCTCAATGGGGGTTAAGGGTTAATAATAGGCATGTGCATTCTCTTATAAGCTTGTACATACACGCGCTCTTACACACGCAGCTTGGATTCTAATTGTGACCGAGGGCCATTGTACATCAGCCAGTGACTGACATAAGATGACAGCGCTGATCCAGGCCCTGCCTCTGATCTGCTTTATCCCAGCATGCAGTTGTAGCGCTCATTGTCCCTTCAGCCTATGACACCTATTAGCTCTCATTAGCTTCCTGTGGTTCAACACGACGTGACTCTGACCTGTCAAAGCAACAACAACGAATGCATTTATCTGTGCTCGTCCACCAGCACACAGATCAGACCGGGACTTGTTCCATCCTTTTCTATGTCTAATTCATCCAAAGTGTCACGGCATGTTTACATCACTGTACATCACAGTGCATGACACAAAGACACACTATATTATACAAATACTGTGACTATGTCGGATTCATAACAATCTAAAAAATTCAATCTCATTTCTGGACCAAAGGTGAAGTATTTAGACACAGCCTCACTTCCTGTTTCATCAGATGTCAACAAGGTCAGGTACCAATAATGCTAACTGAATTATGACCTCACTTTCTGTTTGCATCACCAGTAAGGTGCTGACATCACAAACCTTCTCTTGTGCCCTCAGGATGTTGCTGAAAGGTCACAGGTAAAGTTGCATGTCCATACGCTTAAGCATTGCCCTCACTTCCTGTTTGCCGTGTTTACTTAATTGTTAGGAGTCTGAACCTTTTTGAGTACCTTCAGTGCATTGGCAAGAGGTAACGGGTGAAATTTCCCGTCAATAAGTACTAAGTATATGTAACATTTCATTGAAAAAGTCTCACTTCCTGTTTAGCGATGTTGGAAGTAGAAATTGGCATCTTTAGGTGTGTGTTCACTCCTTCGCCATATGGCTCAAAGGTTACGAACAGAAACAGACACTGGTTCACTTTTGCATTTGTGTACAGACTGGAATAGAGACGGCAGCAGAGTCTCAGCTCTCTTACTAAAGTACATCAGAATGTAAATACAGCAGTCCACTTCTCTTAGTCCCTGCTGATTTACACAGGAGAGGCTCTTACATAACAGCTGACGGTGGAAGTGACAGATTGGATCCAAACCCTCCCTCTTTTTCTCTTTTTTTTTTTTTTACCTTTAATTTGCTGCACCTGCCGTTTCAAACCAAACTCTTTCCCAATGCTTTTTACGACCTCCCGCCCCACTTGGTTCCTGGATTCTGTGGATGTTATCTGGGAGAAGTTTGCCTGGAGTCATTCACCTGAGCCTCCTCACCTGGACTCTGACAGGCCTGCTGGGACAGAGCGTCTGCCTGCTGAGGATAACGGTTGTTGAGGGCTGCAGGGAAAGTAACAAAAGCTGTTTTCTGTCATGATGACACATCTGAGAACGGCAACAACCTTAGGAATTTGGTGTGGAATGAGTCAAATGCCATCAGGTTTGAAGGCTTTTACATTTGGTCTAATAATGTTTCATGCAGGCAAAGAAGCTGAATATTAAAAACACTTTTCTAGGCTGTAGCATGTATAAAAATAGTTAGAATGCTTTTTTTCTCTCTGGACTTAATGGAATTTGTGAAATGGAACAGGATCAATTTCCAGCTCACTGGTCTTTATGTAATGTCAGTCATATCTCTTTTAGTCAGTGCCAGTTGATGTGCGTTTGATTAGTGGGACTGGAACCGTCAGCTATCAGAGATGACGTACTGCACTGAGCCCCTACCGCTCCAACCACCACCACAGCTTCCAGCCATGCACCTGTTCCCTCAGCTTGCTCTATCTCTCACTCAAACACACACACACGCACCCACACACACACACACACACGCGCACAAACACACACACACACACACACACACACACACACACACACTAACACACACACACACACACACACACTGGCGTCTGTGCGTGAGGTTTCAACTTGGCTTTTTCTCATTAAAGACTCAGTGAAATTTGACAGGTTTTGACAGTGAAGGCTTCGGTGTAGATCCTGCCATAGAGACAGATATCCGACAGCTTGATGATAACGGCTGCCTTATTGCAGAAACACAGGTGTCCCTCATGGCGAATGACAATAGGCAGCGCTGAGTGACGGACGGGTTTGATGAAAAGTTACACAAGTGGAACAAATGGAAAGTATACATGCTGGGACAAACACAGGAGGAGGATTGTGAACTTGTTTGAACTAGTATGAGGTCATTGTGAAATCAGCTCCAACTGTGCATTATTAAGAAAACTAATTTGTGGGCTTGAAGGATTACTTGTTTTTTAAGAGTTTAATAATGATTGAATACAACCTCAACTATTTCTCCACTCCCCCCTCCCCCTCTTTTGCACCCCCATCTCAACCCCCCCTCCCCCTTACGAGCTCCTTAGCGCTGCTTTTAATATTGCTTGAGTGTGCAGTCTTTTTAACGCGCTCTGGTGTTCGCTCCTCTCGTGTGCCCTCTGTCACCAGTAAACTTTCTGAAAAGCGAGCTTAACAGGCCGTGAAAGGGCGGCACAGATGGCTACATCCTAGGTGGTAATTATCAACCACTTCCTCTCAACAAAAAAAAGAGAAACAAGCGAAGGTGTTGCCGTCAGGTCAAGTGATGCCGCTGACACGTTCGTAGGCTCTCTGGCAGTGAGTTCAAACCGGCGATCGGGGAGGGGCCTTCTGGAGCGCAGACAGCACATTGACAGAGTCACAGGTCAAGCACAATCATAAGAGGATGATTTTTAGCTCCACTGCACATCTGCCACACAAAGATCTATATTAAAACCCAAATATGGCTGTTGTCTGGAAAATTTCGCTTTTATATGATTTTATCCTGCTTCTATCCTTGGCTTAGCTTGGCACCTCATCTTGTTTAACCAAAGTCCTTGAGAACTATTCTAATTACATTCTAAAGAGTTGGGTTTGGTCGTGTAATGTACAGTAGACAGGCAATAAGAGCCAATTAGTGTGAAAGTGTTTCAGTCAGCACTAGGTGATGGTAATGGGTGCATTTATGCACACTCTAAACAAGTACAGGGCCGCTTGTGAAGAGCTTAACCATTTATTTTGCTGTAGATCTATTAAAATCGAAGGCGACAGCTAATTGGAATCCTCTTTAATTTGGGGGAAATTTAATACTCTACAAGGTGATAGGCAAGGCTCCCCCTACCTCCCTACGAGCCGCCCGCTGCATGCAAAAATATGTAAATGCTGCCCGTATTAGAATCTTTGTCTGGTTGTCATTCTCACATGGGGCACATCAAAGCCATATGACCTGATTTTGCACCTGCTGTTTAATTAAATTTACAAGACAGACACAGTCTCCACTCCCGGTGATATACAAATCTGGCTTTATTACCCCGGCACTGTAATTTACATGGCAATTTACTGCTGGGCGGTAATGGCGCCTGCCAAAGTGCTCCCTCTGAAAAGATACACAAACATGCACAACAACAAGTTATCCCATTTCGCTTCCTGAAGATGGGACCAAGAATGCCAAAAGCGTGCTAGAATGTATCCGAGGCGTCCGTGTTGGAGCGAGCAGAAGTGCTCATCGGTTACTACAGTCAACCAGGTGTAAATGGAAACTGCAATAAGAAGTAGTTTATGTTAAAAATCCAGCATAAAACATCTCAATCATGCCACAAATGAAATGAATGAATGAAATGAAATTCTACTTCTCACACTTATGTTATGTATGGAAATATGTTTTACATGTTTGTGTTTCACATTTGGTTGTTGTTTGTGATTTTGCTGCATCTCCTAAGCTGATATACAACGTTACAAAACTCAATCAACAATGAGCTTCTAACTATTCTGTCACATGCCACAGTATCACTTTCCAGTTGTGATAAGAAACCTTTCCTGACAACACTTCAATGTCGGATATCTACTCAGTTACATACTTCACATACACCTTCCTTTTGCCATCCTGTTATGATTTCATTTAAATGTAGTTTAATTTCATTTAAACACACCTTCGTACTACTTCCATCTAAACCCAGAACACAGAGGAACACAGCCTGTATATACATTGACCCATTGAGTTTGTATAGGTTACATGTTAACAGACACTTGCCAGTTTACACAACCAGCAGACACAGAGAAACATTAACATCCCATTGGAGTTGTGGTTTGGGTCCAGTACACCCAACCCTGCATGCAAAGGTCGACTGCAAGGTTTTGAGTTTACTGCTGATTCAGTACTCACACCTGGTTATGAAGTTTGAGCCCAGTGGATTTCAAAACTTCAGACTCTTGACTCACAAAAGTCTTTATCCTTATGAAGCTGACCCAGATAGGTTCTTGCAGCTGTTTGTCTCCATGAATACGAGCTGGGTGCATCACTTCCAACCAGTGTTAAAAACAACAGTCAAAAACAGCAAAAACATATGTGATCTCCTCCCAAAAAAAAGGTAAAAGTGTGTCATCAGCTGTACGAGACATGGCCTCTGTTATTTGAGATGCTGAGTGTATCATTATAGAAGATCTCCCAAAGGGCCGCATGATTACTGGAGCATATCCTACACTTCTGAGGAAACCTAAAGAAGGAAAAATATTCCCAGTTGTTTTTTTTAATGATGTGAAACTGGGATAAAACACCTCCTGCATCAAGGTGTCAAGTTTGAAATGAAGTTGTGACAAATAACGACAACACCTCTGAATTAGATTGCTCAATGCCAGGCTGAGAACTTATCAGTCAACCTCTGCATGGTTGATTTCTGAGCTATCGACAGTCCTTTTATAGCACAGGTGTAAAATGATGAAGGCCTCTATTCAATGATTCCTCCCTGGATCATGTCCAACCTGTCCACAAAGTTTTCAGGTAGGTAGTAAGTATCTCATAGAGAAATGTAAAGCAATGTCGCCTAGATGCTCAAACGAAAATGTTTAACAGTCTGTGGGGTCGGTGTGCAGACTGTGAAACCAAATTCAATCATTCTTTGCAAGTGAATTTTCAAAACTGAAAAAAGTGTGGATAACTGTGTGACAGCAGAACAGCTGAGTTGTCAGTAGCACCGTAGACGACGTCTCTGTTGAGAGGCTGGTGCAGGTTGATGAGCCCTGCACACGATTTAGTAGATTATAAAAAGCCTCTAGTTTCTCTCTCCTCCAGAAGATGTCATGCACCCACAATTACCCCTCCTTCTTTAAAAACACTTTCCAAAAACCATTATGGATACACTAGTTTCCAAAATAGAGTGAGACTCAACCCAAAGGGACCAGAGGATAGGATCATTCGACCACCAACATGGACAGCAGCATGATGCACCAGTAACACACCATGTGAAACACACCATGTGAAATACACGTGGGCTGATACACCCACAGTATTATAGCTATCAGGCAAGCAACAAAACAGAACTGACCATAGAGTTGTTCTAGTTACAAGGGCATCCCGTTTTCCCCTTTGAAAGAGCACTGAGTCCTCACTGCAAGGCTTTTCCGACTCAAAAGGACCAAGGTGTGAACACAGCCGGAGAAGATGAAATCTTTTAGCCGCCAAAAGCACAACAGACAATTCATTGCACCATTTGTAAAAAGAAAAAAAGATTACAGCACAAAATACCACCTCCTAAATTGCAGATGTGTAGATGTGCTCGTGGAAAGTGAAGACTATTTCCTGTATTTCAAGCTGTTCTAAATTATGCATTAAAACTTGATTTGGTTTAATGCATGAATATATGTGTGTCATGTACTGGAGGTTTGGTTCTAGTGGTCAAGAAAAGCTGCACCTTATTACATGTGGAGGTCAGCATGCATGCATATGAGTCGGCGCTTAGATTTGCGATTGCATGTGAATCTGAGACCTGCCCCTGGTTGCAGCAGAGTGTGCATCTCAGGCAATCCATAATAGATGATGAAATTTGGCAAGCCGTCCTGCCTTATGGTCCTTTCCTCCTCCTGCAGCTGCTTGTTTTCCCAGAACTCATCTGTGCTGCTGACCAAGTTCCGTGTGTATGTGTGTGTATCAGAGAGAGAGAGAGACAGAGAGAAAGAGAGAGAGAGCTGTGTCCGTATGTCACTGTCGCTGCCCACAAGCGCTCCACGAGCATCTTTCCATTCTTCAATATGTCAGACTTGAATATGAAAACAGGCAACTTTTTCATCACTCAACCACCCTGTGCACATATGGCCACCAAGCTGATGGTGAATGTCAAAGTTGAGTGGAAAGGCCAAGAAGCCACGACAAAGTGATGAAGCATCCATGGCTCGAAATTCAATCCAAACCATTAGTAAAGTCCAGATCACAGACTGGTTTGACTTTTGTCCGTCCAAAGTGTGAGTTTTGCAGAACTATTCAACCAAACAAAACTGTGAGAAATCAGAGAGTGAAGAAAAGGATGGAAGGAATCTGAAGGAAACATTCTTTGTAGTGGGGATCTAAGTGCTCATTACTGATATGAATGATCTGGCCAAAGGGTTTTGGAACGTTACTCCCATGTGGGTAACTTGCTCACATGTTGTCGAGGATGATGTATTATTATAGTTTATGAAACATTATTAGTGAGTAGGGTGGCCCCAAGCCATCAATTGTTTGAAAGACACCGACTCAAAAAGTTTCTCCCTTTCTAGTACAAATGCGTGCATACAAACAGCGGCGAGCAGCGTGTCGTGATTGATGGGATAGGTTGGACTGGTAAGGTGGGTTGCCGGTGTACAGGCAGCTGCAACAGCAGCTGTTTCCTCCAAGCACGAGGAGAGCAGAGAGAAAGCGTGTGATAGAGAGAGAGAGGAAAAGAAAGAGAGAAAGGTCGAACAGAAAGTGATGGGAGGGCAGAAGGAGGGAGAAGTGAAAAAGCAAGTCTACCTTCCACTTGCCCTTCAGGCAGACCAGGTGTCTGTAGCTCCATGCTGAGTCCTACCACAGAACCTGGCACGGCTGCTCTCAAACAGGTCCTCCTCATCGTTCTCCTCTTCCCCAAGGATGCCTGCAATTAACACACAGAGAGAGTGCACAGAGTAGAGAAAACATGCTGAAAATGACAATGCCCCAAGCCACAGCACATGGAGAGGAAAAGACAAAGAAGAAGAGAGAAAGTGAGAGAGATGAAGGAAACAAAAGGAGGGGGGAAGGGGAGGGGGGGCAGAGAGACACACCGGAGATCTTGTTTTTATAAAGGTGCAGGTGCAGGATTTGAGTGACTGCCAGGTTGCACTCTCCTTTTGGTTCCATATTAACGTTGTCAGCTTTTTACCTCCCTTATTCTCACCTGCGCTGCTCTATTACCTCGCCGTGTTCTGCTGTTCACTCATTTTGCAGTGCTCCCTGCACTGCAAACAGAGCTGGAGAAAAGTTTGTCAAACTTTTACTTTTCCTTGCTTTGTCAATTTCCAAAAGGTTTCTGCCGTTGTAAAATCAACAAATAACACAAAGCGAACACCTAGATGAATACATAAGTATGTGTCCTGCCTGTATGAGTCATGTCACTCATTTCTGCTGTGTCAGCTGAAGGGGGTGCTGTGACATTGTGAATAATTGGACACCTATGTGACATGACAACTGCAAGAGACATAACAGGAAGTCGACACTCATGTGAGTCAGGTGCTACATCTCACAGCGAGGAGAGCTTAGAAAAAGAATTTCAGTCAAATCCTTTTTTTATTATCTTAAATCAGACAAAAGCTTTTATACAGCTGTTACTAAATGTGCTGCTGAATCAACAGACATAAATTTACCAATATTAGAAATGTCATTGATGCTTTGTCCTGTGGATCCCCCTCCAAACCTGCTTAGCTGTTTGATGTGATATATGATGGTTTCCCAGCAGCATCGTGTCTGAATACTCTATGCGGGGAAAACAATCATATACCCAGCACCTGTTTGCACCCTCAAAGAAGAGCAGCTGGTTGTTCAGAGACACCTAAACATGGGCCCTTTGAAAATTGAAACACACTGCCCTGATCATGTTAAATACACTGTGTGTGGATATACAGTATATGTGTGTGTGTGTGAGCCTGAGTCTGTCTGTCTGTATATGCATGTGTTACACCCCCAAACCCCAGATTCTACACTTGTACACAAGCTGCTGTGAGAACTGCAATACTTATCTATGTAATTAAGCTTTCACGTAACATTACTTATTGTTGTCCCTACAGATGTTTGCCTTCATTCTGCTATAGCTACAAGCAATTTTTAATCGGTGAGACAGATGTCTCATGACAAAAGTAAACCTTTAAAACCGCTCAAAGACACACACATACACATATACACACACACACACACACACACACACACACACACACACACACACACACACACACACACACATTCCATAACTCAATTATTAGGGTACTTAAATTAGGAATCTACTAGTGTTGCAATCTATAAATCCTTATTCAGTCCACTGTTATTTTAAATGTAAGAAAGAATAATGTTTATCTTGATTATTATCATTAACAAATCTACATCTGATCCTAACATCTAATTGTATCTGCGTACAAGCGACTCTCATTTATGTTTACTAGCACATTCTATTTTTTCCGAATTGATTAAAAGTATTCCGGCTCTCTATGAGCTATGAGACTATGCATGATAGAAGCTGAGTTTGGAGAGGAAAAGTTTCACAGATGGCCAAATGTCACTAATTAGTTTGAACTCTGAATTTTTGATGAAGCCAGTTGGTGTGGTGGGGCGGTGGTGTTGGCAGGGGGCAGCGGGAAGAAGGGGAATTGATGGGCTGTGCCTCAAAATGTAAATTAAACAAAAGGCGGGAGTTCACATGACAGCTTTGGAGGGGCAGGGCAGGAGGCTTCTGATATTCTGTGCGAGAAGGAGAACAAGTGGAGCACAGTGCACCAAACATTGGCACATGGCGAACAGCTCGGAGGCAGCAGAAGCAAAATAACTTCTGTTCTAGGGAACAACAAAGGAGGAACAAACAGCGTGGCCCACAACTTTTTGGTCCTTATTATTCTGTGATTTCGTAATCAAGAGGATGGGATCTGATCTACAAACCATGGACAGCTGGTTCATTTCCACCACCGGGCCTTGTGGGAGATGTAGTTTCTTCTCTCAACGACATATGCAAATCCCAACTGTCCCTCCCCTCTCTCTCCATAATTGCCGACTTTTCAGTAACAGAAGGAGGCCCATTTGAGTGTGTGTGTGTGTGTGTCCATGTGTGAGTGTGTGTGCGCGTGTGCATGTGGATCCTTTACTCTCGTCAGGGTCCAGCCTTATTTCAAAGAATAAATAAAAGATGCAGAGTGCTTCTAAAGGAGCTCAGCAGAAGGTAGATGAACACAGGCAGGATATGGAGGGACTGTTCAGAGAAACTGGGCTGTGTGTGTCTCACTGCATTGATTCTCCATTTGGGTTTCACAAGGTTCAGACACACTGCATTGTGGGGCCGCAGATTTTGTTGCTGGGTGTCCCTCAAGTGACATGCAAAAAGCCTGCCCCCCCATCTGCCTGACAGATTTGTGTAGACAGCCCCTGAATGCTTTGGCAGAGAGAGACAGGTGGGGATGGACAGAGACAGACAGACAGACTGAAGGGCAAGTGCTACTCAGCACCCCTCAGCTGTCATGAGAGATGTCTTTACTAATGACAAGCTGTGGCGTAGAAACAAAACTTTGCAAGCAAATATCTGAGCCTACGTAGAGATACACAGAGTGGGCGTTGACTGCTCTACCTGTCTATACGCTGCTGTAAGCTGATAGGGCCGCGAAAACCTGCTGGTGATGCACCCTGACAGCCTGCATCAGGGTAAATTATGGTAATGGCATGCAGTCATCTGCCTGGTGCCATTTGACTCGACAAAAACACTTAAACACTCCATCTATTTCTCCAACTGGGATGCGTAGAAGCCATCTTGGATGGGTGGGCCTGTGGGTTTTTTGACAGGAACAGAGCAGAAAGAAACCCAGTGACGCTACAGTGACATCCCACAGTCTGTTCAACACAGAGGCAGGCGGACAGGCCTCCTCAAAACCTGCCAGCATAGATGGATGCACTGTCATAGATTTAATATGAGAGGACGTTTAAGAAGATCGTGACCAGAATAAGTGAAACCACTAAATATCAGCGGTCACTGTCCGACATGAGAAACAAAGACTACTATCTTCCGAACCAACGTGAGACTGATAATAAGAATGTATACTAATAGGATTATGTACATTGTAAACAGACAATTTTTGTTAGTGTAGCAGCCCTTACTCTGATAAACTCCACATGTTCTCAAGACACGATACGTTAAAAAATTGGGAGCAGAAATGTCCATTTCTTTTGTTCAAGCACAATGGATGAAAATTTCCATTAATCACTTGCGGATGAACTCGATTGTCACTATGTTTGGGTTTAAACATTGCAAAAAATCGGAAATCATTCCAGTGCTGACCACAGATGATCTGTTTTCTTCCTCACATTGCCCCCTGGTGGTTGTGCCATTTACTCCTTCTTCCTTGATATCCAGTACGGACGTTGGTATAGCCGCTGTCCGTGTGTGGAGTGTTCAGTGTGCGTCCCGATCCAGAGGCTTTCCTCACATGAACAGTCACAAAACCCTTTCCTGGGGTGGATAAGGTTTAGCATGCTTTCAGTCTGATCACATTAGGGTTCTTAAGGGCCAGGATGTAATGACTGTTCAATCAAATCAATGCTCTCATTCAATGTAGGAATCAATAATAATATGTTGTCATTATGAAATGTAACTCCTCGCACCGCTGAGCAGCCACTTCCCCAGTGGGATCAGTCTCTTCTCTGGCGTTGATTCTCCCTCTCTGTCTCCTCTCCCTCTGCTGAAACTCGAGACAGGGCTATCTGCATGTGTGATAGACAGAATCAATACAAAACATGTCAGCCAGCAGGTCTCTTCTCTCTAAGTGTGCTGCGAGACTCCATGTAAAGAATCTGATGCAGCTGAGTGACGGGCACAGTCAGACTATCTAATCTTCTTCCCGGACCCCACAAAGTTTATTATGCCCTATTGTGCGGTGCATCAGAATGAGAATCCTATTCGGTTTCACGTAATAAGCAAAAGGAAATCTAAGCGGGTTGCACAGCATGTCTGACTGAAACCCCTTAAATGACAATTACAACTGAAACACTTATCAAACACCCAATCAAAACATTCACATTCACATTTAACGAGATTCCTTGTTAGATTCACCACTGTACAAGAAACTACACCATCAAATTTCAGCGTTTGTGGAAATTGCTTCCACTCTTTGGAGCACAAACTTGGAACAACACCCAGGATTGAGAACGAGCTTCATTCACACCCAGTCAATAGGCAACAAAAGTCACGATGACATTTTTGGAGAAACAAATGTGTCTTTCTGCTCACATTTACAACAAAACTACTCGCTTCACCTTACTTTCTGCTTTGACAAAATATATTTGAACGTATGAAATTTGGAGCCATAAGCCGAAATAGAACATATTGCTTTGCAGTTGGTTTAGAAATTTTCCCTCCAGGTGGGCAGAAATTATTTTAATGCAGCTGTAACCAATGCTGCATTCAGGGGCTCGTCAAGGGTGGGTACATGTCACAACTGGTAAACTCGTGCAGCAGCAACAATTCCGAATCTCGTGCCGACAAAACACCTGCAACAACAAATGCACAATACCTGCTGAGATATACACTACAAAATCTACCCTCAAAGATGTTTTGGTCAGCCCAAAATTTTACACGAAACTGTGATTTACTTAAAATAAAGCCCAACGCCTCATTTTGGAGCTTATTTAGTTTGTTTAGGTGCAGACGGACATAGTTGCAAACCTCCGCAACATGAGGAAACAGTACAACGCTGCATAGAAACGATTGTCCCTTCCTCTCTTTACATCATTCTCTTTTCGTTCTACACTGTAAAGACCACAAAGCAGAGAATGAAAATAGAGGCTCCGGGCTTAAATTAGTGACACTATCTTTGCTGTGCAGGGCCGAGGCTTAACAGAGGCGTACATGCATATACAGTACAGTATGTACACTTGCATGCATACACACACATGCACACGGCAGAGAAGCGATAAAACTACAGTGAGGGAAAAGAGAAAGAAAGCTTGAGTGAGAAAAGGAGGGAGGGAGAGAGAGAGAGAGAGAGAGAGAGAGAGAGAGAGAGAGAGAGAGAGAGAGAGAGAGAGAGATGAATGTCACTTCTAACCCTCTGTTGGCCTATACAGCACAAATACAGCAACCGCTTTCCTTTTATCATTGGCCATACACTCTCTCTCTCTCTCTCTCTCTCTCTCTCTCTCTCTCTCTCTCTCTCTCTCTCTCTGCGTCACTAGAACAATTAGCTTTACGATGGCTCAGAGCCTGTGAAATGTCATTCTGCCAGGTAAACTAGCTATTATATCACAAAGGCTGCAGCTGAGTCAATTATACAGCAGAAGCAAGAGGCGTACGAACCAGGAGTAAAAGACCAAGATCTGAGATCTCAGGTCAATGAATTCATCGGTTGATCAAAAAAGAAGCCTGATAGGTCAGTGGTGAGAGAGGCAGAGAGGCAGCGAGAGAAAAGGCTGCATAGAGGTGGAGAGCGTGAGGCCAATGGGATGCTAATATGGCATTTACATCAATGGAGGTGGAGAGCATCAGGATCAGCCATCAGCAAACCATATAAGACACAAATTTGGTTAAAAGCCTCTCAATGAGTGTTTGTGTCTTGATACATTGTGAGCACTGCAGCTGATATGAGCCGGCTTGGCTGAAATTAACAACAAAGCTCTTGAGATTTGGCTCTTTTGTTTTTCCTAGTGTACTCCACAAATGCTCTTCATTTATCTGGAGGTAATAAACACAGAAAAACAATATGTTAGATGTCTGCAGAACAGAGAGAGACTCAAGTGGACGCAGGAAACCACACAGAGAGGCAGAGGAGAGACGTTTTTGTAAAAGCAAGCTTGTCACAGTCACTGTCCTCTCTGCAGAGTGACCAGATGGAGCCTGATGCTAAGGGCACACGAAGATGGCCTCCGGGGGCCTTTCGTCCTCACCCCCCTCACCCACCCTCACCCCTGAACCGGGGGGCTCTGGCTGGGCAGAGGGACCCTTCTCTGCCTCTTGCCTGCTGTGGAGGCCTCGGTCCCCCTCCTGTCTGCCCCCTCACCTCCTGCAGCGGACAGTGCCCAAATGCCAGCACGTCCCACCTGGGCCTAGCCAAGCCTGTCCCTGCTGACGGGGGAGCAGGCGTGACACGCAGGGCCGAGAGCACTCACCCCTGACTGGAACACAATGGCCCAAGGACTGGCTGGCTGACTGGGCTAGGTACAGATAATACTGTTAATCGTGCAGAGTGGCAAACAGCTTCCCAGAACAATGAGAAACCGGCAGAGCAGTGATTGGAAAATATCCCCCACCACTACCGTACACACACACACACCCACACAGATACAGATACACATGAGCACACACACTTAAAGGACACACTCACGCAGACACACACCAGAGCACGGGCGCATACGTATACACACACGTTAACGTGGAAAATTTCATTTGCGTCTGTAGCTACCTCTGAGCTCCTATCAGCCCAAGGTGTTCCAGCCTGATACAGAGGAGAAGAAAAGGAATTTTCTGCCTTTTTTTTAAACAGAAGAGTGTAAATCGCCAGAAATCCTCCAGCCTTTTCTCTCTTGTAATCTAACTTGAGGAACAATGAGCACACATTGCTCCAAAAATCCCGAACATTGTTGTTGTTTTTTTCCCGCCTTTGTTCACTCTGTCTGGATGATGAAAGATATTCTACGCAAACATATTGCAAAAAAAATATAAAGTTGTTCAAGAATATTTAAAACAACAGTTAATAACTACATTATTCCCCTTTGGATACGCAAATGATTCTCGTTTAAGAAATGTAGCGCATTCTCTGCCACGTTTTTTTATGCTTGAAAAACAAAACTAAACAGAACTGCAGAGCATCATTATTGACACACAGAGCCAAAGATGCTGTGTGTCAGTGTCTCTAAATTAAGAGCAGAAGCTGTTTCCATCATCCAGGTGTGTGTGTGTGAGGGTGTCTGGCTGCTTTGTGTAACGGCATAAAAGAGCACCAACCAAAGCATGTCACAACTTTCAAAAGCTTTTCACCGAGATTATTGATTTTCATCCACATTTCCAGGTCTGCACCATCCACTCACACGCCAGGAAGTCCAGAGAAAATGCTTTTGTGTAACTGCATAAAACAGCATCGCCACAGGGATGAAGGATTTCTACAGTGTTGAACACACTCGCTGAAGAGATTTTCACTGGGTGTACCGGTTTGTTTTCAGTCGTCGTCATCTGCTTTATAGAGGCTCTGCTCCCTCGCTTGCTCCGTGCGGGGGAGCGACTTCGTGGTTCGGCTTAGGTTAACGCTGAGCACCCGTCACGCCCCGTGGAAGAAAGCATCCTAAAAACCACCGTGGCTGCAGAAATTGCAGTTTGACAAGCTCACGTAACGGCTCAGAGTAACAGAATGAACTCAGTATAACAAGATTTATGTGGGTTGAGTACAAGCACCGGCGACAATAGGAGCTTTCAAAGGGTGAAAGGGTTCTCCAATGTGCTATGTATGTTTTAGCTTCCAGCAGCAGACAGGCAGTCTTCAGAGACCAGATTTCAACCCAAAAGCCATTTTCCATTTATGCCAAAGCAGCTTGAGCTGTGTGTTAGTAATTCAACACTGAATGAAAGAAATGCGCCGTCAGTTTCCGTTCAAGTGAACTTCCCTGCACTGTACATCTCATTTCTGTGTTTTGATCATTTTCCACGAGATTCGTTGCCATACAGCCCGGCTGCTGCAGCCAATTACTGCCGCTAGCTGCTCAGATGTTGTCAATTTGAGTGGCAGCCTCCCCAGCTCGCCTACATCTGGGGTGTGAGGGGTATGTGTCACAAACAGAGTCACACGTCCCAGAAATTCACTCAGTTTATCACCTGCTGACATTCATATTCATGTCACCATGCCCGCCTGGCCTGAGACGCGTTCAGCTGTTTAGCTGACCAGCGAGGATTCAGCGAGGACGCCTGGAAGCGACTGAGAGGATCAGATGGCTTTTACCCAAGAAGATCTTAGTGAGTTTCATCTTCTGAGCGCCACAAATCAAAATGCTTGTACGCTGGCGAGGTGCAGTATTAACACATCTAACACCACGGCGGAGGTGCATCACAGAGGACATTTCTTTTCGTGAATATAAAAATAAAGGACAGATTTTCCTTGGAAAAAGTAAAGTGTGGCAGCGTGTTTGACTCATTTGAAAAAGATGTGTTTCTATTTTATGTTCTGCACATCCTGAAATCCTTAAAGTTAAGTGAAGTTCTTAATAATGTATCCTTAGTTGAGTTTTTATATCCAACCCTTACCCCATTTAATTTCATATGATATGACAACAACTCAATCTATTTTTCATTTCCATACAAGTTAGTATTTGTGATGGGATTTGGCCGAAGTCTGTGTGTGTTTACTCCTGTGTCTGTTCGATCCTTGTGTGTGTGTGTGTGTGTGTGTGTGTGTGTATATGAATCACAGGGGGCTTCTCTTCCCTGTTTGGCTCAGATTTTGGCAGCGCTCCGAACTCTGCCATGCATACGGAAACATGCAGGAGTGGGCCTGGAATCAAGGTCAGGCCTGGAAAACGATGTAGCAACACTCCTAAGACGTGACTTTCTGCTGAGTTTGGCATTGTGCTGTCTGTCCCCCAAGGCCACAGCCAGGAGTCACCCATCATGCTTATCCAGACCAACCTGTAATGAGCTGCTGGAAGACCGTCCTACTTAGGGACAGCGTTTGGAGACAGTTGGCATGCTGATTCTGCTGAAAAGACTACATGGTCTTCTGGCACAAATGTAAGAGATTGACTAAGTGTAAATCATTTACAAAAGAACTTAAAGAGATCTGTAAATAAAGTCAATGCTAAACCCCAGAATGTTACAGCCTTCTTTTGATTAATGTGGTTTCTTTTTGCTTTTTTAAATGTGTGCATCCACAGTTCTCTCCCTTTTCCTCGCATTTTCTGCCATTGTGTTTTCATATTTGTTTACCCGAAATCTTCCCCGTCTTCTTCTTCTATAATATCTTTTCAGGTCTGCAGCCTGAGAAACGCGCCACTACTGGAACAACACTTTACTAAAAGTCATGTAACACTTGACTGCCTTGGTCATTTTCACAAAAATGTCAGGTTGACCTCAATGTATGACAAATTCATGAAAATATAGATGAAATCACTCAACACAATAATAACACAAAATAACAATAACACCGTGGACAATTACTGTTTGAAGTTTTTATGGTTAATGAAAATAAAAGTTAATGATTGTCACTTTCAAATAAAGCCATCCAGGTCAGTGAGTGTAATTAAGAAATAGGCTTGAAATTGTGCCTGAAGGACTGAAGAAACTGAAGGAAACAGAGAGAGAAAGAGAAGAAAACTTCATCCTGCCTCATGAATACACTATTATTTCTCATCACAGTGGTTCAAAAGACTTTGATTTGATGTAAAATCACTGCAACGAGTGTGACATCAAACTCAGCTTAGCAAACTCCTCTATTTTAGTTTGCACAAAATGTCAAGAGGCATGAGGGCACAGATTGAAAGTACAAAGAGAGAGAGAGAGATCAGAGAGCCCCCATACCACTTTTGTGCTGACCTTAAAAGGAGCAGCGCACTGTGCAAACATCTGGTCCATCAGCTGGATCCTATGCATCAGCGGGCACAGGGACACACTGGGACAGGTTGGCGGCTGCCTTTGACAGCAACAGTTAATTTCCAACATAATCAATTTATGTGCAGCTCCATAATAACCATCTGTGTTCTGCACGAGGAGGACAGTCCTGAGGAACAGTACAGCGCTGGCTGCTCCTCCTCTCCAGGAGCGACGCCAGGAGCAAAGAGGGAGAAGAAGGAAGAGCAAAGGAGGCAGAGAAGAGGGAGGAGACGGGGAGGGAGAAGGAGCAAAAAGCGGGTGGAAAGGGATGAAGATGTGAGGGGGGAATGGAGGGAGGGGGGGATATTAGACAGAGGTGGAGTCTAATAGAGGAGTTTGGATGATCCACATAAGCAAAGGAGAGATTATAGGAAATTGATATATGGACCACAAGTAGAAGAAAAGGTTACATCTTGTTTACATCCCTTAAGTTTAGGCCGATACAATCACTCCTTCTTTTTTCATCATTCCTAATTACCACACACACACACACACACTCCTGCTGTAAAATTTGGGTTCTCCCCCCCACCCACAAGGTGAGCTCCCCTGGCACCTGAAGCCCACCACAACCTCATCCACCTCCAGTGTCAAAATTTGCCTGGGAAGGTGTCACTCAGACGATTACTGAATCACCTTAGCGAGCCAATTACACTGCGCGCTGTCAAGGCCAATAGCAAGCAGCGCCTCACACGCCGACATCGACAGCTTGGCTAGTGCGAAACAAAACATGAAAACGGAATTAAGCTGCGGTGACCCTTCACCCCACTACATGCAATTTTCATAAGAGTAATCAGCATAATGTAGCTTCGGCGGATAACTTCCCACTTGCTTTGACCTTAAAAAGGGAAGGTGTGTGTGGAGGAGCGGAACCTCACATCTCGTTTTGTTTTCTGTACTCGTCGTCACGGTGAAATTTATTTCGAAGCAGGCTGAGGATCCTTTTATCGCCAAAGTATTCTTATACAGCTAGAAATTTCAGATTTCTATTCTCAGAGTTCCTCCATAAGACATGCAACCCTTTTGCTGTATATGTGACAGAAGCCCACACACACGCGCACACACACACACACACACACACACACACACACACACACACACACACACACACACACACACACACATTGTGCTCAGATACCAGCACCTGGGAGTGTGAACCTCAGGTGTGTGATCCCATCTGAAATAGTATTTTTATACACCACTACCACTCCATCCAATCTAACGAGTACCGACCCCACCAAAGTCCATCCAACCTATCATGCATTATACATGTGCTGTGTGAATGTCCATGTGTCCCTGTACATACCCTGCCTTCCTAATTGACATGCAGTGGGCCCTAGCAGCTGTGAGGCTTTCTGTGTGTGTGTGTGTGTGTGTGTGTGTGTGTGTGTGTGTGTGTGTGTGTGGTGTATAGCTCTCAGTAAAGCCCCTGCATCCTCGAGGCCACCTGGACATAATGGCATTCAGCTGCCACCATCGCCACCAATACAAGCAGCAGCAAAAGCAGAGTTTGACTCATTTCTCACACATATGCGCATTCTGTGCGGGTTTCGTATCACACACACACACACGCACACACACACACACACACACACACACACACACACACACACACACACACACACACACACACACAGATACACACACAAATGTCTTGAAGAAGAACATGTATCATGGGTAAACTGAATTCAAAGCGGAATGTTGAAGCCATGGTAAAGGATATGAATTTGATGTCAAGCAATAAGATAAACGTGTGTGTTCTATGTGTGTGTGTGTGGTCTCCCTCACGAACTACTATGATAGAAACCCTCTATAATTTGTTCAGCTGCTGATGAAATAGTGATTTCATATTTCTTTACAGCGGCGGTTTCATCTGAAGGCCGCAGCGACTCCAGATATTTTCTTTGTTCAGCTAGTGTGTGTGTGTATGTGTGTGTGATCTAGTCAGTGTATATATGTGTGGCTGCCTTTTCAATCTCCCCGTCTTCCTCATCTCCAATTCCTGATTCTATTTTTTTTTCTTGCTCTGCTATATCAGAAGCCTTTGATTCTGTCCTGCTTCTCAATTCTTCATGGAACTCCAGGATTTCAAAGAGTTCTTCTTCTCTCCCCTCCTCCTTCCCAGGCGGAGTGCTGGCCAAGTCTGGGAGAAGGACTGCCCATCAGAGGTTGGCTGCTATCAGCAGGGGGCCGCGTGTTTCCAATTCAGGTCAGCCTTGGCTACAGACGGGGACTTTAAAGCAAGCCACAACGCGTCCTGTGATCCCTGTAAGCACGCTTGTTAGTGGAATTGATAACGCACCCATACACCTGGGTCCTCCGGAGCTGGCATGGTGTTTTAAAGGGGAAGATGGGGAGCCAGGGCAGCCTGATACCTCATGCAAACGTGTCGAACCAAGGAAGGGAGGGATGGGGGAAAGGTCTTTTTGGCATGTGACAAAACAGAATGTGTTTGGGGGAGCGACCTAGAACATTGTGGAATTATGTACAAATACAGGGCATATGGCATGGAATCATTCTGTGAATCTTAACTATGTTCTGGCTCCGTCATGTTACCCCCGGAAATGTTCTCGCACAAAGTTTGAAGCAGGTGCAAATGAATACAAGAGCACCAAAACCTGTGACAAACACAAAGCTCATGTGTCAAACTATTTTTACATCAAGATAATAAAACATCAAGGCTGCATTTTCCCATATTCTGTGTGTATCTGTGTGTTTTCAGGGGAGTACTGCAGCTAATATGTCCCAACATCGCTCAAACAGCACAAGCACGATGCTCAGATGCCACATTTATGATAATCACAGTATAATTCATTTATTGGGTCTACCTTTGCCATGTGTTGACCCCACGGCCATGTTGCCAGCGCACATCTGGCTGCGTGGTGCAGCGCTCAGTCCTGGATGGGATTTGCCCCTGGTGATGGGGCATCTGGGAGGCCAGATGAAGCCCAGGCTTGATGAGTGCTTTGTCTATTATGGATATGGGGCTTTATGGAGACATTGACAGCTGCACATCGACGGTCTCCTGAGCAGGAGGCCTACTTCAGCAGTTGTGCACTTTTTTTCCCGTCGTCGGGTAAAGCAGGGACTTGGGGATGGTACCGCAGAGCTGCTGGATGCTGATTTCGCAACCGGTTTGAGTAAAGTCTTCATCTGAAAGGAAGAAGGCGGGTGACATACCGATATTTTTTTACAAATTATAATTAATGTGCCTATTCTAACTTAGCAGCACACATTTAGAAATGAAAAAAAGCCAGATGAGAGATGTATCAACCAGATTAACTACTCGCCACCTGTCAAAGTTACGCTTTTTAATGAATTAAGATATCAGCACACCATCCGGGTCAGAGCGGCGGATGGAAAAAGCGGATGACAAACATGAATGAAAGATGATCCAGCGACGAGAGACGTGTAGCTACAGACCAGGCGAGCCGAGCCGAGCCGGCGTTCACCAACCTTCCCTCCTGCCCGCCATTTGTGAAGGATTTGGGGATTTCATAATTTCCTGTTCTTTCTGAAAGGGGGATGGCAGCACCTGGTCCACACAGCTGTACTTCATTTAGAGAGCAATTTGAAAAGAGCGAGGGGGAGAGGAGAGGAGCGGAGCAGCCTTGTCATTAAGGGCTCCAGAATGGCCTCCGTTTGTTAGACACATGGCACAGAGTTAATGCTGCTGAATGGGGAATAGGCGCTGTTGATGCTGTCACAAATTTCTCATAAGTGCTACGACATCTGAAAAAGCCACTCCAAGAGCAGGGGGGGGGGGGGGGGGGGGGGGGAATTCAAATTTTCCTTATCAAAGAGGGTTTTTTTGGTAGGTAATTGACAGCTGCGACTAGGATGTAAGCACGTGTTTTTGTCTGGATAGATATTCTATTTGCGTACCATTTCATGTCGCGCACACCTTGAAGTTTGTTGTGCTCGCAGGTGAGCGGCGTTCTGAAAGTTTGTGGCGGCGCGTTGACAATGAGAATAATAACCCGGTTGTTGGTAAACTAAGGTGATGCAAAGGTTTGTTGTGATGATGCGCAGCTGCCTCGCCTCTTCAGAGTTGATCTAATTGATTCTGACGTGCACATGTGCAGGGGGAGAGAGAGAAAAAAACGGTGAGGCGGGATCAAAGGCAAACGCTTTATTGCCACATCACAGGCCCCTGCTGCATTTTGAATTCTACCAATCTGTCCAAACAGTCAGATAAAAATCCTGCGATGAAGAGATGTGCCCCTCGCTCGCTCCCTCCCTCCCTCTCACTTCCTTTGCTCGTTCTCTCCTTTAGAGTGTATCTCAAGTGGTATTAAGTGATGCAAGAGCCACAAGAGCAGTATGAAAACACTGATACGCAAAGGCAAAAACAACTTCCACAACACCTTGTCAGCCGACTTGACAGATGTTAACGCCAGAAAAGAACGAGGGGAAATCTGAGTTTACATGAGTTACACGCAGTATTTGGCTCAGAAACGGCAATAGATACGTTTTTCAATGCACGGTCATATACACACACACACACACACAAGAGATATTGAATCTATCTCACACACACACACATGCACAGCTGTCTTTTCCAGTAGTAGCTGTAGTTAGCCACCTTGGCTGCTCATCATGAGTTTGTGGCTCCCTGTTGTGGGCCGGTGCTCTGTGCTCATTGTTAATGGGTTGTTAGTGTGTGGATCTGTGTGTGTGTGTGCGTGTGTGTGTGTGTGTGTGTGTCAATGTCTGTGGGCAGTGTGTAATGACGGAACCACGGCTGGACTAACCATGCTGAGCTCATCATGAGAGACACAAAGAGAAGGTGAAGACAACACTTAGAGGTGAGCTTGCACGCAGCACACACACATGCACACACACACACACACACACAAACACCTGGCAGGTGTGTGAGGAGGTTGTGCGCTATGGTGTTGGGCTCCTACAGCCGAGCAGTGTCACAAAGCTGTGCCTCACAAATCCTGCGGTAACAAGCTCACCAGTAAAGAATATCTCCACCACCACAAATGCATTTTGGGAATTAGGCAGGCAGGTGTGAGCGCTGTATAATAGGACACACACACACACACATGCACTTAGATGCAAACACATTTGTTCACTCAGTCACACCTCATATTCTACGCCTGTTTATGAAGCCAGGCCATGTAAGCGATTAGCAGCTGACAGTGACATTACAGTGATGCATTCCTCACCAAGAACACCGGCTAAGACGCATCCATTACAACCAACCAACCACCCAACAACTTGATGAGATCAGTATGGAAACTTCTGAGTGGGTTCTGCTGTTTGTCAAGTGTGCCTTTGGCAGGACGACGGTGGTAGTGATGGCGGTGGTGGGTGGTGGGGGTGGAGGAGGTCAGGGGGGCTTCTTGGCTGCTCTCCTCCCTCCTGTCAGCCCCCTCTCTCGGCCAGGCAGGCAGGCTGTGTTGGGCGGCCCGGCTCCTCGGTAGCAGATGCGAGCCCTCATGTCAGAGGCAGGCAGTGGCCCGACGGAGTGCCGCTCGTGCTCATACCTCATTGAGCCATCTCCCCTAGCAGATGGCGCGCTGCTGCGGGCGCTCCTCTCCCCGATAATTACCAGGCCTCGCCACAGATGGAAATGTCAGTCAGCCTCACAGGTCCTGGTTCCTGCCACTGCCTCCGTCCGCGGCCCCTCTACCTAGGCCGGGCGCTGCCAACACTCACCATGTGTTCTGTGACTGCTGACTAGGCAGGCAACAAAAGAGAAATCCGCCCACATGAATATTCATGCAGGGATGTTAGGTGGCTCGCTGCAGACCAGACTGGGCCCCGCCAAACAGTCGGCCAGGTGCAGGTTGTGACACCGATTTCCAACCTCTTTTTGTCTTCGGCTTCTTTTCAGTCTCTCTGTTCTCCTTTCATGAGACAATGCAGTGAAGAGCGCCTTGATCTATCTTGCGCGCTTTGGTGAAAGAAAGGTGAAATGATACCTACTGCTTTGTACAGTTGTGGAATGACATATTTAGGAGATTAGGATAACTGTGTTTGCAAAATGGATTAATTCTAGCAGATGCCAGGACTAACCCCCACTTATCTGTGATAAGGTGACCAGATGTCTCAGCTTGGCAAAGGCAACACTCTCCGAGTTTTATTACTCTGCGCCAAAGCATCCCCCGAGAAATTTCCCCGTGCATTCACAGATAATCTACCTTCGCAGAGAACAAGGCGACAGGGTTTTGCCTCTTTGTGTATTTGTCCATGTAAGAATTTATGTCGATGTGTTGCCTGCTTGTAGAAAGCTCAAGTAGATTAAACTAAAGTAAATACCTCGGTGCCTAAGTGCCAGCATGCCAAGGGAAAAAGGCAGAGAAAGTAAGCGCCGACTTATTGGAAATATCTCTTCTGCAACTTACAATGCTTGACAGTGGGAAACGGCTAAGAATTAATTTTCAGACGTCTAAGCTGTGTGGGATTCCATACATGAATCATTTGTTCTTATCGCAGGATATATTGTCGACAAAATAAATGACGCAGCACAGTCGATTGGCACAATACACGCATACGGCTGCAACTGTGTATCATACGCGTGTGTTTTTCAAGCGCTGGATCGCATTTCAACTGCCTTTCAGTCGATGTTGCAGACTCACCACAATGCAGTTTGCAGGTCACAGAAACCTACACGACAAAAAACTAGCAGTGGTTATGTTGAGAGCTGATATGAGTCACAGTGATGATGCATAGTAAGAGAAGGCGAGCGGTAATGTATTTGTGCCTTGCAGAACACCATTGCTGACAGTTTACATCTCCAACCACAGAGCCCATTGTGCAGCTGGTGGGGACACCATGCTGTTTGCAGAGCAATACTCACACAGTTTCAGACACAAATGAAGTCATACCAAGCAGCTCGAACGAATAACCCAACACAACTGCGGTCTGGATATTGATTACATCTACAGGCCATGCACCCTGCTGAAGTGCCCTTAAGCGAGACGATGAAACTTGTCATTAGTGAAGTTTGGAAGGGTTTCTTTCGTGGTATAGTGGTACGTTTCATTGTGGGGGGATTTATTCTAGCCTCCTCGTACAAGAAGTCTTTGCTCCCAGATCTCTAGTTAGGCTGTGAGATGAAATGTGAAAACATATGATGCAAGACGACCGCAATGCAGTCAGCATAAAATATCCAGAGGAATCCAACCCGCTACAAGACTGAAGGCTGTCGGCATCTTAATGACCCATGGCTGCTCTTGTAATGATAAAAAAAACAACTTTACGAATCCAATCACTGCAGCACAAACAAGAGTGATATTACAGAGGAGGTACAGCGAGACGCAGTATAGGCGTATGCGTGTTTATATCATGCGTCTGGATGTTGTTTGATATCCGCCGTTTAATTGCCACTTCTAAGCCCTTTGTTCGGCGCCGATAGTGGCAGTGCTCAGTATAACCTCTGATCATAATTAAAAGTCATCAATAGAGACTCAAGATATCACACATTGTGCTGTACAGATGCGGTTCAACAGAATGGCATCAGTCGGTCTCCCTTTATTCTTTCTTCTTTTTGTCTTAGCCTGACAAAGCTGGCCCCCTCATTTCCATTATGCCCATTATGCAAATGAGGACGGATCACATATTGGTTCAGACGAGTAAAGCAAGTGCAGAGGCCAGGTCTCCTTTAGGACCAAGTGGAAATTTGCACTTAAAAGCCATTCTGTGTGATAAAACAATGGCCCAGGTGCTCTGCCCTTGACCAAGGGCTTTATCGTCTCCGCTGAGGCAGAAAGTTGGTGTCACACCTGTTTCGCCGCCTTTCTGTCAGCTCCTGGCCCGGCTCATTCAGTCCAGCTGACAACCGTGTACAGATGATGCTGTCAAAATGAATTAAAGGTTCAACTGCTTTCTAATCCCTCAAATGCCAAAGTGATAACATTTTTATTACACATTACAAGTTATATTTTATGAGTGCTGTACAAGGATTGTTGTGACAATGTGCAAATGCATGTTTCTGTGGAAACCACATTAACCCGGATTTTATTCTTGCAAACACAATGGGCCTCCAATGTTTTTAACCTTGTTAAATATTCTCCTTTTCCATTAAATGTTTACTGGCCTGAAGGGGATTCTGCATTTGATAGATTAACAACAGAGGCCATATGTTATTCATCGCCTGGTAAGATTTTCTGTCCTCATACAATCCTGTTGTTAGCATGTGGACAAAGCTAGATCAGAGAGATTAGCACCTATCACCTAATGCATTCAATCAGCAAATCACCTCAGAACCTATCAAACAATACCCTGCATTTGGCGCCGGTCCAAAGAAGAAATCACTCCTCTGAGGATTTTGCCTGGTAATGTGGTAGGAAGCTGATGATGAGTGTAAACAACAGACCTCCCATATCCAGAGCTCTCAGGGCTTGTTTTTTTTTTAATGTCACCATGTTGTGACCAATTAGCAAACACATCATAATTTAAGATATCACAGCATACCAAAATAAGAATTTCACGACGTGCCAATATTTAATTTTAATTGTTTGGAGATTATTCTGGAGGTGTGACCAGGTGTCTTATAACATCCTCAGCTTTTTCTATAATACTCATATTTGGTAGATGTTTCATGTGTTTCCTGAATAGTACGCCACCATCCTGCCTGAACATCCACACAATACATCCTGAAATAAAGGCCTCCTTCGCTCTTCACTTGACATAAATACGCCCGAACCATTATTTGAGGTTTCACCGTAGCGGAGTCTTTTCACAGTTAATAATGCATCTTGGAGCCACCCATAAATACAAAAACACTTGCATATGTTCAACATATAATTTAAAGTATTTTGAGGCTACAGTCACAAAAGAGCAAGTTGTTGATTGAGTGAAAATGTGTCAAACCACTACATGCATAAATTCATAATAAGCAGTTTGCTCTCCCGAGACTGAGCTTTTAAACAGAAGTTGTGATGTGTCAGTTCCTTTGTAAACACACACTATTCAAACTACAAGTGCCCCTTAAGGCTTTGTGCATAATTATAATTTTGTACCAATTTGATCAGATTAGAGGGAAAATAGTTAACAATGGTTAAAAATTACCTCTCAAGTCAGTGGAGCTGCTTATTTCCCCTTTTATCCACCGAGATCAAGCTATGCAATTAACATTGTGCACATACAGTGTAACACATAAACCACATTGAAAAGGAAAAGCTGTTCTGCAGCGCTGCACACATTAGCATTAGGCTCACACAGAATTCAATTCAGTCCAAATATCGCCTACTCTCCTTTTTGTAATCTGCATTGCACTAAAGGCCTGCTGCTTTCACAACCTGTCCTAAAGAGAGAGAGAGAGAGAGAGAGAGAGAGAGAGAGAGAGAGAGAGAGAGAGAGAGAGAGAGAGAGAGAGAGAGAGGGAGGGAGGGAGGGAGAGAGAGAGAGCTTGAGAGAGAGGGGGGGAGAGACAGAAAGAGAGGGAGGGAGAGAAAGAGAGAGGGGAGGAGCAGTCTCTCTCTCTCTCTCTATGAGTGAGTGAGTGAGTGAGTGAGTGAGTGAGTGAGTGAGTGAAAGAGGAAAAGTAGTAAACGGTGGTTCAGAGTGTGCGTGCATGAGTGAGTGAGGAAAAAGTGAGAGTTGGGTGACCTTGTTACCAGTTGGGTTGAGTTGGACAGGCTGGTAGGAGGTTGCTGTCTATGGGGAGGGACAGACAGATGCTCGCTCTTCTCCCTGGGCAAAACATCTCGCCTGGTGCAGGCAGCACACAATCTGGCCCGGGCAGCTGTAACCCTAATGATCACTGGTGGCGCTGCACCTGACCGGCCGACCAGCTCAACACTCACTCGGCCCTCCCCTCCCCCTTCCCTTTCACTCCCCGGCCCTCCGTCTCCTCTTTGACCTCCAACGCCTCTGAACTCAGGAGTAAAAACTAGTTGTGTTCACAAATCGCAGAGGAAGTAAGGAGTGTTGTTCAAACAGGAAGATGGTTAAGACAGGAAGGTGAGGAAGGGGAGGAGAGTGAAAGGGTGTTGATACGTCAGCGATGGAGAGGGGAAAAAGGGGGAGGAGGCGCCGAGCAAGACAAGAGGTGTATCTAACAAGTAAAATGCTCCAAGGTAATGGAATTATACGGGTGAGGAAAGAGGGGTAAAAATGACAAACAGAATAAGAGAAAGCATATAAAGGAGTGAGAGGAGAAACAAAAGAAAAAGGCAAAGGAAAGGAGGATGCTGAGGAGGGAGGGAGGGAGGTGAAAGGAGCCCCACCCCCTCCTGCCTGCACTGATCCAGTCTGAGCTGCTTATCGGCTCTCTCCCACACTGCTCTCTGGTGCGGGGCCTCCAACTCCTGGGGCTCCGACTAGATTACCAGAGGTGCACCTGGCTGGATGCACATACACTATGGATCTATGGATGATGGGAGGAGAGATAGATGACAGGATGAATGTACATATGAGTGTGTGTGTGGTGGACGACCAGAGGGATTGTTTTACCTCCACCACGGAGGTTATGTTCTGTGTCTGTTGGTGGGTTGATGACAAATCGGGCATATTTATCCCAGATAGACTGTTCAGAGGGTCAATTTGATGAACTGAAATAAATTAATAAATATTTGTCCGGCCTTGATGGAGGTATGAATGCTCATCAGTGCCCGACAGCTTTAGAACCATAATAACCTGGGCAATAATCACAGCTACATCGATACATATGTTTGACTTTGACCATTTTGGAAAGATCCATCCATCTCCACCCTTGCAGTGTTTAAAATTGCTGTGTTAATCATCTATCATTACTCATGGCAAACTGAGAAAGTAGGCAGCTTTCATAGGGACTCCTCTGCAGTGGAGTTTAGCAAAACAACTTCACAGACGACTGCTATATTTTGTCAAGATACATGAGCAACAACAACTAAAGGCCAGACACTTTGTTTCTCTTGTTTTTTTCCATTTGACAGAAGTAATGATTTCACCACACACATTCTTTTTCAGAGTCTGAATTATGAGACACTGATCAAAGATGAGCTATTTGTTAGTATGCATCTTACACACACACACACAGTGTGCATAAAAGGTCATCCACAACAACGTGATGACTTAATCCCGATTACTTGCTTATTCCTCTCGTCACTCTGTCTATTCGTTTGTGTGGGACAGTCCAATCTAGATTTGCATGGGTGACAGAAAGCTCATCTGCTTCATGAGCTTCAAATGCTGATGAGAGGAAATCTTCTAAAGGCTGAAGTCTTTCAAAAGGGGGTGCTAGTTAGCTTCATTTGGCTTCTCCGGCTACTCAGAGCTGACGGGCAGAAGTCCTGTTAGGCAGAATTACAGAGGATCGAGCAGAACAATAGAAAATAGAGAATGCACATAATTTGAACACACTAAAACAACAATCCTTTGCTACTTTTGATTTTAAAGGCATTTTCCCCCTTTTTAGTCTGCCAATAAAACAGAATCATGTGTCTAGATGGTTCCCCGGTGGGAGATTCTATCCCATTAATCGGCACATCTGAAACATGTCCTCCTTTGGCGTGTTGTTGGGGGAGAAAGATGTGTTTTGTTTGTTGACAGAGGAGGAAAGGCCAAGAGAGCCGCGGAGGCCAGAGAGGGAGAGACAGAGAGCATCTGTGAGTGAAAGAGAGGAAACAGAGTGAGAGCTTGAGAGTGCGAGAAGGGGGGATCGTGGTAGCGAGTGTGTTTGGAGATCGGCCCGGGCCAAGAATGTGTCTGTGACTGCTGCTCTGTGTATCTGCCTGCCTGGGTGACACCGGTGACACAGACATTTCCCAGCAGTCTCCTCGCAGTCCTGAGCCACTGCTGCTCTTCCGGGAGCCTATCTACAAACACTGCATACACACACACATGCACGCACACACACTATCTCTCTGTCTTTTCCCTCTCTAGGCCAGGCATCAGGCTCTGTGTTACCCTAAGCAGACCAGGACTGTCAGAACCACATGACCCCAGACAAACTGTGCTGCAACTCTATATTCATGCTCCACTGGCCCAGGATGTTCATGTTCGCAATATGAGTCCAGTACAGCAACTCAGACCACAAAGAATTGGCTTGGTGATCAATTTTAGTGATTTGGGGTCATGCAGTCCGTGTCAGTTGCATTTTTAGATAGATTGACAGGCATATCAATGGAAAGATTAATAGGAAGACTGACAGGGTTGAGGCACTTAAAACACACCAGCAAAGGATCTGGAGAGAGTTCACATCCTCCTTCAGCGGCCCGGTTGTCTATCTGCCTTGTTTTCTTTATCAGCCTCTCGTCCGGCAGCCCTGCACATGACCAAATTAGTCCCAGTATCAGCCGTTATCTGACCACGGATGGCCTGCCTGCTGGACCAGAATCATTCTCTTCGCAGCCCCTCCATCGCACTGACTGCTCTGGACTGAGGAAACCCAGGCTACGGATCCTGGATTTGAGGCTCAGCAGACTCCGCAGAACTCCGGCACAAGGAAAAAGGCCCTGCTTCCTTTTAAGGTGGCTGGCCTTGGTTCGGTTTATAAATATATGAGATATAAATTATATATTTATATACCAAGCGAGGGTCAGTCGGTTCCCTGAGGTCCGTAAAACAAAAAGCGCTGGGAAGATGGAAGAAAAATAATAAATGAGATTTCGGGGGTATAGACTCAGAGATATTTGCTTACTTTAGGTTCTGCCGGCAGCAGATGTACGCCGACCTTGTAACTTTAAATTTCTGGAATGGTTGTGCTCAGTGGACTCCCTGGCAGAGTGCGCTCTCCTGCATAAGCAGAGCTGAGGGAAGATTAGAATTTGCACTTGGCTGGCATTAAAAAATTAGTCACTCCTGCCTTGCGTGTGACGTCTTAAGTAAGTTTCAAGAAGCAAAGCTGTAAAGCAGAAGATTAGCCAGTGGCATATGTATTCATCTAAATTTGTGTAGTTCATTTCTTCTTGGAACTTTAAGATTTGCAGTCACATGACCTCACACGCACTTTTTATTTATAAACCCCTAAATAATGCGCATGCATAACTAGAGCTGCTGTCGTCATTTTGTTTGTACTAATGTATAGTTAGGAGTTTCTGAAAGTTCATAGAAGACTCCTGCCATGTCAGTCACTTTGCAGGCGTCTCAGAAAGTTCAGTTCAAAGAAAATCTAAGCAGGAGGTACAAAGACGAAATGAATAGTTCCAAACTCAAGCAAATACATACATACAGCACACACACACACATAACACAAGATGCCACAGAGGTCCATTAGAGATAGGGAGAGTGTATGTCAGGGGGACAGGAGGGATGCAAAGAGGTGCCAAAGACCACAGTGCAGCAACTGTGCCAAGCAGAACTGAGCGCCCGCTGCCATCCAAACATAAATAAAGTGCTTTTGGCTCCCTGCAGCCACCAGTGTGCGCCGCGCAAACCGCCAAGCATGTTTTTTCTAACAAAGTTAAAAACAGGACAAATTTGATGCAATCACTTGCTGGAAATAAATATGTGCCACGTCTTGGACAGATAGGGTGTGAATCAGATGGTCAGTCAGTTATTAAGTTTCGTAATATAACTTCAAGATAGATTCCCTCTTCAGAGCTGTTAAAAGTCTCAGAAGAGAGCAGATATAAATTGGGTATTAGAACACAAGTTTCTCCTCATCTACTGCTTCTCAAGCAGAACTCCAAAAGAAACAACACATTCAGTATGTAAACACACCAAGAAGTTAAGGTATTACTAAGTCTGCTCCATTTTTTATTTCATCTGTGAATGCATCAGATATTTCCTCCTCAGGGTGACTGGGTAAATGTGTGTGTCGTCTGTCTCTGTGTGTGTGTGTGTGTGTGTGTGTGTGTGTGTGTGCTTACACTGATCTTCCTGTTCCAAATAGCCGCAGGCTCTATTCCCACTCTTCACCCTGGTATCAGTGCTGACTGATTAAGGCCCTGATCTCTGCTGCTTCTTGAACAACGCTCACACCGCTGATGGTGCCCTGGCCCGTGACTCTTGGGGAGAAAAAGGCATATTGCCATAGCAACACAGCACTTTCTCTGCCAGGGAGCTGACCTGCTAGTAACGTGACCAGCCAAATCGACTCGGTCTCGCTTCTCTCTCTCTCTGTGTCTCTTTTTTTCTTCCCGCTCACCGTTTCTGATCCATCATTTCCTTGTACCTCCATCCAGGCTGTCTCTGTTTGGTCTCAGATAGCTCCCTGCATGTAGAGTAGCCTTTAAAGCCCCATAAGCCCCTGCTCTACTTCACTCCCTGTTTTGATACTACTGACTTTAATACCTTGAGATCAAAGTTGTGCACAGGGTGTAAATCCGGGAGTGGAGGAATAAGCTGGAGGAATTCATAACGGCAACCGCCACCAAATCTGAAGTTCAACAGCATTTATACCACAATTTGGTCCAAATGTGTGCCGATTGATAAATCTTTAATTTATAACTGCAGTGTACGGGCTCGTGCAATTTTGTGCAATTTGGCCCGACCTCTTCTGGACCACCAGGATCCTTCAAGTGGGTGTCAGGTTACACAGTCTGTGCTTTAGTGAAATCCATCTCCCCATCGCGGGCTGTGGGAGCTGACTGGACCACCGTCTGGCTAAAGTGAAACCCAGGCCGGCCCGCGATCGCTCTGATGTGGGGATTTCTTCCGGCGCTGGCCACTCAGCACCATTCCGGAGCAGTGACTCCGACAGGAAGTAACACATTAACAGAACAATCAGGTTCCTTGTTAGGGAGCTTTACACTGCCAGAGCCTGCCATTAACACCACTGGGGGATCTGGTCAGCTGATAAGGCCTGACAGATGAGAGCTACTGTAGGATTCAGAGAGTGGAAGGCTACATAAACTCAAATTAAGGTCACAAATGGGAATTATCCAATAAAACTTACATATTTAAAAAACATAAATTTGCTACTTTAAGTGAGCGTGTCTTAGTAGACCACAAAGCTTTGGCTGATTTGATCCTACTGGGCTCATTATTTTGAGTTATTTATTACAATTTTAATAATACCTATAAAAGTTTACAATATTTTTTTCTTGCTCCCAAAAGATTTGTAATAAAGCAAAACAAATTTTTTTTAGTGCAAGAAATGTATTGTGTGCACGACTCTTTTCCTTTGCAGATTTGAACTCTCTTTGTCCAGCACCTGATCCGACATACCACTTTGTTATTTCTTGTTACTGAAACCTTCCCCCCCACCCCCGCCCCCCCCCCCCCCCACCCCGATGAGGTCATCTGATAACAGAGAACTCCGGCGTAATGTTCAAACTGTACAAATTCTTTGTGGCAAGCTATTATGGCTAGCAGCAGTCGCAGCAATCACTTAACGAGACAAAGTCCTGGGACGAATAAAGATGAGATGCAGATCTTTCCAAGTCGCTGACCGAAACTCCAGCCTGATTATGTCATGGTGCAGATTGCTACTGATAAGATTCGAGGCATGTTGACATGAAACAGCTTTGCTCTGGTTAGGTAATATTCATTTAGACAGTTATAAGATCCCCGCTGGTCCTTGAAATCCTTATCTCAGGGCTTATTTGCCTTTTGAAAAATTCATTGTTGAGGCAAATATTTTAAACATTCAGTGAGAGTGCATGAATGTCAATGACTCAACATTGCGAAGCACACATGGGAAGGGCAAAAAAAGAAAGAAAATGCAAAATCAGTCTTTCACCCCCCCCCCCCCCCCTCTCTCCTTCCCCCCTCCCTCTCTCCTTCCCCCCTCCCCTTGCTCCCTCCCTCTAGGCTCTTCCCGACTCTTGGAGCGACGGAGAACACAGCCGTATGTGTGGCAGGTGGACTTCCTGTCTTTGTAATTAGAACCAAATTAGGTTAAACTGCAGTTCTTCCCCCAGCCCGCAGTCCATGGAGAGACTCTGGCCCCGCACCTCCAGGCACACAAAATTAGCCCAGCCACACACTGGGAGCCTAATGGACAACCGTGTACGTGATGGCTGCTGCTCGTGAGCTAGATAACACCCCGCACCTGCACATAGCACACGTCCCGCGGTCTCCAATCATTAAACATTGCATGATATAGCTCCTAAGTGTTTACACGGTGCGGCTGCTGCTGTTGTGGTCGTGCAGGTGGGGCTGGGATGTGAATAAAGCCGGGGTCCTGTTGGTTTGAGATGGAGTCTTTATTGTGGGTGTGAGCTGAGCTCTAATTGAAGACTGATGGATTTACATTAATTTCCTCCTCACACCTGCCTCCTTTATCTGCTCTCAGATAGCACAGGAGCGATGGGTCTGCTGGCCAGCCCGCCAGCTTTTCTATTATGAATAATGGGCAGCGCCAAGCGGATGCCTCTCTTCAGCATAGACAACCACACAGAACACTATTATTTGGTACATTTGGTAGCACAGTAACAGACGTACCTGAGAATCTGTGAAATCCAGTGTGTTTGGGTTGCCAATAAACGAACAAAACACGGACGAGGACAGGTGCAGCTCCTCTCCTGCTGTTATCTGCATACATACCACACAGCCAGGACTGGTCAACAGAATTAGAGGAAGAATTCATGTGAAAATATCAAAACAACAATAACAGAAATAAGTTTGTCCATATCTGGCAGTTAACCAGTACAATCTATGATAATGATCAATATCAAGCTTTCAAAGCTGGCAGTTTGGAGTGTTTCAACATTCCACTGAGGGGAACATTAAACCCGTCCCTCATCTGTCTGTTTTGTGTTGGGGGGTAAGTGACCTAACATGGAGTCTCAAGGCTGGGAGGCCAGGGGCTAATGGTGAAGAGCCCCGAGCTGTCAGATGTGACTGACAGAGCTAACTGCTCCACAGAGATGACCGAGAGGAGGAGGAGTAGGAGGAGGAGGAGGAGGAGGTGCTGGGTACGACAAAGCAAACTGCTCTGTATGTGAGAACAGGGAGGGGAGGGTGAGAAAGTGAGGAGGGGGGGAGGAGGAGGGGTGGAGGCGGAAGGAAAAAGAAATGATGGAAAAAGAGGAGTATAATGTCTCCTCCAATGGTTCAGGGCTGACCCCACCAGCTGGAGAATAATTGCTGAGTTGGGGAAGGGAGCGGCGAACAGGCTCACATGATTGACTTGTCATTGATCATAATCTTAATTGCATGCATCCAAATCCCTCGGGTGTGATTTGTCCACTTGGCATGCATGTGTGTGTGTGTAAGTGTGTGTAAGTTAGCGCCTGCATGTGTGTTGAATACATGCACACATGTGTGTTTTGTGTACTCACACTGTATTAAACCGTGCCTTCAGACAAAGAGCAGGGGGGCTTGAGCTGACGCTACCGCAACAGCTCACGGTGTGACTCACAGAGACGGATCACTCACCAAAGGCCCTGTCGATAAATGGGACAGTAAACTTTCTGTAGAAATGCGCTCAGAGAGATTCTACACCCACGATGCAAGTTTTATGAGTTTATTGTGGTATAATAAATGAATGTTCCTGCTTGAGTACACTTTGAACAAAGGCACAGGTACAAGGGTGGGCAGCACTCTGCACCCTCATGGTGGTTAACTACTCATACTGAAACCACACACACACACACACACACACACACACACACACACACACACACACACACACGCACACAGGCACACACACACACACAAATATCTGTGGAGAGTCAACAGCTGAACCAATCACGCAGTGAGGCCACACATATTTTACAAACAGCCACGGAAACCAAACACCAAATAAATAAATGTTTTCCTCAGATATTGATTAGAAATGCCTGTTCTGCATGTGGAGAGATTAAGATTAAGACGTGTAAAGTGACATTCTACACGTAAACAGTGTGACAGGTGAACTGTTTCAGACTTAATACATCTGCTCATTCAAAGGGATACACAGTCCCTCCAGTGTTATGTAATTACACAATAAAAAGTGTAAAAGTTGTGATTAATGGAAAATAAAAGCGCAAAATTCAGGAAATTTCCACAGAAAAATCTGTGATTCCCACTCAAATTTGGCAGCACATTTGTGACAAATGAGCAAAAACTGTAGAGGGAAATACAAAAAAAGTATTAAAATGGCAAAAATGTAGAAATGTGCAAATGGGTGTGGCCTAAACTGATCCAAATCATATCCCAGCTGTGCTCTGACTGACATTAAAATACAAAAACAGTGAAGAAAATGTGGTTTGATGTAATCGAAAATACACAATTTTACCTTCTAAACTCAGCAGCATTGGAAATCTAGCCACTCCTACAAACTATACTTACTTACCGATACTTCTATCCTGTGCTTCTCTATCGGAATATACTGCAGTGCACTTACACAGGAAATTAAATAAAGGCAGCGGTGGAAATGTCAGGCAATTGGTCCATGTCGCTGATGAGTAAGGGAACCCACTGATTCATCCTTGTTTCCAAACATGTAAATGTTTCTTATTAGTGGCTTGACTGAAAATGATCGCTACCTCACTCGCTCACACACCCACCCACACACACACATACACACATACACACACACACATATATGCGCACATACCCACACACGAAAGCTCATTCCCCATGTGTTTTCTGGTATTATGGAGGGATTGATGTGTTGTTAAATAGCAATCCTACAGTGAGAAACTGACCTTTCTCTAATGCTTTCCTTTAGCATTTGCACAAATGGGATTTTCATGTACAGGCCCTGGTGAGCATTAACACAAAGGCCAACAACTGGAACAGTATTGTCAATGCCAATGGAAAACTGCGTGACCAGAAGGAAAAACACACACCGCCCTATTGTGCAGCAAACACAACTCCAACCACGCTCACAAAACATTTGCTGAATTTGTGAGATAATTTGTTCAATGTGTCGCCTTTGTAGAAGTCATTTCTAGGTACAGACTGCACGTCCTAGATAAATTAGGGGTCTGTATCTCTTTCAGCTGTTTGTGTTGCTATCAAAATGTTATCATGTGGAATAATTCCTTAGTGAATAAGTGAGGTTTTCTGCATGTGTAGTCTCACAGGCTGAGTTGTTTTGCTGTGTAAGTAACCTCAGGGACCTTTGACACCAGACCTCCATATGCTCTGCTTAACAGGGGAAAGACATGAGAAAAGAATGGAAAGATGGTTGAGAAAAGAGTGATGTGAGATAAAATCATTATATTACATGGTGAATTGCAAGGCCCAGTCAAACGGCAATTCAACCGGAGTAAAGCAGGAAGTACGGCTCTTCAGTACATCTGCATGCACAAACACGTGAATGTGTGTGTGCAGGTTACTGGTATGAGCACGCAAGAGAGAAAAAGAGCGAATATATCCGTCAGCTGCCCGGGAGAAGCGCGAAACAGGACAAGGTTAATGTTCTATGACAGACAGAAGCCAGCAACTCTCTTTAATGTTGCTCCCATTAGGGCACTCCCGGTGCTTGCATCCCACTCTAGCATCCTTTAGAGGACGCCTCTGCCAACAACTGGTGGGAGAGCAGCAGCATGCCAGCTGCCAAACATGACATTTGCTGGCTAGGCCACTGAACCCCAGCGGGTGACATCTGCAGAGCAGCCTTTCATCCCCTCGTTGGGTACCTGTGTGGCCCCCGGCCCCTGAGAGCCAGGATGAATGCATTCACTCTTCCTCCCAGCTGGGTTCCTCGTAGCCACAGGGCCAACACGCATGCAAAGAGAGAGAGAGATGCACGCACACACACGCAAAAGGAAAAAAACAGGGCTACATGTGTTCGTACACCCACACACAATCACACACCCAAAAGCACGGCACCTCTACCTCACAAACACCTCCACACAACAAACAGCTTCCAGCATCAACATCTGCAGCCCTGGGGGAGGCTTTTGTTTCCCCCCGTCGCTGCATCATTGGGGGCGGCAGTCAAGTAGCTGTGCTGTATCCACGGTCGGCCCGCTGCAACTGGTAACTGGTGATTCAGGAAAATCCTCTGTGGAGTTTGATCAAATATGTAAACTCAAGCTGGGGCTAGAGTGGGTGAGTGCACAAAACAAGCGCGCCAGTGGAAGAATGCAGGATTGTGGGAAGAGCGGTACAGACTGTAGACTGTGGAAGATTGAAATCAATGCAGATGAAAAACATGATGCAAACATGTATCCAGTCTTTTACTGAGGGTTCAGATCTGCACCTAAACCTCTAAGAGGAAACAGCAAAGCATTTCTAAGATGTGGATTATCCACAATGTTATTTACATTCCAGTCATGTATCTAATCTCAGAGCAGAGACGCCCCATGTTTCACTTTGACATTCCTGAAGGAAAGCGATGACATAGGTGAGAGTTTCATACGCCTCCAAGTGTCCACTTCATGATCGACACTGACAACCTGCTCCTGTTTCTCTTCTCTTTCTCTATAATCAGGCTTGATCTTTGACCACTTGTTGTTATGAGTAGTTCTGCATAGGGGTTCTGCTCCCGGCTGACATCCCATTAGCCCCACATTAGGAAACTCTAATCACTGTGCCACCGGGACACTGGGACTCACAGCTCCTATTTCACTTAACCTCCAGCAGGAGAGATCAGACTCCGCGTCTCAATGTTTGTCCCTAATTACCTCCCTACAGTGAGCTGCCACACACAATTTAATCCAATTTTCATCCCCTCTCATCTTTTACATCTTGCAAAGCAGTCACACATGCACGCTATGGTTTATATCTACAGCACATTCGCTTCCCACTGGTGCTGTAATCACATCGTAATTCTAGCAACACTTGAATTGACAACTGTCATTTTGGGTTTTGTTTAATGTTGCTTACAGCTTCTGTTGCAGACCAAAGCTGTGTTACTCATCTAGAAAGTACTTAAACTTCCTCACTGACAAATCCCTGTCTTCTTATATATAGGATAAACATCTGTCACTGCAAACAAGGAGAGAAAGGATCCTTAAAGTGTAGCCTGGGACTGGTCATGTATAAGGAGCACTCATATACTGTATATCCAGTCACTATTCCAAGGATTAGATTAGATTACGTCGTTTACTAGTATTATTATTAGTGTGTGTGTGGATTAGTGTGCTGACAAATGCTTTTGAAATGTTGTTTTAAATGGCACGACAAGCACATTACAGCACACTCACTAAAATTGTAAGTCCATATGATTAAATGAGGGAGCTCAAGGGAAACAAGGGAAACAAGTGAAGGAGCTGACAAGTTACCATATAGATGAGCTGCATTTCCTCCACACTATATAACTCTATACCAGGCAGAGACGCTGTGATTTAAACACTCTTATAAATGCCAATGCCTGCAAAAGCTATGCTTACACAAAACAGCCTGACCGGTCATGCTACAACACTATAATCACACTGAGTCACGTCAGTTCTTATCTTTCTTTGATGACCAAAAAAGCTTTAATTCAGCTTTGTTATCAGTTTCAGCTGCACCTTCAGTCAAAAATGGCTCTGTATCTCAATTGGCAAGCAATTATCAATCAAATGAGGAAATGAGCTCAACATGAGCAAAGTTCTCCCAACACGTGCTTGGACTGAATCACAGTGATACTCCAACATAAACGAGTATAAAATAACAAGAGCATCGCCGCTTGTGAACGTCCCCGCTGCCACTTTGTACTGTGTTTACATTCTTCCCTCCTACGACAAGAGAGCAAAGGCTGCCACACACACACACACATGCACAGACACACTCCGACAGTGACGGGGCATCCAGCCAAGGCAACATCATTTTAATTGATACTTACTGACACAGATTTTAATTTAGAGTGTTGTGTGCATAATTCTGTTGAAATTTTTACATGTAACACACTTTTCACCGGGGTCGTAAATTTTCTTGTAATTACTCAAAATCAAACCGTGCTGCATTTGAGAAAGAAAAGAAAAAAAGGTCATGATTAATGCATTATTCTGTTTCAAGTTACACTCAACAATGCTGCTCGCTACGCCTGCGTAAACAAATTACACCGCCTGGCTTTTTACAAGAAAAATACTATTCTACCTTCAGAGACAAATCTTCATCATCAGAAAACCTAAGAAGAGAGATTTGACAGCATCAACCACACTGACTGATTGCCAAATGATCTATGTAAATGCAAAAAACAGCGCCGCAGCAAACAAAAAAAACATTGGATGTCACAGATTACTTTTTACCATGCGGTATAATTATTTCATACTGACAGTGACGGCGCCTTTTCCTCGGCTGCTTGTTTTTGTGTCTGATTGTTTGCATCCCAGCCATCCTGATTATGAGCAGGCGTTCTTGATTGCATATGTTTCTGCATTTGCACTTTTACATCTTGGTGTGTGTTTGCTTTAAAACCTGTGATGGCGTCCCCACGGCGTTATCCTGCGCAACACACTGGTGCTCCTCATTATCATGTCTCCCTGGGCCTGTTCTTGGTGTTCGTGTTTTACACCAGAGGGGCCTTTGGCTCGGCGGGAGAGGTGTCGGAGGCGGCGTGGCCCCACGGCGCTCCTTCCTTCCCCCTCAGCGGGGCGCCGGGCACAGCGTGTACCCCTGGCAAGCCGAGCCTGACGACGAGGCCGCCCGCACAGCCGACGCTGTGTTTGAACAGGGCGGGGGTCGGCGCGTCAAGCCGAACACACACATACGGAGAGTCCTACTATCATACACACACACACACACACACACACACACACACACACACACACACACACACACACACATACAGTATCTCCATAAGACTCCGGGTGGGTTAGAAGATGCTGCAGAGGTGCGAGTGGGTGTGGGTCTCCTTTTGCTCACACTTCAGACTTTGAGGGAGTAAAATTCAGACAGACATTCAGATTGCTGCCATATTTAGAATCAAAAATACAAGTAATATATGTTGAAATATATGTTTTAATTCAACATATACACATTGATTGGGCGTATACGGAAAAGGTTGGAATCCATTCCAAGTCTAAAACAAAAGTGACTGCAGTTCAGAATATCACTCCACTGCTCTGTCGTCTGTGTTTCAGTCTCCTCCTCTTCCTCCTCCTCCTCTTCCTCCCCCTCCTCCTCTTCCCCCTGACTTCATCATTTCAGCATATTACGTGTTCCACATTAACTTTTGATTCAGTCATATGTTCGGCTCTCAGGTGTTCCTCCAAACCATGAAATATTAAACCTATGAATTCAAGGAGATGTCACATTGTGTGTTTCATCCATAATGCACAGCGACACGACATTGTTGACTCTTTGAAACGTAACGGAGAGGGTTAGGAGGAAGTGGTGCAATCTTCGCCGCGGCTTTACGTGCCGTACGTTTTGTGCGAGAACTTTTACTCCGACAAAAAAAGCAAACCCGGCGCTGTTTCGGCCTCACAGAGTCTAACTGTGTGAGTTACAGCTTGAAATATGTTAACATAAGTAAGGGACTGCGTGTGTGAGAATGTGTTTACAAGACCTCCTCCTTCATCACATCGCTTCTCACAACCATCAAGCTAAGGAACCACACACACACATACACACACAGCACCATAAAGATGCAGAAATGACTGTATAACTCATGTATCAGACTGAAACAACAACAAATAGTTTTCAGTCCACCTCGGCTCTGTGAAAACATCAGCAGCCTCAAACTCTCCCTCCTCTCCTAAACTCTCCTCCTCTCTCTCACGGGCAGTCAGGGGAGACGGAGGAGTTCGGGAGAGGAGGAGATTGGGTTACCATGACATAAATCCCCACGTCTCCTTCTCCCTTGTGTGTGTGTGTGTGTGTGTGTGTGTGTGTAGGAGGTGGGCAGAAGGGTGACTAGGCTCTTAGCACCAGTGTCTTTGGGAATGCCGGCATGTTCCCTTGAGGAGATAGAGGAGATAGGCCTGGCGCCTTCACAAGTCTCTCTCTCTCCCTCTAGCTCTCTCTCTCTCCCTGTCTCTCTCTCTGTCTCTCTCTGTCTCTCTCTCTATCTTGCTCTTCTTATCTCTGGGAAACCACAATGGGGTTTTGTACGCTGGAGCAAAGCGCGGAGGCTTCAGATGGCAGTGGAGTATGAATCTCCGCTTCTGTTTCACAAAAAGATACGGTACGATGCAACACAGGAACACACACACATACACACACACACAAACACACACAGCTTAATGGAAATACCAGAGCTCCCCGTTCACCCAGCATACTGTACATTAAACACAGTATACACGGTGCCTTTGCTGTCTGCACAGTATTTGTTGAGTCAACGTCACATGTTTAAATAACCCCAGGAGTGATTCTACATTAATGTGATCTTACAAGCAATGTTTTCACTTTTAAGGCAGTTAATGGTGTCTGCTAATCTTCAACTTCACTTTGAAATGCTTCCAAATATCTTCTCTGCCCACTACGACTTGCTTTACACATCAGTGGCTCTGGGGCCACGGTGTTATTCCAGCTGAATGATCTTGTTATTGTTCACCAAATGGGACAGAGAGGTGAGATGAGTCACTAAGTTTACGACAATCAATACTCTTATTATTATGTTGTTACTGATTAAGCCTACTGATCAAGGTCCTTGTTTCTATGGGTTACTCAGATGAAGCAGTGGGATTTAAGTTGAACGTGCATGTGAACATACATAAGGGGGCGGGGCTTGTCTATGGGGATTGAGCGCTATGTGAACCAGGTCAGTGAACCTCTCCTCAAATGCTTGCAGCAGCCCAGCGGCTCCACGTGGCGATGACAAACACGCAGCATAATGACAGGCTGCTGTCAGCGGTGGGAGTGGGCTCGCGTCAGTGGCTGTCATGGTAACAAGGAGGAGAGGAGGGAACGCCGTCTCGCTCCTTCCTCTCTGCAGCTTGGCAGCCTGCGTTTAAGAATCCCGCCGCCGCATTTCACAACCTGAACCAAGAAAATAAACGTGCTGAAACGTTAACGTGTCATTTATTTTTTAAGTTTTTAGTGTCGCAGAGGTCAAACGTTGTCAGTATACAGAATCCCGTTAGCCAATCACGTCCAAGCCTCCGGTAAATCTTATCTACTGGGAGTGCCGCAACCTTGTTGATTGCAGAGGCCAAAGGCTGTGCCCTTTCATGTATTTTCTCTGGGCAGGTAAATTGGAGCGCCGGCGACTGTAATAGGAAAACGCCTTAGAGACACTTGAGACCCCCTGACGAACAGAATAGCAATTATTCTGGAAAATCAATTTTCAACCCAATCTTTCTCCCTTATCGACCGCGTGGCTCCTCGGAGGTAGAGGGAGGTGACAGGAAAATTTATATCCCAGATTCTATTAGCGGATCTCTATTTGCCCCGGCGCATTGCAGAGAGAGAGAGAGAGAGAGAGAGAGAGAGAGAGAGGGGCCTCCTTTTGTTTCACCTACATTCTGATGACGCATAAACAGCCAAAGCAGAGCACATCCATGCAGCCAGGATATATACTGTAGATATGAAAATGGATTTTTCTTTGTACTCTCTGGAAAGTACTTCATTCATTTCCATTGATTTACAGCTCGTTCTAACTCCATACGCTATTAGAAATCCCATTTGTCGGCTGGTTTAGGAATGCAAAATGTGGAAAAAGTCAAGCGTTCTTCTCTTTTCCTTAAATTCGTCTTTGATGGACTCGCTGTCTCTCGGCACTGCTGTTGCGGCCTCTATATTTTCCTTGTCTTTGTGTTGGTGTGTGTGTGTGTGTGTGTGTGGTCGTGCATCCTCAAACGAGCGCATGGCCCCGGTGTCTTATTCCCACAGTCTTATCAGTGTTTATTTTCCCACTGTGAAAAGCCAATTGCTCCAGCATTCTTCGTGTGTCAATCGCTGACCAAGATTTATTGTTGTGTTTATCCCATTAATATGTCAAACTGTTGTGTAAACTGGCTACCGCGGCAACCATTTTGACAACTGGGACTCTCTTCTCTATGACTTTTGTTTTATGCATATTTTTTTATTCTTTTCCTTCTATCCATCCATCTTCCCTGTCATTCCTGCATTCTGACCCTCTGCTGTTGTTGCCCCCCCTCCCCCCTTCTGTTACTTGCGTGTAAGTGTACATGCATTTTGTTACGACTGCACCATGGATGTAAATCATAACAGGCAGTGCTGTGATGTGGCCTAATAAAACTCTCGATCGAAAAGTGGTTAGGGCCTCTCGTCAGCATACACACTGTTTATACGCAATATAGGCATACACACACACACACACACACACACACACACACACACCACACACACACACACACACACACATACACACACATACACATACATACACACACACACACTCCCCTGCAAAGCTACAGAGGGGCCATTTTGTCTAATAACCATAATTCCTCAAGAGGAAATTCATAATACTTTGTCTCTTGCACACAAAAACACAGGCCTGAACACAAATATAGGAAGAAGACAAACAAACACACACACACACACACACACACACACGGTCCTCCTCTCCCCGTCTTCATATCCTGCCATGCATGAACAAAGGGGGTACATGTAGGATTTACTGTGCTGATTCTGGGAAGCGGCATTTGCTTTGGGTTACGGCGGCGCTCTGCGGGTTCAGCAGGCCCTGCTTCCCTCCCTCTACCTCTTCTTTGTCTCTCTCTCTCTCTGTCCCCTCTTTCCTTCGCCTCAACCGATCTACCCCCCTCCTCCTCCCTCCTCCTCCTCGCCTCCATCCCTCAGTGGAGGATAAAAGTGTCCGGCAGTGGGGGGTATTTGGTGAGAGCGCTGACTGTTGAAACAGATGCCGGTATGTGTGTGCCACCTATGTCAACACGGCCGGTCTCCGGACCCGATGCTGCTTGCAGATAGGACCCTGCCCACAGAGCCACGGAGTCTAGACTCCAGATGTGTTCGCACACACACATCCGTGCGAGCGCATTCACACACAGTCATACTAGGACCAGTGCCAGTCCAACACAATAATTCTACCAGATGACAGCCGTTTACTTACACACAGTTAGCTCTCCTCTCCTCTCCTCCCATCTTTCTCTCCCCACTCTTGAAGAAGATACTACATATGAAACGGCACATTTTCTTGCTTATGACTAACAGGACATCTTCGCCGTACAGTAAGTGGGAGTGCGGTGCAGAAACACCCCACCGAGATGACATTTTGGTGTAGTGAGGCGTTGAAACACAACGGCCACCGTGCTTATTTGTATACAAACATACCAAACGAATTTACAATATATACTACACAAGCATACACCGCCACACACTGTATGTGCTCGTGTCCACACAGGGGAACACGCCAATGTCACCAAACCATCTCACTGTAACTGTAAAGAACTGTTTTAAATGCTTTTTCCCCCCAAACACAGAGATGAATATCAAAAGTGATGTTTTCTTGTACATTTAAATTGCTTGCTGCTTCTCTCAAAACTGCACTGAAATAAACAGAAACATATGCTAGCTGCATATGCTCAACACTGCTTTATTTAGAGTGTTCTATAGCGACACAACAACAAGAGTGTTTTTGTGAAAAAGACACATGGGTAAATTGCAACTGTTATACAAAACAAGACTCGGGAAGAGGAAAAGTAAAGAGTGAAAGTGTTCAAAGCACAGATGCACTCTTGCTATCTCCTGTGCTTGTGGGTACACTGCCGATCCAGCTATTCTTGTTGGTTTGTTAATTGTTTGTCACCCACCAGGTGCCATCTGTCTGTAGTCCCACAGTCCCCGAGCCATGTGGGCCGGCCTGCCTGGCGCCTGCCAACGTCACTGACCTGCAGCAACCGTCCACACCTCCGTCACACACCTCCTGATCCGTCTGGGATAAATAGCTTCTCCCTCAACTTCTGTGCCGCCATCACGGCTTCCCAATCTGTCCTGTGTTAGAGGGGGGAGGAGGGGGAGGGGGGTGACAGGAGGAGAGAGGGAGGGATGAAGAGGAAGGAGACAAATAAGATGAAGCGGATGGGTGGGTGAATGCGTGGATTGAGAGGATGAACAGACAGATGAATGGATAGAAAATTCAGATCTGCCTACGACGTCCGCTTAGATTAAAGGGTGAGACACACACTTTGTTATCTGCCTGTCACTGTGATTCAGCAACAGCCGTCACAATTGTCAGTCCAGTGTGTACAGCTGAACTGATGGTCTGAGCTACGTACACGCCTAAAAGAAACACAAGTGAAACCAAATTATCCTCACCAGAAGTTAGTGGGGCCGTGGCACAGCGTTAAACGCACCTCACCACTCCAACAGGCATGGGAGGTCACCTTCACCTGGGCCTGATGTTTGGGGGCAGCTGTGTGTGTTGAAAAATGAGATCAGCTGCTTGCTCACCGGGACGCATGCGTCAGTCTGGAGCTACCCAGGGCCCAGTGTACCAGCTAGCATACGGTGGCCCCGGCACAATAAAGACAAAGTGAACAGCCCCCGCTCAGCCTGTCTGCCTGCCATCCTGGGGCATGTTGGGTCACCTTGACGACTGGGCCCAGCGAGGGGAGCCGCACCCCACTTCAGGGCAGAGAAGCCGGCATTATGGGTAATGAGGCGTTGCCATGCAAGTGGAACAGCTTTTGAATAACCCCATCTACACACACGTACACACACACACACATGATATTACACTTGTGTTTACTGAAGGGACAACAGCTTGTTGGAGAAACCTCTCAGGAGTTCTTAGCCAAGGAAGGAGATTCATGGACATCAAGCTAGAGGACAGCAAGTCACGTGGTGAGGTGTTCATGCATAGATAGCTCCAGAAGTGGAACAATGCGTGAAGCATGTGAGGAAGTCCGGTTATCCACTTTGCTTTTGCCACAGTCGGGATTAGGGGTGTATTCCGACAGCTCTCGTGCAATTCCCCAGTTTTCAGAATTAACTAATCCACTTTTCCATCGCATGTATCCATCCTCTAACAAAGACTTATGAGGATCATAGGGTTCACTGATAGATCCAAGACCAAAACCCTGCGGGTATTGTTGTTTGAAGCAGCCAACACATCTAGCAGGGAAAATAGTGTAAATCAGTAAACCATGAAACATTTATTTCAACAGAAGAAGAAGAAAAAAAAGGTTTCCAGGCCAAGCACGCCTAGTTATAATGATTGTCAGAAATAGGGTTTAATCATTCCGCCTCTTGGTCTAATAAAGAGAGGGACAGTACAGTATTCCCTCATGTTGACTCAATGTTAAACATTCACTAATAGCCTCAGAAACCGAGCGGCATCCCATGAAGCCACCGGAATGTTGGGACTGTATTGGTTTAACAAGATCCACTGGGAACTCCTGACCATTTCTCACACAACGTAACATACAATCGCAAGTGATGTACACTTCTAACCATCAACACACACACACACACACGCTAATCACTGGTGGAGGCAGAAGTGCGATGTGCAGTGTGATGCTATTGGCTGAAGGTCTTTGTGAAGGTTGAGGGACACAGAGACATCCCCCTTATAGTAGTTCTTGAACGAATCAGAGCCACACAGAAAATACATTTCAATGAAATGAAAAAACCGAGCATTGCTGGTGAAATGTGCTTTTCATTACCGTTGGCTTGTTTCAATGCCGAATTTGGTTTTGGAATCCACATAACATGAACCAAAGTGGCCACATTGAATATTGATTGTTTCCAAATACGACCAATGTGTCCAATAATCAAATGTGTTCTTTGTGTGTATAAGCTTACAGCGGCTAACTGGTAAAAGCATTAAACATAAAACAAAAAGTAAACATTTGCTTCTTATCTTCTGCGGAAGACCTAAACATTTCCATCTCATTACTCTGCTTTTCCTTCTGTTTTCAATTGGAAAAAGCCCCTCACTAATATAAACTGCTCAGGTCTTGGAAACCACAGTAGAATTCTGCAGATGCATGCACCATATCGGCATTAAGCTATAAAGTCATAATGTTTAAAAAAAAGAACTCCAGAAATATTGTTTTGCTTTCACAATATTCTGAAGATGATGTATGATCCCAGTATGGGTGTTTAAGTTCTGTCCTCTCTGAATTCTAATAATCCGTCTCCTGCAAGCTCTGCTACAGATGCTGGCAGGTTTAGCCTGATATGATTATCGGAGCCAGATTCCACTGGCCAGCTTTCCAGTAACACTCCTACATGGAGATGGAACCAGAGCTGAGGCTGAGGCTGAGGCTGAGGCTGAAGCGTGGGGCTGCCAGGGGACGTGAGCCAACAGGCCCGAGAAATTAATACCAGCGCTGGGGCCTCACCAAGGTACAACAACGCTCCGTGTCTGGCTCCAGCTGGAGTAGAGAAGACGGAGTGGATGACTGGTAATGATGTCACAAAGATGCGGCGGCTCCATGGCCCCTGTGCTGCTGAGGGTTTGTCCCCACCTGGAACTAACTGCCAAAGGACAATGTTTAACACTCGTATGGTTTCTATTGATCTGTGTTTTGGGCAATTTCAAGTCACAAATTTAAATGTGTCATGGAAACACTGAGATTTCATGGGGGGGGGGGGGGGGGGGGGGGGGGGTCAACACTCAACTATTACAAAAACATTTTTACGCTCATTTGAGGTTGATTTTGTGACGAGTTGATAAAGACAAACAAATGGAAACAGACTTTGCAACTTAGTGGTTATGGAGGACATGACGCACAGAGTTTCATTTCCAGATTGGGTGTGACAGATGCTTACAGAAACATGCTGTTTTGTGTGGATGGCGGAGGAGAATGAGCTGTTTCAGAATTTAATCTTTTAAAAAAAAGAAGTTACAGCTATGCCAGACAGAAAGCCACATAGCAGATACAAGAATTGATCTGCAATTCATCTTCCGTTGCGAACATAACACTCAAGAAAAGGGAACCGTGCAGCAGCCACTCCTGACCAAATGTACCAAAAAATGGGATAGCGGCCTTGTTACTTCACTCAGCTCTATTATCAGCTGTTCAGGTAATGTTGATATGAATAATAATTAAGTAGAAAGCAATGTCAACGTAAACGTAGCTAATGACCATTTCATCATAGCACAAATGTTTGGTCGTCACCTTCAATCTCCGAGAAACGCGACTAGATTTAAGGACAAAGTCTAATTTGATGGACATTAGGCTACAAAATACAGATTTCGCCTACGTTTTGCGTAAAACTGCCAATGGAAACATGGCGTACTGATGGGTAAAGCATAGAGAGAGGCGCATAACGTGGCTTTGTGAGGCGATGAGTATTGAGGCCAGCGTCACACAGCTGTTTCTCAGCTCGGCAAAATATGCTAACAACAGAACAAAATTACAATAAAACCATTATACCTCATGTAACTCTCAGCTGTCTTTTGTTATGTTAATCAGCTTTCATTCAAACTAAAGGTGTTATCTCCAACATTATTAGCTTGTTGTGCAATGGAACAAAACCACACACATCCTAAAACCACACACTACAGCGCTGAAGAGGAGGATGGGAAGAATGACAATGATGAAGAGTTGGACAAAGCTGTGCATCTCTAAGCCGAACCGCAGCTTCCAAACCAAACCACAGCTTCCTCGGATTTGCTGCAGTCATCATATTAAACTGGCACTGCCAAAAATTTTTGATTTAGTCAAGACACAACATATTAAACACCTCCCAACATACATTATGATCCGATACTGGAGAAAAGATGTTGGGAAAACTGCTTGATAAGATACAGATGACTTATCCATTTACATTGGGCTTGTAATCTGTTATGACGCATTTTGTCCTCCGTCATTCTCTCCAGACTGGAGATAGAACTGTTGCACTTGGATTCTACAAACAATAAAATCACATCATAGTCACTTTGTCATTGGACATTCAAAGAGAGAGTTAAGTGTGTGTTTGGTAATGAGCTCTGGGGAAAATCCAGGGAGTTTATAAACTGAAATTGAGATCCTGTGTGTCTAATCACAGCAATGATGGTTTAAACATCAGGAAATCATTTACATTGCTTTGCCGCATGGGGAGTTTCGCAGTATCTTAGCAAAGTTATGACAACAGAACACTACACACACACACACACACACACACACACACACACACACACACACACACACACACACTACTCATGTCCATATGACTTGCATCAAAATGGGAGGTTTCTTGCTACTATGGAGCCTTGGGGGAAAGTAAACAGAACTATTTCATTTCATTTCAGAGCTTCTGGTAAAAAAAGAAAAAAACCTCAATAGATTAATTTCAATCTGTTTTCCTCATCAGTCAATATTTCTCTCTGTATTCCTGCCCTCTAATTAATTTCCTAACTCCTTAATGGGCTTGTAATAAATCAATTCTGAAGCAGTTTTTTTAATAAGAATAAAAAAACTTGCATAGGGCAAAAACAAAGGATGGTCTCTCAGCTTGTTGTAATACTAATGAAACCAAACAGATTACTGTCAAAGAACATTTTTCAACACAAACTCTCGCTTCTTGTTCCCATAAATATGTTGTCCTCAGTTATGCCAAACCTGGAAGGCGTCCAACTCAAACCATGAGACAACATATTTTGTGTGGGCTCGCTAATAATGTTTGCCTTTGCTGCATCTAAATGTTCCTGCCCGGGAAAAGTCCTTAAGAGTAGGTGGGATTCATTTACATTCAAAGGGAAACGTTCACTTTCTCCTAGAAGAATGGAGTCACGGTGTAAAGTTAAATATGACTGTGGACCTTTACGCTGGCATGAAGATTGAATTTAGCTCGCCCGCACTTTTAATAGAAGCAGACGTAGAACATTCGGCTGGGGAACAAATACACAAAACAGCAGAGCTCCTGTTTTCTTTTTTCCACCCCTTTGCTTTTTTTAACCGGCAAACACTCCCCGATGGTATATTGTCCTAAAACTGACGAGGCTTGAAATATGACAAGTTTAATACGTCCTGCAACACCGCCGAGGCCCGATTTAGTTACTAGAGCAATAACTGGCCTGTCCCGGCCTGCAGCGGAGCCGGCGGTGTGATCGTTACCCCTCATCACCGAGGTTCAAACCCAAAGAGGAGACACAGGTCTGAAGAGGTGAGGGGGGCTCGAATCTGTCGGCAGGTATAAGAAGAGCAGGACCGGGAAGAGTCCTGGTGTGTGGGTGGGTGGGCCACCAAGGGAGGCAGAGAGAGAGAAAGAGAGAGAGAGAGAGAGGAGGGATGGAAGGAAGGTCTGCCCGTGCTGTCACCAACGTTGGCGTGTTTGGATAAGACCCACGGAACATGTGGGGGAATCAGCATGAGGCATCACACCTGGAGGAAAAGACAACTAAATCCAGCCCCCAGTACGTTGGGGCCCGGCTCCACCAAGTCTAGCCAGCATCTGGAATGGATATCTGGAGACGCTGCAGACTTCACAGCACCGTTCGCAGGCGCTTCTCACTCCACCTTTGTAAAAATCCAACACAGGGAAACGGGCTGTGGTAAAAATAAAACCACACTTGCTGAGGATTTGTGATTATAAATAAATGTTTTTTTCTCGCCGAGTGAAAGTTTTTCTTCTTCTTCTTCAGAATCCCATCTGCTGGGTATGATGTTGATGAAATAATAGTCTTTTTTCTTATTTTAGAATTGCAAGACTTCTTTCACCCCCAATATGCTTCCGCTTGACTCCTCTTGGCTTTAAAACACGTACAGATGCCAACAGTTTTTGGTTTTTCGTAGCTTCAATATGGTTCACCATCTTTCAGCGTGTTTTACTTTGCAAATGAACAATGCATCAAGTCACAGCTGAAACTAAATCTTAATATCTTGTGATTCATTCGGAATCTTTCAAGGAAGAAGCTGTCTAACTTGGCACCGCCTGCTCTAAAATTCTACACTGGGAATCTCTGAGCCTCAAGTACTTCAATGTTTTACTTGAAACCTAAAGCAGCACGACCGTTACTCAAAAATACTTCTAGTTCTGTGTGCATAATTGGACTTTTACTCCCATCAGCCAGCAATGCTGACTGACTGATGAGTGGACAAAATAATAAAAATAATTTGGTTAAGAAATAGTTTCTTATCCAATTTGGACACAATTGGAAGAGAAATAATTTAAGAAATGAAGAAATTACTGACAGTAAGAAAACGCAGGGTTGAAGGAAAGAATTAGAAAAAGAAAGAGAGAAATGTAATATGAGCTTATAGTGGAGAAATAGTGAAGTATGTCAAAAAAATAAATGTTTGTATTGCAGGTTTCAAGTATCCAAAGGACAATAAAATAAAACAGGGATGAAATACAGTCAACACAGAGACAAGAGTAGGTAAGACAGACTATTAAAATGAATAAACACCTTGTAGGAATAACATCAAAATCAAATAAATGGATGGCAAACAAACGTAAATACAGTCAGAATAAACTACTCTTCAAGGATGGAAATACACTGAGGACAAAAACCTGTGTAACATCTCTGGTCCTCTGCTATCTGCTGAAGTTTCATAAGAGCAGCCTGAATTAGAAACCCAAACCAATCAATCCTGAGAGCACCTATCAGCATGACACAGAGACAGTTAAGTGTGTATTTGCGCACCGCTGAGTGGTGTGTACACGTAAATGCGAGAGTTTGTCGGGGGCCATCCAGCCGTGTTGTGACTGGAACAATCCCGACCGCAATGTTTGTTTACGCAGAACCACTCACTCACCCAAATAATCAGCCGCTGTGGGCCTTTTCTAATCCGCGCGCAAAGTCAATGGAGCCAGGTTGAGCTGGCAACAGCCGCGATAAGATACTCAAACACGGCCTCTTGATCTGCGAGCCATGGCCTCTCCTTCCCACACCCTCTGCCCCTCCATCCCCCCTTCCTCCCTCTTGTTTAATTGGAATTCCCAACGTGACACGGATGTGCATTCGGATTTTTAGAAAAAACAAGGCAAAACTGGACAACAACAAGCAAGTCAAAGCAAGCTGCCGTCGTCTGAGAAACACCCACTCCATCGCAAAGGAATGCATTTGAAATAGTGTATTGTTATGGTTTTGGCGAGGTTGGTGCTCACACGGTAAATGCTGGTATGTGTGTGTGTGTGTGTGTGTGACCCACTGATAGAGGTATGCAGTCTGGTAGCGGTAGAACATTCATTAACATTCCATTTATGACCTCAGTATTATGTCCACAGCGAACGGGAGCATATATTTGCCTTTCACACCTCCTGCTCGGGATGAGGGAAAGGATAGAGCATTATGTGTGTCGGTGTGTATGTGTGCGTGAATGAGATAGAGAGAGAGAGTGAGAGTGTGTGTGTCTGTGGGAGAGAGAGAGAGAGAGAGTGAGCTGTGGGGAGTAGGATAAAACAGCTCAATGATACAACATAATCTATCTGGAACCATGTCTCAATATCACAATATTTCACACATTTACGTATCACAAATTTGGCAGCGTTCAGCCTTCTCCTCAGATCAGTGGAGTTATTTCTGCCTTGTGTACTGGATGCTGCAGGACGGAGATACAGTTTGCGACGGCACAGATGGGAGAGGCTATAGCTTCGGTACCGCCGTATCGCATGCAAAAATGTTTGGTATGTTTTAACACAGATAAAGCTGACATATTCCGAGGCGTTTCGCAGACAATACCCATGAAGGAAACAATCTCCCATCTGGCAGTGCAGTCTCTCTGAAATCCTCTCTGTCATGCTCAATGAGAAGTGAAGAGACAAAACATTCTCTGTCTGTATATCGCTCCTTATCAAGGCTGTACCTGAGGCCTTGCTGGGTATCGACAAGACATCGACCCCCCCCCGGGATAGGACCCAAAAAACAACAACTATAATTGACCCCATATGTACTTTTTATAAACATCTCTTCGCAGGTTTGATGCTTTAAAGACACTATTTACCTCTCCTGTCTGTGGGTGTAAGTATTGGATTGGATCAAAGCACAGGCGAAGTTCCTCCCTCTGTAATGTCATGTACGATTTATTGGTTGGGTTCAACTCCCATCAGCTTGACTCGACTCCCACCAGACATCAACCTCTCTCTCTCTCTCTCTCTCTCCCTCTCTCTCTGAGGCCAGGCTGCCACTGCTCTTATGTGGAGAATGTCAATGAAGTCAGTGCTGTACTGCTTCTCTCCACATGATGGTGCAGAGGACGAGTCTCCCCCTGGACTGTGTGAAAGCTGACAATTACCTTAAAGGATCCTCAGACATGCATGTGTGCTCCAACACTGCTGCTGAATGCTACTTGTACGGAGCGAGCGTACGCTTTGTATTTCTCGCAGCCATGTCGACGACAAGTAGAGATGTTGAAAGGGATTGTGATATTTTTGTGCGTGAGTGTGACATGTACAAAACACATTGATCTCATGGGGAATAAACACATTATTCCATTGCTGTTGATTGTGTTTGCATTGATGTAATATATGTACTCCTCCACAGCTGCGAGAACAACCCCCATATAGGATGTCAGTGTTGTTTTGTGTGTGTGTGTGTGTGTGTGTGTCCTTCTAGCCTGTATGTAGTCACACCTGTAGTTTTCCGCCACGATGTTATCAGACCCTAAACACCTGCTCCACAGTCTAAGGTCACAAACTACATAAAACTGCCTCCTAGCTCAGAGAGATGGACATCCGGCAATACTGAGAGTGTGTATGTGTGTGTATGTGAGTGTATAAATGATGGGTGTATTTTTCCTCTACTGCCATTTAAATGCAGTTCTTGTCTCCCTGCACATCGCTCACCGGCGTCCTACAAATCTGAATATGACCTCAGAGGAAGGACTGGTGGATGAATGGTGAGAGGGACAGCGTGACACTGAATGTATGGATTTACATTATGCATTAACACAGTGGAATACACAATATTAATTTACACAAACATCTGCTCAAATAGTACAAAAAGTACATGAAGTATAGTTAAATACTCTTTTTTCTCCGATGGTATAAAGAACAATGTGTTGGATGTGTTGTCGGCAAAAATAGAAACACTGAATCAACATGGTATGCAAAAAATGAAGTAAGTACAATTCTATCTAAATCTGTCATCTTCGCTTACAAGCTTTGCATCTATTTCCATATGTACTCATCCAAGTGTAAGTTACAGTCTCAGGTGACTTTAAGCAAAGCAGCCCAGGTGCCATTTTCCCAGCTACTGTGTCTACTCCTGTTGCTACTCAGGCATGTTGGTCAGGACTGATAGTGTTGTAGAATTAGTTGTCCAAACCATCCCAACTGGCTACATCAGAGGGCCAATTCCAACAGCCTCACATTCACCAATCCACCTGTCAAAGAGGCTCTCCAATTAACATGTTTCTCCACAGGAAGCCAAAGCCTCAGACTGGAGGTCACAGCCGACTAAGCCAGAAGAAGTCATTCATCTGCAGAAACAACAACAGATATACAATTGTGATACCATCAATTGGCTTCACTGAGAAGTCTGGGTCTAGGGCTGTGGGATTCACAACTTCCTTTTATTCCTCGGAAAACAATTTTCCAAGTCCGGGATTCAATTTCCAGTATGCACTTCAACATGTGTGGTACCAATAGATGTACGCAGATATTCCACATATTGATACTATTACAAGAACAATGAAGGTTTTAGTGAAGGGAAGTGATCCCATGAAATTGAAATTGGTTCATCTCAAGCAACCACCTGTGTCTGATATAAATGCCATTTGGAAACAGCCTACATACAAAAGCACTTGTATGGCATAGGGACAGAAATGAAATATTATTAGAATAAAAATGAAAACTTGAGTGCCACAAAGAAACCACTGCAATTATTTTCCAACATGCCTGAGGTTTGGCATTCAGCTGTGGGTTGCTTTATAGATTATTAATTGGTGAATCACAGTTACTAATAAACCAGGCGGCTCAAAGAATAAATGTCTCCCAGGTTGCAAAGGGAAACTTGATGAAAAACTACAATTGTGAGTCAGGTTCTCAACAAGGCTGCAGGACATCAGCGAAATTGGTTGGATTATTGTGGAGAGATAGTGTGGAGAAAATTGCATTACATTGTTGTGCCTGTTGGTGCTTTTGCTCAGAAATACTCCCATTTCCAATCGTTAATGACGAACAAGAAAGCTTTTCTGATTGAAAACAATTCCAGCACTTCAAGCCATAACAAAAAAAACCCGACGAGAGCATTCTCACCAAAAGGAAGACATTTCACGCACCGGGAGCCTTTTGTGATATTTTCTCTCCTTGCCTCTTTCCCTCCCTCTCTCTGCCCGTCTCTTCCCTTTGTGTGCGTAAATCATCTCTTCCCTGCGGCCTGTCTGTGATCATGTTGATGGGAAACAAAGAAATCATCTTGAATGGCACATTAATTTCCTCCGTTCTCCCCCTGCCCTCTGCCTAATGAAATCCCCTCTGCCACGGGGCCTGAGGAGCCACACTGGCAAGCCGTCACCAGCCAGTAAATATGTTTACCTTGGAGCACTACGCTAATGGACTGTTTACTAGGGGGAGGCAGCGAGGGGTGTTACGGAGACCAGGCAGCTTCGGGTCTGGGGGTGTGTGTTCCTCAGACCAAATGACAGCTCCTTTGCTTCCCCCCCATCTCGCCCAAAACCAACAAACCACCAACCACCTGATCTAGTGTGGCTGTCACCAATAAAGAGTTTAGACAGAGAACCAAAGTGCAAGGAAACATGAGTGGATTTCTCTGAGGTAAAATAAATAGAAAGTCTGCTTTGGGACTATATGGAATTTCACTTTGCAGGGATTAAGCAGAGCTGTGTAGCGAACTGGAAGACCAATCATAAGACAGGTTTCAGGCTGTCTTGTCAACAGGCATTTAACAAACTTTAAAAAGACTATTGGTGTCATTTCTGGCCCTTTTACTGCCATGGCCCCCCGTCTGCAATGCATTCATGCACCCAAATTTGCAATGTCTTATTCCCCAAGGTCTTCAGTCAGTCCCTGTCACTGGGAGGCTCACACTAGCCCCAGGATTCTGCCACAATTTGTCACATGATCCAACAAGAACACTGCTGGGTTGAAAAGGAAAACACTGTGGGCAGCCCACAAGAGCGTACACCAAACGGAGGAGAAAGCAACAACTATACTAGAAGTGAAGAAGACCTACCATTGATACACATTTTAAGGGGTTGTGGATAGGGGTTTGGTTGATTTTGGAGTAATTAAAAAGCTCACCTGTATTTCTTCTGCTACTTTTATGAACATGAAATTCTTGCACCTTTATATCACAATCAACCATCCACAGGAGTCATTTAACCCTCTACAAACAATGCATTTGTGCTCCAAATCCTCCTGTTGTTCTGGGTTGCTAGTGTGCCTTTATAGATAGGAAGAGCTTTTCCATCTATGTGGAGGAGATCAACTGTCTGTCACTGTGCGACATACATCAGGAAGGTGTGTGTGTCATGTGTTGTGTGGTCAGACACCTGTGTCATCCAAGCATCCAGACACTCCGGGAAAGTCACGCTGGGTCCTTTAAACATCAGTGGACAACTTGTGATAGATAGATTAAAAACAAACTTGTGTGACACTTGAGGGAGGTACTGACTTGTCCAATGTGACAGAGATGCTAAAGAGATGTTGCAGACACTTCAGCATTGAATGCCAAAAGCTTGTCCAGTTTTAGACTAACTACTCCCCCATCCATCTGAAGTGAGGAATTTGCCATTTCGCTCCATTTTAATATTGTTTGCAATTTCTTGAAACACTTTTCCAAGTTTACTTTTGGGGCATTTTTTTGCCAATTCTACAAATTGATTCATGATGGTTCCATTTTGTACAAACATTTTGTATTCGGGACATAAAAGAGCTTTGAAGATTTATTAACTATGCTAAGAGTTTATGTGCATGTGATCAGAAACTGAAGGATGATGGCGTTAATAAAATAAATACAACTTCAGACTGGTGTTTGCATTCAAATCTGTGTTGACCGCTGCTGCTTACATTCACCCAAAGAGGTTTCAGGCTCAGTGTAATAATTACTATATTATCTTGCATAATATGGTTGATGAATTTGTCCCCATCTCAGAGACATCTTACAGCAGGGACGTTCAACTAAAGGTATATGTGTATGCATGTAAGAATAATGCCTGTGCGCACTCACAGGTGTTTGTGTGTTGCATTTGTGTACCCACATAACTTGTCGTTCCAAGGGCAACAGCAGCAGCAGTCTGTGATAACGCCCCCTGTCTCATCTATGGGCGTCTGGCGCCTGGCAGCACTATCAGTGACTGTGCCTAGATGTGTCCCTGTGTCTCCTACACACACACACACACACACACACACACACACACACACACACACACACACTATCACACAGAGAGGGCCCTGCAGCTGGTGACAAGCTTCGTCTCTCAGTCTGATGCCAGCCTGTTCAACACACAGCTCTCTATCCAGCTCTTATCTCCATTGATTTCCTCCCCTGCCTCCAAACTTAGATTTTCACTCTTTAAAAACAGACTAACTGCAGAGACCTGACAGGGCAGGGTGGGGTGGGAGCGCAACCCATCAACAATACAGCATTTAGATGGAAATGCATGCAGCATAGGGTGCACAGTAGATGGCGAGTGATGGTTTGCTTGGGAGCTCGATGGTAAATGTGCAGAAACAACGTAACTTGAATCCCCTCAGCTAATGAAAGCAGCAGCTACAGTAAGCATGCAGCTGGGGGGTTTCATGTGATGCATGTGTGAGATCTACCTTAAGTCTACATATTGACATGGTCATGAATTTTCATGTCAAATGTCTCAGCAGGATATTGCTGAGGGCTGTGATCTCTATCCCACTGTGCTGGGAGATTCAAACCCCCGCCCCCTCCTCCTTTTCACCTCTGCAAAATGCTCCTCCCTTAGAGTCGCCATTGCCTTTCCCATGGATCTAACCTCTCTCCCTCCATCTCTTTCTCTCTGTTTTATTCCCCTCCTGGGTCCCTCTCCTCTTTTCCCACTCCTCCTCTTTCTGCTGCCCTTCCCCCTCCCATCGCACACACACACGTACACACACGCTTTATGCCGGCAGACTCCATCGATTGATTTCCCCTCACTGTGACACATTTGGTGCAGCCGCATGTGGCCTATTAATTATATCCACAGCAGACTCTCGTCACGCTCCCCTTTTCCCAACAATACATCCCCTTACGCACATGCACAGATGAGCGCACACGCGCAGACACACGCACACACACACACACCCTTAATGACAGCAGACCAGGGACTACTAGACAGCACTTATGGTCCTACAGATCAGCCTATAACTGCTGGATTTGAAGGGGAGACGGTAAGAGAACAAAAAAAGGGACAGGGAGGACTCAAACCTGGAGCATTCTGAGTAGAAGCAAGCAGACGGGGGGCAGTTGAGGCGAGGTCGGGACCGTGTTGCGTTTAATCTGGCTAACATCTGTTAGCCATCATGTGTGTGGCTCCATTTGGAGTCCAGAGTGGACTAAGAGCCCGAGGAGGCTCCCTGCATCAGCGCTCGCAGGCTTTTAGTGGGGTTGCTCCAAATGGATCCCTCAGCACAGACGGACAGACACTCGGAGAAAGAACAAGAGCAAGAGGAGACAGAAGCTGACATGCACTCCACAGCACACAACAGCACTTAGCCCATCAGGCAGCTTCCTCCTCCATACTCGCTGCATGTGTGTGAGTGAGTGAGAGTGTGTGTGTTTGTGTGTTGGTGCCGTTGCCTTGGTGTGTGTGCATCTGGAAAACAATACAGTAAGCCTTCACTGCAGGCCTCTTACAGCCTCAAATCCTGGGTTTTTATATTTAGCTCGTAATCACTATAATTTCCAAATTAGACACAGGCTGGCCAAGTACACATTCCTTCTGTACAATAGCCCTAAATGGTTGTACCATCATCTCTGGAGACAATCTCTGGAGAAAGACACTTTAAATATTAGAGTGATATTCAGAGACAATCCATAGTGATGAAAACAAGCAGGGCACGCTAAACATCTGCTGGGGGGGATAGAGTAGGAGGGGGGGGGACGCAGATTAAGAGCAGATTACAGAGCCGTTCCCTCTAGGGTCTTAATATTCCAGATTGGCAATGTGCTGGACCGGGAGATCAACCTGGAGATTTTCATATGAAAAGATGTCTTCTGTCAGAGATTAAGGGCCGTTACTATTCATTAACTTTGTTGTTTTTTCCTGTCTTGTTTAGCGCGCTGCCAGAAACAAACAGCAGAAAGCAGATTTTGCATCTTTATACAGAAAACATTCAGTCAGGAGGGGGGGAAAGGATGAACGAGGGGAGAGAGAGAGAGAGAGAGAGAGAGAGAGAGAGAGAGAGAGCATGTTGTATTGAGAGGCATTTCTTGGCGTGAAGGCAGAATCCTCAGGACCATGCATTACATCCTACTATAAACAAAGGCTGGGGCTCATGCATTATTTATTGGCAATAATACTGAGGAGCGCTTGCATAGGAAGAATACATTAATCATATGATCATCTGGAGTTTACATTTGCTCATACTGTATCTGTTGGTTTGTTTGTGTACACTCACTGATTAAGATACTTATTCGTTTGATCATTAGTGCTGGGGTTGTCCACACAATTACATGTGGGAGGATGAGAATGCAAACATGCTGTTAGTATGGGTGCATGTCCCCGGTGAGGCCTTGTTTACTGAGGTCATATTCCTTTTTGAAATTATAATCAAATCATAAGAATGAAATCAAATGAAATTAACACATTCCAAAGAGTGAATTCCTCCTCGAAGAAAACCTTCAAAAACTAGAAATGTGTCTTTTTCTTAGAGCATTGAACCTCGTATTTCTTTTTGCAAAAATTAACTTGATATCAAAAGAGGGAAACAATAACCTGTCAGTAGAAAGAGAGGCACGCAGCCCCATAGTGAAGACAAAATTAAAACCCACCCCATTTGTTAATCCTATTGACACTATCTGATTCATTTTGCAAGCAGCCAAAGTAATTATAGCAGCAGAGATATTCTTTATGGGTCCTTGCTCATTGCCATGCTCTATAATTAGAGAGGAGCACAGCAGCAGCACCCAGCAGAGTGATGGGGCATGAGTCCCCAATAACAGGAAAATTCATAAAATAAAAAATAAATAGATGTACAGGGATAAAGGACCCAGAAACCCTCGGGCTATAAATCTGAGAGTAATATCTGCTCCAGTGTGTGTTTCATCTTTGCATGTGTTGCATGTGTGCATGCGTAAAGACCCTCCCATGCCAAAGAGGAGACATCCCACAGGGTGAATCAATAGATGGTGCTGGATAATGGAGGCCGGCTCAGACAGCTGTGTTCTGCCTCTCCCTGCGCCTGTCTGCCTGGCTAACAGGACGGCGCGGGGACTCTGCAGGATCACACACCTGCCAGGGCCGAGCGGGCAGCGCATAAGGCTACCGGACACCGAGCCACGCCCTGTCGCAGCTCCAGCCGCACGGTGCTTCCAAACTCACACATGTATGCTCAAGAGATACAGGAAAAGTGTGTGAAGTTGCTTTTCCTTTTCTTTGTTCTTATTACAGCTGTACAAAAAAACAAAACCCTCACATGGAAAAAAAGCATAAAAACTATATTTTTAAAAGGACATACAACATAAAAATAGCTTTATATTTCTGATTGTGGCTTTATTAGCTGATGAATATTGTATGGATCTGATGACGGCCAATAAACTAAACTAAAGAGCAGAACGATCAACCCTTTTGTATCAAGCTCTCTTCTCAGACAAGTGGAGCTCTCTCTCCCTCTGCCTCTCTCTCGCTCCCTCATCAATACAAATAAAAATAAATCCTTTATCTCATTACCTTAAGTGCACCCTTTATTGATCTACAGTTTACGACTTAACAAACAGCCAATAAATATAACCCGACCCAAGCCCCGGATGGAAATCATCAACAGATTACAGTCATATATCAAAACGTGAATGATAAATTCTCTCGCAGTTTCTCGTCCAATTAAAAGTTTTTTTTTCCACCCCACAAAGATCATCTGACTGAAGCTTTCAATTAAATATCCGCTGAACACCATGAATGATGAAACAGTGTTTGCGGCGGCAGATCTTCATGTATGATTGAGTCGGAGGATAAAACAGAAAAGATGATGTTTCAGATTCATTTCTCAAGTTTGTAAATGTTACACTGTGCGCGGCCTGGTGTGTATTCATCTTCTCCTGTGAGCCCGTCTCTCCCCTGGGTTTGGGAGTTTCAGTTGTGGTGCCATAACTGATAAAGGGCTGACAAAAAAAGAAAGAAAAACCCTCCTTAATTAAAGGGCCATGAAGAACGGCTGAAGGTTTGTACTGCATATCCAACACACACACACTCACACACACACACAGTAACAGGGCCTCTGCAGGTTTGATGTGCTGTGGCTAATGAGAAAGGACAGTGGACCACAGCTACCGTGTCGCTTTCTTATCAGAAAAAATGAATTCCTCTTTTCACATCATTATTCAAATCAGACGGCTAATTCCTGAGATATTTGCATTTTTCTCTCCTTGCCTCTGACTGGGGCACGTCTCCATGACACACGGAGAAATGCAAAACAAGTTGTTAGTGTGAACGTGTTTGTTCCTATTGGGTAGATCTAACGGCGGATGCAAACACTTAACTGGCGTAGTGGCATGAACCAGAAGAATCCTCACATCTATTATTTAACCTACAGTCATTAGGTATCGAAGCTGCACCGCTCAGTCGTCAGGATAACACGCCTACGATGTGTCACATATCATCTAAATCAATTCTTCTGCGTTGCCATTTATGGATGAGAATATCGGATCAGACAATATAGCGGCAAAAATCATCTGAAGCAAGATAACTGAGGGAAAAACGGATCTATTGACCCAAACTACAGGGCCACAGAATGAAGTCTTCGTCTAATAATATACTGGCCTGAAGGGGAAACACTAGAATAATTATAATAGAGTTTTATTAATTGCTTTATTTAGCTTTAACAATCAGTTTTTAAAATGAACCTGGCTCCAGACCAAATTACACCAATTAATAGTCTATCATGGGATACATATTGATGTGTGTTCATGAAGTTCCATAGAGATTTGTGTGTTTGATTGACAAAAACCTTGTCTTGTAAATTCCAGGATCCCCTCTTGTACCCAGCCTGCCAATGATTTTCTTCTAAATGGATTCAGTACTTAATAAAAATCATAATGTAATATAATAAGTTCATACACACTTCTCATCATCCTGCTAACAAATCTACCAACACACGTGGGTGCAAACCTAAAACAATAAGCATTATATTGACCTATTTTTCCTTACATAAGTGCACAAAACTAAGGCAGTGTATGTGCTGGACTCCAAGACGTTGTGTAAGGGACTTACAGTTTGACACGGGACACACACGCATACACACATACACACACTTGCCGGCTCTCTATGAAGCTGAAGATGAAGATTGGGGATAGAAAACCTGATCCTCTGAATGAAGCTGATACTCCACACGCCACCGCAGTCCAAACAGGTCACCCAGGCCTCAGCAACATATGGGTCATATTCAGACCTGGCGTGACCTGCGGCTGTTGCGAGACACATCATACAGTGTATTATCCCGAGCTGCTGGAGTGTGTGTGCGTGCACGTGTGTGCGTGTGCAGTGCCTCCGCATGAGCTAAATGGAACGCTGCTGAACCGTGTCACCGAAGCAATCAATAGACAGACATCTGGTAAGTGATGGTATGTAAAGTATGCATGTGTGTGAGCGTGTGTGTGTGTGCGTGTGTGGGCGAATGGTATTGTCCAGAGTCCTCTGAGTCATGTAACACTGCACTGCCTTTGTAAGAGAAGAGGAGAGTTCCTGTAATAATTTATTCATCGCAACATCAAAGATACATTCAAGCACAGGTGTCAAAACTCCCATATTGTGTGTCACAGCCGCATAGTTCCCCTTTTATGTCATATCATTTTAATATATATAAGACACCACACACACACACACACAGACACATTGTCACTTTTCTTCAAATTTCCAAAAGTAAGTTGCACACTTTTAGTGCTCGGCCCCAAACAGTGGATTGAAAGATGACTCACGTACAACAAATGAAAACGGAATAAAAGAAAAAAAACACATAGAAAGAAAGAGAGTGAGACCGCCTGGGAGACAGACAGACACGCACACACACAGTCACACACACACACACACACACAAATACAGAAGCAGAGAGGGATGAGTGCTAGTGTGAATAGGAGGGAGAGAGAGTATGCTGAATCCCACTCAGACCACCTGCTCATCAGTTCCTCTGGCACAACAGATACTGTCATTGTCCACACAAACACAAACACACACACACACACACAGTCACACACACACGCAGACACACACACACACACACACACATACTAAGCTCAAATATTAAAATCTCCCGGTGCGCTCACAGAAAGCCTTTCCCAGTCCCTCCCACATCAGATGCTGGGCACACAGACTTGATTTAAAACTGTTAGGTGCCGTTCAATATGGGCCTGGTTTGGAGCCAAGCCTCGGACATTTCTCTGAGGTTCTGCTCAGTTACCTGCTTGCCTTTTTGTTTACTTCGGTATGTGTTCATCTGCGTGTTCCGAGCAGCCGTTTCTATTTCATTGATATGAAAAATGTATTATTTATGCTTTAACTACTTAACTCAACTACATTTGTCTGCAAACATTCACTACATTCATTACAAACATTACAAAGTCAAGATCAACATTTCAAAGTTTGATACAAAAAGTAAAGTTTTGAAATTACATTTTATTTTTGATACTCTGGAGGATTTAGTTAATGTTTTATCCTTTAAACAGCTAAACATAACTATATATTGATTTATATCCCTTTAAGATCCGGCTTTGCTTCAACAAAATGTAAAAACAAATCAGTTAACACTAACATTAGCTTCATCTTCACAGTAATGACTCTGAAACTGTTTTACATTCTGATGTCAATAAATGTAAAATAGTGCAGGCTTTTGTAAACGGTGAAATTATAAATTCTGGAAGCAGCAAGAAGTGCAAAACTGGAAAGAGCTTTTCATATGCAAGCTATGGAATCAAAACTGTAGAGGATGAATACTGGTATGATTTAAAATGTCTATCGATACTAAATTGAGATCTGAATTTTCTAATTAGGTTTTGAAAGCATGAGAACAATTGTGGCAGCTTCTAGGCACTAGCAGCACGAGCTCGTATCGTGATTAGACACTGGATCATCCACATTCTAAGGTAGAAATGCTATGGAGGCGATGATTCTGCATAGATAAATATCTAAATAACCAAATTATTAAAGCTTTACATTGAGTTTAGAAAAAAAAATCTGCCTTTTGTGGGCTGAATTCGAGAAAAAAAGCTAACAAAACCTTAAACACCATCTGAAAACATGAATAACTGAGACGTCCAGAGTGACGATGGCAGATTCTATCTTTAAGCAATATTTTAAACAATGAAAAACATGTTCCATCTCCACCCACAACCCCCACCTATTATCTCTATTGAGGGGGATTCCATTGAAGGGACAGGTGCAGCTATGCCTCATCCCTTCCCCCTACTGAAAAACAGTCGACTGTGTACATCTGCACACACACACACACACACACACACACACACACACACACACACACACACACACACACACACACACACACACACACACACACACACACACACTGGGGTGCGAACAAAAGACACACACGTCATATCGCGAAATACATGATGCGCACATACAGTTTGTATGCACAAACACCCTTCCCCCCCTGTACTAGAACCCCTGCTGGCAGTGTATTGTTTGGTCAGTGTGTGTGTGTGTATTGGTGGGGGGCTCTCAGGTACCCAAGGTAATGGCACCTGTGGTTATTCAGGCCTAAATGGCAGCTCTGGCGACGCCACAGCTCACAAAGTGCCTGTATGAGCGCCGCATGTAGACTAATGCGCCTGTGCACACAATGTCTCGCTCAACTACAAAGGACAGGTGTGTGCGTGTCACTAAATTGTCCCCCCGTTGTCTGGGCCTCTCCGAGTGGCAGGCCCTGTCCATTAGCCGCAATTTAACAGGATGATCAGAGTGCTTGAAAAGGGCCACATCAAACAGGTCTGGAGAATCCCAGGTGCCCGACGCAAAACGCAGGCCTCGGCAATATCGGCGGCCACTTACAGGCCTAATGTATTCTGTGAGGGAAATGAAGATGTTCCTCCTCCATCCAAGGCTCTTTTGTTCTGCGGCGGACAGACAGCGGGGATTGTTTCTAAGTTAACATGGTGTCCTAGTGATGAGAGCAGTGAGGGCAATTATCTTTCTGAGATGCATATTAATATTTCACTAATGGAAGGCTGATGGTCCTGTTATGGCAAAGTAATAACATACAGTAGAGAGCGTAGAAGGTAATTGTAAGTACAAAGGCTGCTCCAAAACCTCTGATCTTGCACTGAAATATTCACCTTATGTGGCAACGAGGTGACAAGGACATGAACCAGATGTTGAATCATTGTTTGTAACCGCTTTAGATTACATTTTAATTTCAGAGCAAATTGGATCAAGTGGAATGAGATGAAGTGGGAAAATGATTCATCTGATCCACGCATACATATATAGACAGCGATGCATACCTCAACCAAGGCCCAGAGAATATTCAATTGTGATTCTGCCTCTCAGTGATTCAATTCAACAAGGTTTTCATTAAAATTGACCCAAAATTGAAGATTCTAAACAGGGATCTGAAAAAAAGCGCCCCACAAAGTGTTTATTACAGCGCCACCCTTAGGCCGATTCAGGCCAAAATTTTATGGATTCTTCTCTGGCTCTTGACCAACCTGCCATAGAAAGTTTTATGAAAATCAATAGCTGTTAAACAGAGACAGAAAAACCAACAAGAGGCACAAACTTAACGTCCTTGGTGGAGGTATGTACTGTGACCATCTTACTGACACGTTCCATGCCTTCCCTCCTTCTTTCTCCATCCTCATTCCTTCATATTCTTCTCCAATTCATGTGTGAATTGGATTTCATCCTCTGAGTCAAATGAATTATACCTTTCACATGGAGGTGGGTTCGTGAAAAATATATAGAAATCCTCACCCTGGAAATGTTTTTTATATAAGAAATATTCACATATGTCAGACCTGCAGCTACAGAAGCAGTTGGATAAAAGGTCTTTGAGCGCAGGTTCAATTCTCTCTACGCTTTCAGACATACAGTACATCAACCATTCATTCATCTTTGAACTCTCCATCTTGTATGATATCATTTCTCCTCCTGAATCTAGGGCACGGCCCAAACAGGACATCGGAATTGGGACCAAAAGGACACGACGTCCCAAGTTACCGTGCTGATTTATGACCACAAGTCTGCCCCTGCGGTGACCTTTATTGGTGTCACCCAGACAGGGACGCAACGCTCAGACCGAGATGACAAAGCGTCTCTCCGAAGGTCATGCCCTGCCCCGCAGCCACATTCTCTGAAACTCATCACAAACCAGGGACACACTCTTTTCCAACTGCATTAACTTCTTCTGGGAAAAGTGTCTAGCCGCGGGCCGCGAGATTGTGACACCAAAGCAATCATAACCACCTGCTCGTTGACGTGCCCCAACTGTGCTGAAGTGCACCGTGGTCTTTTTTCACCAGCCAGTATTTGTCAAGCACCTTTGATCATTGACTGCTTTTGCAATTTTAATGAAGGGTAAAGCAGAAATCAATGACATGAAGTCAGCGCTACCCACAGAAAAGATTTGCTGGTATGGAACATACAGGCGACAAAATATGCATATTAGGTGCAGTGAATCGTGGAATAAACAAAACAACTGATTGCTGACATCCTTGTGTTTGTTGTTGGGGGAAGAACATTCATCATGTGTCCATACTATGTGACCGATCAGCTTCAAACAAATGCAGAAAGAAGGAGGGAGAGCGCACGCAAAGAGAGAGAGAGAGACAGGGTCCTTTTACACTGACAGGTGTGCAACACTGGCTGGCCCCTTTGAAAAGCATCCATTTCCTTAGCAACTGGACGTCAGCTCAATTCAGCCCGGCGATTTTAGCAGATGGCTTGGTAAATACCTTGCCATGTGTTCCTGAGGAGAAACTATAATGCATCATTACAAAACACACACCCAACCCCACACACCATATTCACATAATCTCTCCCTCTTTACGCCATCCTTCCTGTCCCCCTTATAATGGCTCGTTTCCATTCAGAGAAAGTTAAATAGTGTTCTCGTACATACTTATCAAGGCTTCGCACTGTTTTGCGGTGCTTTTATGACAACCATTCCAAAGTTAATGGTGAATGTAACATGCAGTCTTCCTTTGTAACAATCAGCTGCAGCAAAAGGTCTCATTTCATTAATTGTGTAACCATGGTTACCACCATTTTCTACATACTGTAAAGAACACAGGCAAAGGTTCTTCTATTTGAAAATAACTCCAAGGGTACAGCTAATGCAGTGTCTAACGAAATGCCTTGAACCATGAAGACACACAATAGTTCCTTTCAACTGGCTCCTTTCAATTGACAAACTGTGGAGCTATGTCAACATGTTGGCTGATGAGATGGCCTGGATGGAAGGATGCATGGATGGATGGATGGATGGATGCACAGATGGATAGAAGGATGCACAGATGGATGGATGCACGGATGTTTAAATAGGATTCTTTGGGTTGACAGCCCAAGGTCTCTATATGGAGGACGGTTCTTCATCCTTTATTCTCTCTTCCATACTTCCCTGACCTTACTGTATTATGTTGGCAATCCTCAGCCCTGCCTATTATCTCCCCTCTCCTTCGTCTTCAGCCTTACTCTCTTTTTTCCATTCCTCTGTACATACATCTTGTCCTTCATATTTATCTATTACCTTTACTCTCCGCGGTCATGTGCTGAAGCGTTGCAGGGCAGCTGGGCGCAGCTGTACTCTGCAGTTCAGCTATAGATTCATTAACATTGAGCCCCCTGAGTGGCCTGGTGCAGGGCCCTGTGGAAATGTTTGTTTGTGTGTTACCTATACAGTAGACAAAGGCCAAGGATGTTTCCCATGGCATCTATGGAAGTTGTGTTGGGTCAAATGATTCCACTGTTCTGCCTCTTCTTCTAGAATACAGTAAATGTGTGAATGTTTAACTTCAGTCTCGTTGTTTTGGGCTTTTAAATAATTGATTCTTCACTGAAAAATACATTAATTTTCATAGTTTCATTTCTATATCACAGCCTATATAAGACTGTGAGCAGTAAACCGAACAATATTTTACAATCCATTATGCTTCACTCCATCTGAAGGTTCTCCAAAGATAGTAATATTCTTCAAACATATTTTTTCAATTTTGAAAAACACTTCATTTCAAGGTGAAAACAGACAGAAAGAAACAGATAAAATAGAGCAAGCACAAGGCCTTAACAGGGCTGTTCAGGATAATAATAATAATATGAGAACAGAATTGGAGAAATTCTGGAAAAATTTCAAACATCAACAAATCACTTTCACCATCAATTCATTCAATAATGTCCTTAAAGAAAAACCCTTAAAATCAGCCCCTAAACTATGATGGTGCCATTTGTGCTTCATAGCATTCGGAGGATATTTTACATTTGTCGATCAGAATTACAGTAAATAATTGCATAGCAGCAGGAAGCACTTTTTATGATAAAATTTCAATTTATACAGCGAATGAAATGAGATTTGAGCTTCTAGTGATGCACATTAAACTCACAGAACACAAAATCCCTGCCCTGAATAAACATGCCCATATGTTTCTCAAGTGTTGCAGAAAAGTGTTGTGCTTTTACCAAATAAAAAAAAAGATTTGCCAATTTGGAATGTGCCTGTCAGCGCCTGTCTACGTGCGGATGTGAAGCTGTGGAGTAGCGACCTGGTTGGCTGATTGCTGGCTGTCTGTGTGCCTGCCGCTGCTACTGTACAGCATGTTAATGCACATGAACAGAGCTTTGTGTCTCCCTCCCTGCCCACTGCCTGTTCACCACTCAGCTCCCCATATGCCGCTCCCCTGCGCTCCTCTCATCCAGCCACTGGGAGCTTGATTAAGCCTGACTTGTCACCAAATTACACACACAAAGTTTACATGCATTCCCCAGCTCTCCAGCTGTTGCAGATTTGTTACAAAGAATAAATCTTGAAGCAGTTGACTGAGCAGGTCTGGGATGTCTGCCGCCTCATTGATAGGGAGACATGGGGAAAGGGGGGAGACGGAGAGAAAGAGGGACAGGGAGAGGAGCTGAGACAGACAGGACAAAGCTCTGCATGCAGGTCCAACAGAAGGAAATGTGCCTCAAGATATTCACTACTAGTTTATTATGATAACATAGTTGTTTTTTTAAAGGTAGAAAAAATACACAATCACAAAGATATCATGTTCATCTGTTTCATCTCCTTCTCTTTTCATCTTGCCTATCAGGTAGAAATACTGCAAATGTGCAGTCTGTACCAATAAAGGAAGATGACTCATTCTAGTTGTTTGTCGCAGTGAAGTATTATAATATAATACAGGAAAATAACACACAGCTACTCCTGATGCTATAGAGGATGCCATCCGGGCTGAGTGGGCAGTATCAATTGATTTCATTTCTACAGTCATGGAATAAACATAATTACCTTCTACAGTCATAAGAAATGTTCCACTCTATCATTTAGCTATAGTAGGTTCAACCTTCACCTAAACAACTATACAAAATGCAGCTGTACAAATGTTCAGAAGCAACTGTCTTTACAAAAGCGGATAAAACACATTCATCTACTTGGATTCTGATGTGCAAGCTGTGAAAACTGGCCATTTTAGACATTGTGCCTTTGAGGCCTTCTCCCAAAACCCCTGCTCTGTTCTGATTGTTCAGCTGTGTCACTCACAAACTGTGAAACATGGACGCTTGTCAAGGACTTGCTTGCAAGACTCCGCAGTGTGTCTAACCAGGTGCATAAGCAAGTTAAGTCAAGTGTGTAACATTTGATGTAAACATGGCACAGAAGTAAAGGCCTAAAAGCACACAAGCATAGCATTTTTCTGGAACCAAGATCGGCACAAACCCTCTAAATTCCCCTTTATATTACACCATGAAATGTGATAAACAAATAAAAATCAAAATATGTCAGAGGATTTCCTTTTAGGCATCGACTTCAAACTATTCAAAACAAGATAAGCCGTATCAGCCCACAATAAATTTGCTTTTAATTAAAAAACTATGTTGAACAAATTAATTTTTGTGCGTAACGTGAATTTATCTCACCCTCCCACAAGATCATTCTTGCTTGTCTCTTAAGAATCCAGATATGAGGACTCAACACTGGAATTCAGTGATGACAGACTGCAGAAAGATGGAGAGTCAGTGTGCTTCAAACCTCGACATGTTTCCATTTAATAAGCTGTTTTTCTCTCCCAAAATGACACGATTCTTTTTTTTCCGTCTGTTTCTCCTCCATCTTTTTATGATCATGATTTCTCCCTTAGATCATCTAAATGGCTGTGGCAGTAATTGCTGTGTGGGCATCATTACCCGAGAAAGCATGAATAAGACACAGTAACGAGCAAAAGCCCTGGAGCTTGCTAGACCGTTGATCAATACCATTAAACAATGTGCACTTTGAGCCGAGCTTCGTTCGAGAGCTCCGACACTCAAATGGATATTCCTCATAGCACTAATGGCTTTGAACTAGGCCTCCATTACCATGTATAAAATGCTGCTTATTAACATAATCAAATCTCAGTGTGTGTGTTTTTTTTTGCATCAGAGATAATATGAAAAGACAGGAGGTTGCTAATGTAATTAAGCGTATGCTATAATTACTATCCCCTGATCACATGACCTCTTCTCCTAACAAAGCTGAATAAATAGTCCCATTACCCTCACTACTGTTGTGATTTGGTGCATTGCTGGTTTACATTTTATTTGACGTTTACACACAAACATGCCAGATATGACTCAAGCATTCCAGTTGCCAATCTGGCTACCAGGCTAAACTGATATTATCCAAATAACATCCAGGGACTAAAATGCCAAAAAAAAACATCCATCAGCTGTACGTGTGTGTTTTAACATTTGTTAAAGTGCTAAAATGTTCAACAATTTATTTTTCACATTTCAACACCAAAATCTGTGTCTTTTGCAGAAGCAGCAGGACTACAGCAAAGAAAGCCATTATGATCAGTGGGTTTAATTACAAACATTTTAATTTGCATCTCGGGGCTCTATTCATCACATCCATCTCAGCTAGCAGCCCCTTTCTCCCTCCATATGCCCAATAAATAAATAAGAAGCTAAAAGAGATTCTGGGGCCCTTTGAAATGATTACTATTTCACTAACAATTACCAAGATGCTAATGGCTATTGTATTGATTGCTCTGCCCTTTGAGATCAAGGTCATATGAAAATGTAATCAAAAAAAAGCTTTGATTATTGAGCCAGGAAATTAGAAAAGGCAATAGTTAATCTTTGCTGAAATGTCGTGGAATATTCCCCATAACAACAATTGTCCTGTAAACACACTATGGTTGACAGATCTCTGGATTTGGGGTCACGAAAGAACCAATTTCTAAAATAGAGCTAAAATACAAAGAAGCAAAATATGAATATACTCTGTATGCATAGAGATAGACCATATAGACACTCAACAGACTCTATGCCAACTACCGTGTGCTGTATCATCATAAATGCATGTCTATTTTGTTGCTCACTAACTCTAATATGATGTTAATGTGATGCAGGGCACTAATAGAATGATTGATGAGGTCGTGAAACTGATCAGTAAATTTGTGTCAGCTAACAGTCACCAAAAGTACAATGAATGACTCAATGATAACGACGTGTCCTCATACCGCAGATGGTTTTACTGTATGGTAGAATTAAACAATGAGCTCATAAATAACCATTTAACCCTGGAAGCGTTTCCTGTCATTCACATTTTCAAGTCATTTCCACAACGCAAATGTGAAATTCACTCATTAATTCACTCACGCAAGCGATCAACCTCAGTACATCAGTACTGTCAACTCATTAAAATCACATTCTTTAACTGAGGGTTGTTCTAGAAATGGGATGTGCTTTGTTTATCAAGATTTATATTGTTTGCAGTACAACTACAAGTGCTGTGATGAAGATAATGTTGCAGTATCACTATAAGCAGCCAGCAGCAAATAATACATGAAAAGTTATGTTTGCTCCTTGATGTAAAGCCTAAATCCTCCACCACATTAAGGATTTCCTTCACTCGGTGCACAGCGGCCACAGTCCTGTGCAGGCCTGTACCCTGCAGACATCCTCCCCCGTATCCCACAAACATCCATGTGTTTAGGAATCAGGCTCCACCACGCGTCTGCGCAGCGCCTAGGAAGATATCGCCACACGTCCAAAAATTTCCATCAATGGTGGCTCAACTCCTCCGCAGCAACTCTCTGATAGGTTAATCCCTGTATCACACTTCAGCACCAGTTCACTAAGCCGCTTAAAAGGACACATTAGAACGATGACAATGACCTGCTAATGGTGTTACATTTCTCTGAAGCATTATGAGCTATCTTTGTCACGTTTATCTTATAATGAGATCTGTCAATGGGGGGGGAAGACGATCCCATGCAACAGCCAAGGACGTTGATATTTCACATAATAAATAATGACCTAGAAAAGGGAGAAAACAAACCTTGATCCCTCTCCCCTGATCTGTTTTCTTTGCAGGCGACAGAGCGGGCAGCCCCATGGGGGCCTTGGAGCTCAGTGTCACCATTTAGATTACTGGCTGCTATGCAGACCCAAAGTCCTCAGGGCCACCACAACATCCCCAACCACACCATGTGTGATTGATGACTGCTGGTTCCCATGGGCATTTTACAACATTTCCTCAAGCAATGTCCCCTGAAGAAAATGTGCCATAATTCATCATGCTAGTACTGTACCAAGTCCAAATAGTCAGTTTGTCCCCTCTAATTTGATTATTTTCTTTAGTCTGTATGCCCTTATAATGTCAGAGAGAACATCCCACCATCAAGCTGAAGAAGCTGTCTACATGTTTGATTTAGTGACGAGCAGCCACAAACATCATTCGAAAGAGAGTGAACACACACTTGTGTTTTGTGAATTGCTATTGCAGTGGAACGTCCTCATAACTGTTACAGCTAAATGAAGCATTCCCAGGTGCATTTTAGAGATAGAAATCAGCTGACTCATACCTTCAGCCACACACAGAATAGCACCAACCCATTTCTACGCTCTCTCAGTCCCTGGCACAGCCGAGCACTTTATTGCCATTTTGAGATGTGACCTTTTGCTCTAATGTTTTCCCCTTTCAATTCTATAATGTGTTTTGCTCAGACTAATTTGTTCTCAATTACAAGGTTCCAGCCTATTCTGCCCTGGAAACTACGTGACATCTAAATCCACAAACAGTGACTCTGAAAAGACCTTTTATTTTCAGCTTTTTAATGTGCATACAATTAAACTACATATTTATTTATGGCCTGTTTTCTCCATACAGATGAATAGATGAGGACTCATTCTTACACTGCACAAAAGACCTTTCATGCTTATCCCTTAGGGTGGAAACAATGAATTGCATGTATTTATGGTACTGCAGTTACTTTTTGGTGCTCTTGTGTTTTGTGTTTGTTGTTAGTAATTACACTAATTTTAGTAGTGATAAATTTAGCCCTAATTAGTTTTGCACAAGCATGCTCTCATTCACTATATTGTAGATGGCTACATGTTAAAATCAAAGTGAACGCCTTGAAGAAAAGAGAGGTTAATTGTTGAAATGACAACAAAACCACATCAATAATGCATTGTGTTTTCTACATGCCCTCTGAATATTAATTATACCGTCTTCATAATGCCTTTTACGTGAACTACTACGCAGTCACAATTAACTTTGCCCAAGCAACCTCTTTGAGTGATTGAGGAGGAGACTTAATGAGACGAGAGGACTTTATCCTCTTGTCCTTTCTGCATCACATAGGAAAGACCAGATGGAAGCATGTCAGTTTGTTTATTATTTGTTCCTTAAGAGCCATTACACATAAGCTACTTTTACTTTAATTTATTGAAGTAGGTGTTTGTGCCAGAGATTTTTTCCTCTGCTTAAGTTGAATTTCTGAAGATTAACTCTTGTACTTACACACATATACATCGCACAATGTTTGAAAGTAATGCTCAAACACATACACACAGAGGGGGAACATAAACAGACACTCTTACCCAGACAGTAGTATCACTGTCTAGGACACTAATCCAAAAAGCACTAAGCTCTATTACTTTTAATTATCCCTGACAGCCTCTTGCTTTAATCAACACAAAGCACGTGCAAACGAGCTGTTCCACTCTGCCTCCAAGAAAGGGGACAGGAGAGGACGGCAGGCTGCCTGCCTGCCTGCTGAGAGGGCCCTCTCTGTGCGTGACATGGACATGGGCTCCGGTGACCCGGCTGGCGCTCGCCTACGTCTCCTCGCCGGCTGAAGGCTCCGGGGCCGCCATGTGGCATCTGCTGCCGTGGGGCTAGGCATCATGAGTCTGGGGCTGGGACTGGCCCTCTGCTCACCAGGCCTGTCTATGGAGCCGTAGCGCATTTCTGGGACCTGGCACCGCGTTACCAACCAAACCAATTCTACACAGGAGGTGGCAAGGTCACCCCTCGCTCTGCCTGAAAGACCTCCACCTGCCGTATTCTGCTCGGCTGTCATGGTACACGGAGAGGGAGGAGGGGGGGCGGGGGCAGGGTGGGGACTCTGAAATTTAAAAGGTAATACATTGTGCACACTGATTTCATGCACAATGTGATTCACTGCAGGATATGTCTAATAACTAATGTGTAATTATGTAAAAACTGCAGTATAAGAATATAGAAGGAAGGAATTTTTTGATGCATTTGTATCATTTGCATATTTCCTGATGCATTAATCTTTCTCATGACTGAAGGAACAAAATATGCTCCCAGTAAAAAACATTTTGTGCTCACTGTCTGACTATTCATCATGATCTGCACGACATCTATAGTCTGATCCGGTATGGCAAAGTTGGTGATAGAATGCATTCATAATGGTAGCTATTCCCCGGTGATGGAGAGGGGCGTGTTTACCCCTGAAGGTTACTTGTAAATCCTTGCATAGTTTATTCAAATATTGCCCTAACCATGGTCTCTAGGATTTTTCCCTTACAGCAAGCAAAGCATGACCTTTACATTTGACGCTTGACAGTTCTTCAGATTTGCCCAACCAGAACAGATTAATGCATATTTATGTGTTTGTTACTGAGCAGTGGGTGCTCTTTATCTCTTGGAGAACAAAAGAATCGGCTCTTTGCAGACGTGCACATGTGTGGACTATGTATCCATGAAGCCTCATATAGACGGAGGTCAACATTACCTGCATTTGTGATATTTTTAGCGCTGGTTTATTGGTGTTAAAATAAACCGGTGGATGATATAAAATGGAACTCAATGGCAAAACTCTAATGAAGAAACGAAAATGTGTTGTGTCGTCGCTCCTCGGTATTCAAGTTAAGCATAAAGCAGGTGACTGTACGGCATTTACATAGTTGGTCCATTGTACACATGGGCACCTGGTCGGGAGAGGATACAGCCAAGATAATCTATTTAGATTGGCCAGGTTGAAGGCTGTCATTTATCATAAGTGTATGGCTTCTCCTCAGATGGCAACCTCACTGTTCCAAACAACCGGAGTCTTGAGTCCGATGGCCTTTACATCTGTCGCAGTGTATAGATGACTGTGAATCTCCCCAGTCTGGTCTGAGGAATAAAATTTCACAGCATGGGGAAGGTACCTGGCAGACATCGAGATTATACTAAGACAACATCTGCCTTCTTCTTCTCAGTCAATGCCATTCATTCAAAAAGCTCATTCCCCCAGAGTTCGAAAGCATCTGTATTTAGAAATATTTTGATGGGAAATATATTTGCTGTCACATTCCTCCATGAAAAGGATCGCATTTAACACTAGAAAGGGAATTTAACTGATGAAAATAGGCAGATGCAAGGCTCTACAGTCAAGTGGGCTTTTTTAAACAGCAGAAAATAGCAGGGATATTAGCCCGCTTATTTCAGCCTACGCTGTTCTATTTGCGCAACAGTAAATAATTTCTTTCCATGCTCATGTTCATGCAGCCTCTGTGCGCGTGTGTTTGTGTATGCTTCTGTGAGTGAGTGTGAAGAGAGAGGAGGGAGGGAGGGAGGGGAGAGAAGGAGCGCATGTCGATGCAGTAGCTGGTTCAGGCTCGACGCCGTACACACTCTCTGCAATCAAGGTTAGCTGAGCGAGGTCCAGGGACACGAGGTGCAGCAGTCAAAACACAGGCAGGGAGTCGATTCAGCTCCATCTTATCAAGGTCTGAAATGACTGAGGAGCGGAGGAGAAAATAAACCTCCACCCTTCAGAGGGAAAGCAGGTAGAGGAAAGCTCACACAGCCCATAGGTAGCTGCAGCATCACTGGTGCATCATCTTAAATATCACCTACAGTATTTATGTGTTTTTGTTGCAAAGCTGGAAGCGATGGCACATTACTATTGGGCTCAAAATGCTGAAAGAAAGATTACTGATTGTGTAATCCAACAGATCTCACTGTTTAAACACACATAGCACTTTTAACAACAATTTAAATTAGGAAACAGTGTTCACAAATGGTTTGCAGTGGGGGGTAAAAAGTGAACACTTGCCTTCATTTTCACAAAAAGCCACTTCGGCAGAACATTTCTGCAACATTACTGTGCCACCCACCACCTCAGTTATTTGGACGTACTAACCTCCACGCCTCAATGCTGCAGAGTTCTCTGGCACAGCGAAAAATCTAAGCGGCCACATGTGTGGCAGCGCAGAAATAGTGCACCATTAAAAGGTCCTGACTCACCTTGTTTTAAGTGCAAGGTCTAATTGCTAGCCTCTTTTCCAGAGGGCCAGAGCAGCAGCTGGCAGCGGGCTGTATCTACAGGGATAGCCATTAACAGCAGTGTAGCGAGTGCAGAATGAGGCCTGCAGACTCGGGCTCCCCACAGTCACTCTATTCTGAGACCACAGGAGACAAATACACGGAGAATGCCCTCTGTGACCTACCAACATACGTTTGACTCATAAATGCTGCTATTATTCCAGCACCAATTTGGTCAATTTTAAGTATCTCACATAAAAGGAGTCATTATTCAGTATGTGCTACCCAGTTGTTTGGTAATTTAAATTAGTAACACTTTGGCCTTATTCAACTCACCAGAGACTCGTTTTTTTTTGCGAGACATTAAGAACAGTGGAGGATGACGAGCGGCGGTGTTCTTACCTCTTCAGGTGATGCATGGTCGCTATTAAAGGTTCACAGTTGTAATGGAGCTTATTTTACAGCAAACAAATATGAACCATTTGTATTTTTAGTACATTGTGTGCTGTTTACTGCAAGCTCACTCTCTCTGTTCTGTCTCCTCGCATTTGCTTGAACAATGAAATCACACAGCGGCGATAGACTAGAGGCAAGCTGAGACGCGTACTGTAAACAGAGGACAGAAGTGGAGGTCTTCTGCGACAAAATCTTAATTATTTACTGTTTCGGAAATAGCGCAGACAGGAGGCTCAGCGGAGAAGGTGCAGGTTTGTAAGCCCACAATGCACAGTGGAAGCCTCTTTGGGGCACAGCTGACCACATGCACGTCAGGAGCAGGAGGTTGTCCCTCACAGTGCAAACACGGCACACTGTTGCCTTTCATTCTCTGCTGGCCACGCGGAGCCAAACTCCCCCGACATGGAGGTGTAACTGACCCACACACTGGCTCGCTTAATCTGTCACCTAAATGCTCATTTACAAACGCTCTTCACCTTAAACAGCCAAACTGCACACACACACACACTTCAGCAACATCGTGAGTGACCCCAGCCTTTTTTTTTTAAATACTTCCCTCCTGCTCGTCAATCTAAATTCTGACACATTGCAGGTGGGCTGGGGAAAAAATGTAGTCAGAGGGGTAAAAAAAAAAAAAAAAAAGCAGCACCGATTTTTTGAAATCCTGCATATGTGGTTTGACAGTAAGAAGTGCTGAGACGCCGTCCAGCCGGCCTTGTAAAAGTCACGGGCGCTATGTGAGGGCTAGGACAACGCCATTTGTCATAACGTCAGCAAATTCAATAATTAATGGGCCGTATCCTATCACAGCTCTCCAGTTTTACCCCCTCTCGCTCCTCCGTCCCCTGTGTTCAGGAGCATATTGTCGCCTCTCTCAGCGGTCCAGCGCCAACGCTCAATTCCTCATCGTTAAAAGATGTCCAGTCGCACCCGGACATTTATTTGCTCGCCATGACGAATTTACACACTCTTCAACAGCAGCAGGGGTTTCTTATGAAGCGTCTGCATTCCACAGGGACCCAGAAAGTGAAACAAAGCCCAAACAGATGACATTTTAAACTTCAATCCTGCATTCCACGTCATATCAATGAAACTGTTCTTACTTGTGGGGTTTCTTGTCTTTTAAGTTTATTTTTTACTCGTATAAGTGTATTTATTTTGGTCCCCATTTCCCCTCTAAAAATAATAGGGAAGGAATGTTGCTGATGAATTTTTTTATTTTTCTTTCCAAGTGGACTTAAAATACAGCAACTACTACTGACTAAGCCTTTTGCTGAATGGTCCTCCAATGAACTTGGACAAAAAAGAGGAAATATGCACTTGTGTAGGTCTGAATGTACAGTTCAAATGTGTGAGAGTGAGCGTGGGATGGAGGTGGAGAAGGTTCAACGCCAGCCCAAATGCAGCACTGTTCATTGTGTGTTGTGATACAGCTGACAATGCAAGAATGGTTAATTCAATCCTGCCATGACCTTCTATTCCTGACAGAGGCCGCTTTAACCTTAAGGTCTATTTCACAAAGAGTCTAATAGTCCTACGCCCTATTGAACAAATTCATATCTGGGCTGAGTTGGACTCTACAACCATCATGCTAAGACATGAAATTCTGTTTGGGGGGTGGAGGGACGACAGGTATGAACATGAAATAAATATCCGGGTGAAGATTGCAGCCACCAAGTGAGAAATACAGGCGGAGGGCGTTCACGCTCCTGATCTACACTGATACAGACGCTACTTTCAGAGAAATGACTTTTTCACAGAAATGTTGTCCCCTGCAGAAGATATGAAAAGAAAAACTGTCAGCAGGAAAGAGAAAAGGCTGTGGAGCTCCTGGACACAGAAAGAGCACAGGAGGGAATATGAGCACTGGATTCTGTGTTTTCCTGCTGTGAATCTTTTCTATTAAAAGAAAACACACATGACTTATGATCACGCTTCCATTTGTTTTCTCATAATTTATCTGTAAAGGCCTTTACACTCTAGAGATGAAGAATATCCCTCCTACTTCCCCGTCTCTACCTATGAAGCACATCATGCGCATCATGATTCAACACAGAAAAATCTACTGTGAGAGTGCGAGTGACTATGACCGCTCACTTCCAATCAGCTAATCTTCACATAATTAAGATGTCTCCAGGATACCTACACACACGGAGGCACAAATACCTTTATCGTGCTCCCACAGTGAGCCCACAGATACACCCAGACGTCTGCTATCAGTATGCAGCATCTCCATTCCACACAAGCCCCCTTTCCAAAGGGACATAACACAGTATATTGTGTCTCTTCTTCCTCCGTCTCCTCTCCTTCACCTAGAGACCACAGAGTTCAACAAGAGCAGCGTTTTTATGGGAGGGAATCGATGGGCAGGATCACCCGGAGTGAAAATGTCAGCCGCCCCTCCCTCGGTTTCTTTGTTGATTTTGACATTCAGACAGATAAAAGAAGGGCGGGAGGAGGGGGAAGGGGGGAGGTATGGTGCTATGGTACATGACATCACAGAGTACAGACAGTGGCACTATATGCACGGTATGAAATTGTGTCCAATCATCTGATCAAAACAGTTTTCTATCTCTGGTCGCCACACACTGTCTCAGTATCTCTCCGGTGTCGCATGCGCTCTCCGTCAGCATAGCATCAGTTCGTGCTGCTCCAGCCTGCATTACAAACTGCACTGGATGCCGTCTCCAAGGGACCCACACTCTCCTCTCTGCATCTCATCCCCCCACCACCGCCGCCTCTCCACCCCCACTCTCCCATTTCTCCATCGCTCTCCCTCTCTGCCCCTCCTCTCCTCTCCTCTCCTCTCCTCTCCGCTCCTCTCCTTCTCCACCCATCACCCTCTCCCCCAGGTGGCTGTGGGGCCCGGCCTGTCTGAAATGTGATAGGCATAATCCCATTTAGCCTAATTGCATCTGCGGGAGAGCAGCCCTGTGTGTCCCATCGCGTGCCTACCGAACCCCTCAGAACACATTATACACACACATCACATACCTACGAAAAGCCGAATCAAATGCGCATACACTCAGACAAGCAGGCACGATCTTGTACAGCGCTGCAAGTTTCTTTGTTTGTCTTTCTCCATCCATAACTGCTCTGACAATGATATGCTGATCTCTCTCAGACTCTGGTGGGGGGGTTTGTGTGTCTGTCTGCAGAGACAATGCAGAGATGTCAGACAGTCGCGTTGCAGCAACTGTGCGATAGTAGATGGCCTAACAGAAAGAGCAAGAGTTTACTGTCTGCATGTGTGTGTCTGTGTGTGTCTGTGTGTGTCTGTGTGTGTGTCTGTGTCTGTGTATGCATGCTAGTATGTATCTCCCGCAGGGGGCTTTGGTCCAGAGGGGAAAGGGGGATGCTGCTATAAGGAGATGCGGGGAGTGGTCCACTGCGATGGGAGCCGTAATGAGACTCTGTGTTCTCGCAGGCTACTGCTCACTTATTATTCACACTAGAACAGAGAGGCAGAGGCATTAATGTCATTGGCGTCGCAGTGTATTAATGGTTATATTAGATGTAGAGGGACTTGTGTATGTATCAAAATGAAGATCTGGCCATTAAAAATGTCCACGACCATGGGCTTAATTTACAACACGTGTAGGGAACACGGGATGCATGGGAGATAATTGCGGGAGCGTGTATTCAGAGTCATATTTTTCATGACCTTTGATCTATTCTGTTCTATTCTAGTGTTCTGGCATTTGTTATGTATTGTATGGAGGCTGTGACACATTGAGCTCTTACAGGCCACAGATCAATCCACAACACAAAGGAAATCAATGCCCCGGAACTGAGTTACTCCAATGGGCTGAGAGCAGATCATTAGATTTTCAGCTGGATGAAAGACCATTGCCATAAAACCAAGTCTTCTGTGGAGGAATTTAGTTGTATCTCACAAATATAATAGCCACGTTCAAAGAAACAGTTCATCACAAATAATGTTACTGGCAAAGGAGAACAATGGAAATAAGAGACCACACAAGTTAAAATGCAGAGTGTGTTATGTTAAATTGCAATCCATGTCGTTATCATTGCAATGAAACTATTATATAAGAAAAGAAATAGGTCCACTCTGCATAATGTGTCACAGCACATATAGAATCCCATTCAGTACATCATATTCAGATAAGCCCCATATGGTCACATTGTTTTGTAGATAGGCAGGAGAGAAAGCTCAATCACCTGTTATTCCTAAGTACGGATAAAACCGCATTGCTGGTTTCCAAGCGAGACAGCTTGAGTGTACCCCTCCTATATAAGAATAGCCACTGCATTACAGAATCTCCAGCTGTTCCTTTATCCCTTACTCAATCCAGTCATTAAAACTTTCACATCTTTTCAAACATTTGTTGAGAAAACTGCCAAACCCCACTCGCCACGTTTAAGCAGTAAACACAATTCACAAGAGAAAAGAGGCGGCGGAAGGACAGAAGTATTTGTCAGATGTAAGAGCCATGGGGGGGGGGGGGGGGGGGACAGAAAAAATTTAATAAAAATCCATCTGAATTACCATATTGTAGACGTGTTTATTTCCCGTTTTGATTTCCCTGCGTTTGTGAGTTTGTGGTATGTGTGTTTTTATGTACTATACATGTATATCCACATTCATACGTGCCCTCCAGGTCCGCCAGTCAAGGTGTGTGTGGGTGTAAATTCAATTACACACAAGTTAAAGCAATTTCCTGCGGAATTCAATTCTTGTCCTCCATTGCAGGTGAGCTCCCTGCGGACGTCTGTGTCTGCTCAAAGAAATAAAGCACCTATAAACAGCAGCCTTAAAGGAGGCAAGTAGAACCAAAATGCAATTAATATGCAAATTCAGGCCGAGACTTAATGGGGAGCCTTAACAAACATTTGTGTGTAGGGAGATAAGGCTGTTTTCAGGTTGTTTTCCTCTAACCTCTGCCTGTCCAAAGTCAAAGCCTTGGGGAGCAGAAACTCTTAAAAAGGCGTGGATGTTGCCTGGTAATGGATTATTGCAGTGGGAGAAGTAGGGCAGTCTTGGGCTATGTTTTGGAGTGCAGGCTGCCATTTTGTACGACTGTGTTGTCTTGACGAACAGCCGGCTAAACTGAAACAATTCACTTTCTTCCTTTCATGGTTTGACGCAACTCTTTTTCCGGAGGTAAGCCATTTTCACTGAATCCCATCAGTTTGACATAGGCAGGTATGGTAGGGGGGAGGCGAGGAGGAGGATGGAGGGGAGGAGAGGTGGAATGAGTTGCCTGAGGAGAGAGATGGAGGGCAGCAGAGAGAGGAGAGGGTCACAGTGTGCATTCAGATTGGAAATTCATTTGCCATTCTCAGGCCCAGTCATACTTAAAGGGGCTTAGGAGGGACATGAGGAAGGGAGAGATGAGGCCTGTGATGTGGAAAGACATGCCTGGAGATAGAGGGAGACGGGAAGCGGCTAGGAATCACGATAGAGGAAGAGCAAGACCAACAGTTCGCCAAAGAGATGAGAGAGAAAGATGGACGGGTTAGGGCTGTAGTGCTACGGGTCGATGCTGTAGTCCAGACCACAGCAGTGCTGCCTGATGGATCTAAATCCCTGAGGACTCAACCCTCTTTTCCATCTCTCCATCCCCCTGCCCCCACCCTAATGATTCATCTACCACCTCCAGCCCTCCTGCGCCTTCACCGTGATTCACACCCACTCCCCGAACTAAATTATCGCTGCGGTCCCTTGGCGAGCTCCATCACTCTTCCTCCATCTTCGGTTATCATCAAACAAGTATATGAGCTGAGACCAGTGCCTGATTGCATTCAAGAGCCCAGCTCAGCAGTTTTTATGAGACTGCGCGCGTTCGCTCGCACACTCGAACTCACACGCCGCTGGCTTTGATGGCCCTTTGCAGGAAGAGTTTTCCATCTTAAAATGCTTGAGTGTTTACAAGTGACGATGCAGAGTCGATTTAGTGGAGGGCAGTGTAATTCCACAGGCAGGACACTATAAATGTTGATTAGATGAAGGTTGAGCTGAATATATAATCATCAGGGAGCCATTGGTATTCTTAGCATACGGCTATTAGAACGTGTTGCCGCGGTGGTAGAGACCATAGCAACAGCGTTACTTTACATTCTGTACCATCAGGAAAGTTCACAAACAGAATGATGCGAAAACAGCTTTGAATATTTGATCAAAGGTTACAATACATCAAACAGGTTTAAGTCCCAGCTTGATGATAATTACTGTAAACAATTACTCATCATCAAAAGCCAAAGGTCTTCACCAACATGTTATGACACATTTGTGACATGCCTGAGTAACACATTTAGACATCTATGTACACACACACACACACACACATGGACACACACACACAAACACAAACACACAGAGGGAACGATCTGGCATGTACTGGCCCCATGATTAAAGTGTCCTACGCTCACCTGCCCAAGCCCAATCAGGGGCTGTGCTGATTGCAGCAGCTTGCTGGAGACAAGGGGTGGGGGGGGCTGGCGGCTCCACCGTGGGTGAAGTGACACCGTGGTGGAGCCATGGCAAGGTAGCAGGAAGCTGGTGCCCCGGGGAGGATCCAGCTTTCCTCTCCTCTCCACTCCTCTCTGGCCAGACGGGGTGAATCAATCATCTCCAAAGATGTCAGCATCTGCCCAAGCAATTTCAGATTGGAATAAATGGCAGATGGGGATGTTGTTCCCTCTGTTTAATCAGTTCCACCAAATGTGGTTTTATCTCTTATAAAATGAAACCATCTGTAGCACGTAGGTGTAAGGATCAAGTGAGGGAGGACGCAGGGAGAGGGTGACAGAGGGAGAGAGGAGATATGCGCCTGTGTGTGTTTGGTATGTGTGTGTGCGTGTGCATATGTGAACGCGCGTGTCTATGCATGTTTGTGAGCGTGTGGGGTGTGTGTGTGTGGGGGGGGGTGTATGCGCCGAGAGAGAGGGCAGAGAGAGAGACGGAACACTGTGAAACAGAAGCAGAATTGTGGGAGTAAGAGAAGAAAAAAAGAGAAGCACTTATCCATTAAAAAGAGGGAAAATGTAATCTTACTGCAAGCTCACACCTCCACTCTAATCTCCTCTTTCTCCCTCACAGGAGTACCACCCAGGGGCCATCACCATTATATCTAGACCCATCTATTTCCTCCTCCGCCTCCAACCAGACACGGGGGCTGTAATTTGGTCCCTCTAGCCCCAGCCCAGGCAGAGACACTCCAGACAAATCCTCTCCTTTTTAAACCAAGAATGAAAGTGTACAAGCATCAAAACTCTAAAAACTCCCAATTTTAGCCTTGTAACTTCACGTCTTGGTGGACTTAAACTCTAAAGCTATAAAAACTATACTGAATGGATTCATTTGTAGTTGAACGTCCAAATAAAACTTAGATCTGCTCCCTTTCTTTACGTGGTGTCTTTAACCTTTGTGAGTGCATCATGCATTACAGAGACTTCCATTAACACTTTAAAGTGTTACTGCAGTTATAAAAAGGGGGAATGAGGCTTACAGGTAACATATAGGAATGGAAATGCACAGCAGGAGGAGAGATATGCAGCAATGTCACACTGTCTTACATGTTCCTGACATGTAATAGGTTATAGCTGCCATTAATGAATGTCTGACAGGGTAATTCACCAGAGAGCAGCAGGCAGGAACATCCAACACCTCCAATAAGAGCCTGTCAATCTCCCGAGTATCAGTAAAGGAGAAGATGCAGTACAGACTGATTACATCAGCACAGAATCTGAACTGCACAGACTCTAGGTCCAATTTTATTCCTCATCCGAACTTTATGAATAAAGTGTGGATTTGTGGACTTAATTCATGTACAGGAGACTAAACTTGATTTAAAATTATTTATTTTCGAGAATAATACTTCTACTCCTACTTTGAAAGATCAGGGCAGGACGTTTTGAGTGAAAGACCCCGACTGTTTCCAGGATTAATCTAATTTTATTTAATTATGTATTTATCTGGAATGTAACGACTGAATTCAATTACATGAAACATTAAAAATTCGTTTTTCATTCTAATTTAATAATGTCATTTGAGCATGAAATTAAGTCAATCCAAATACAGCTTCCTGCTGAAATAAATCTCTTTCAATGCGAACGAAGCAGTTCAAATTATTCACTTTCGATATTCATTCGATTTTTTGGACCATTGATTACATTACTGGTGCTGTCACTTTCTCTCTGTCAATAAACCTGGAATCAGCGGTCTGCACATATAAAACATTTATGAAATGTTTCGGCCTCTTCCTTTGTCATCATCAAACAGGGACACACGAACATCACGGAGCCTTTCTTCCCTTTTGCATCTGGTGATCTACTTTCAAATCTACTTTCTGTGTTCAAAATAGCTTAAATTTTGCTGTTAACCTGCGCTTAAATTCAAACTTTAGCTTTGAGCCAGTAGTGGAAAAAATGTGATGGTTAGTCTAAAAGTATTTGCCAAATGATTTTCCATGAGCCAATATGTGAGTAGAAGACACTGTGGGGGTCCTCCCTCTGTTCCTCTTCACTGCTTCTCCATTAGATAGTTCATATTTTTAGTTGGATGTGTGCCGCAAACAGGACATAATTTATCTCTGTATTTCTGTCGTGCAGTGGCAGAGAAAAGAGCAGAATATACAATGTTCCATGAATGATTGAGTGCGTCTCCCCCATAGCAAATGGCTGTAATTAAATTTTCTGCTTGGTTTCAAAAGGCTATCTATTGACCCTACCTCCATCCTGAGGAGACCCTGTCCCTGCCGTGCGGCCTAATGTGACAGGATGTATTGTGACACGAGCTGGGCTCAGTATTTGTTCCAGAAAATGACTTAGACTCATGCTGAGTGCTAAACAGGCTCGATGAGGGAATATGTGGCTGTAGGAAGGCAGCCTGCAATGTCTGGACAGCTCAGTTCACATCCACTCCATTTTCTGGTCTGGCTGTATTAATATTTGATATTAGTGCAGACCAGAATGGCTCTCTGTATTAGAGAGACAAAGAGACCTTCCACCCCTTTTTTTTCCAGCAGTGACTTCTGCAGTAAATCTGTGATCCCTGGATTGCGATGTGATGGATGCACTTTTGGAAAGAAAGGCTGCACTGTTGAATCGGAGGCGCGGCGATGAAACCAAAGCATCCGTGTTAAAGAAATGCAGATTTTTGCGTTGACATGATCGTTCTCCATTTTAAGCCTCTATTCTCTCACAGAGTGGGATAATAGTGTTTCAGAGATGATTTGTTAATTAGACTGTCTAGACGTGGTTCTACTGTGCAGTGAGTACAGCCGGCCAATTACAGACTGTGGAGTAAAAGCGTACGTGACCGTTAAAAGGATGTCAGGCCGGTACCACAGTGGGTTACAAATCAGACCCAGAGAGAAGCAGAATCTCAGGAGAGGTACTCTATGTTCACACTCCTGGCTGGGATACATTTGCGGCAAACCACAAAGAAGCATGTCCATCCCGTGCTCGTATTTGAGTGTGGTGTGTGAAGAGGACAGTGTGGTAATCAGTCATGTACTGATAAAGCACACAGACTGTTCTGAAAGTAAGGAGACAGAAACCCTTTTGTATTCATCTGTTCAGCCTATTAGCCTGTACTCGACATCGGGATGCTCGGTGTGAATAATCACCTTGCAAGAGCATCCTGCTTGTCCTTTGTGTCGGCCATGTCTGCTATTCTATTTCTATCTCTGCGGACAAGGAACCAATTTGGGCTCCAGCAGGCCTTCAGACCGTCAGGTAAGCAGGCAGGGAGACAGGAGCTGAACAGAACAGAACAGCCAGCCATACATATGGATCAGGTCGACAGGCTGAGCATTAATGGCCTCCCTCTGGAATCTAAAACACCGGCACAGGCCAGAGAGGAGCTCCTGAGGGAAATCAGAATACCAGCAGCCATTCAGGTCAGCTTGTACGTGTTCCGCGCATGTTACAGCTCCATTTTCCTCCCCCACACCTCACAGTCAGAGACAGAGAGGCTTCTCTGAGGTGATTTATACGCCTGTATTATGTATTGAGTGGAGAGCATTGTTGAATGGTTTCTGGAATACAATTGGGTTTCTGTTGAGAGTAATGTGGAGCAGTGTGTAATATGGTTTGGGCGAAGGGATTGATTAAGTGTGAAGACGATGTGCTGCTTTTGCTTTTGTGTTCGGGTGGAAAGATTTTTTTGGGTAGTTTTCAGGTAATACGTGTGCTTTTTTGAAAAGTTTACAGAAAAACTTAACTTAACTTAAAGAACAACATAAGGTAAGAAATGTGATGCATATGATGCTGAAACTAATAGTCAATCAATTAGTCCAGCATACATCAAATTCTGACCATTTGGAACTCATTGTAGCTCTTCTATTGTGAGGATTGTATTGTTTTCCTCTTTAAATCACAGTAAATATAGATTTTGCGTTTCTACTCGGCAGTTTGGAAGAAATTATCCATTTGAAAACATCCCTTTTCTGTTAAGCTTGCACAGGCTATTTTTTTTTTGTATTCGACTGATCTCTATCCATCTATGGGTATATGATCCATAGTGTGGAATGATGTATATCTGTGTATGGGCCATTCAGACAGTGCTATGTGTCAAACTGCAGGCAGGCCAGGAAAACTGTCCATTGAGACTATAACAGTGATAAATAACCTTTAAGTGTTTATAAATTAAATGATTTTCAAATGATGAATTGTACATGAACATGATTGTATTGCACCATGAGCTGGCTGATATTAAAGCACGGACTCTTTACTGTAGCTGACCATTGTTTGCTTTCATGCGTCCTGGCCCCTGGCTATATGTGCTTCTAGGTCACCAGTGTGCGTGTGTGTGTGTGACCTCAGTGACCCTGATGTGATTTGAATGTGTCTGTCTTGTGTGTGGGGGTGTGCGCGTGTAAAATTCACCCTTAGTTCAGTTTGGTATTCGAACATTGTAGGGCAAACCAAAAATACATCGACATAAGCCAAGAGAAAGCTCCCTCTGCTTATTGGGCTGACATGTCTGAGGACAGAAGCAAGAGAATCAAAAGAGAAACGTTACTGTATGCCAGAGTTGTTAATATAACATGAAACAACAGAATTGGGATAAGTTCCTAGTCATAATCATCATTTGGGCTATAAACCAAGTAAAGCAATGCCAGCAGAATGCCGAATTTGATTGCACTTCAACACAACGTCTGGAAAAGCTCATACTGTTTCACATTATGCAAAGATGTGCAGCCTTTAGAGGGCCAAGCAAGATAGTAAAGCACATACAGGACAAACATGACTGCATGCTAACCTTTATCATGTTGACACGGTTAATCAAAGATGTCATATACTTAATGTAACCTAACTAAACTTAGTACAGGCCTCAGACCTCCCCACTGCAAAGCATACTAAAGGGAAAAATACGAGTCAGTCAGCTGGATTTAAAATGAAAAAACTCAAAAACTATACAAATGTTCTCTTAATGTATGTTTAAACCCACAAGCTGGTGTGGAACAATTTCAGGATTGTCCTCAGGGTGTTTATGAAAAATAAAAAAAGAACTGTGTGACTGCAGAGGAAGAAGATGAAGAGCTTACAGAAAGTGAGCACGCTGCATCACAGGATCGCTCCTGAAATGATTCACACCCATCTCACTTTGTCTCAAGCTAATCAATAATTAAATCCATTAAAACACAAACAGCAGAATCCCTGTTTAAACATGTGGATCATCCCACCAATAATGTGGTTTTACTTGTTAACCCCACAGCTCTGCGGACGTCACAGTTGACGGAAATGGTTTGCATATTGCACAGCATCAAAGCAGCTGGGTGTTTGGTAGAGAAGAAAAGGCTCCGTCTCTGCTACTTAAAGAATGCTGACAATGTGACTGTCATAAGCAGGACTTGTGACCTTGCTGAAGTGCCATTCCCTCCCACTCAGCCATCATATCAATACTGCCTATGTCCTCCACACTGACGCTTTGCTGAGCTCCACTTTCTGGCAAACACAAAACATTTATAGCTATAGAGAAAAGCTGTGTTATCCGCCAGATAATTGTATTGCTATGAAACCCGTATTGTTGTGGTGAAAAGAAGCAGACTTCTCTGCACAAATGAAACGATGTTCTGTACCACAAAAAGGCCTGCAGAAAACCCACTGCTCAGTTAGCTCAGGCTTAACAACAATAAGAACCAAGAATGCGGCCTGCGGCATTAAAAGACTTCCTGGATCGGCCCTGGGTGGACTCGGAGTCCAGGCCGCTTTTTTACAAGGACAATTTTCTGTCACTTTCGCATAGAAATCATAGAAACCTTTGAAGATAAAAACAAGGAACGTGAACATTTGACCAGACAAGATAGACAACCTGATTAAAGTGAAAAGTACTGAGTATCATGGGACTCATGAGATCCAGGTTTTGAACTGTACAGATCCCTGTTAGACTGCACATTTATAGCAGACATTATATAAATCCATGTGTTCAATGGGGTCACAGAGTTTCTGAGAAAATTATATGAGCCACTGGAATGTTGTTGGTGGACATGTTCACTGGCTGTATGGTCAAAGCGGTTTCACTTTATGGGATTTCTTTATTTTGACAGAGTTGCTGCAACAACTCGTATCTACAGTCGTGTTCAAGTACAATAAGAAAGGAGAACATCGCAGTACAAAGCGCAATAGAAAATAGTCAAATTTACTTCCAACAGACCTACAAGTCTCTGCCAATGTGGTCATACATGAATCCTACAAATATAATGTTGTAGCCTTTTAATAATAATGTTTTATTTGCAGTAAACCACAATTCTTAATATAAAAATTCTTCATTTTATCTATTATTGTGAAGTTGTACTCATTTCATCACTCATCTAAGTTAGGGAGGTTAAGAGGAACATTCCTAAAAAGGCTGAATGCGAAAGGAAAGACTTAATCTAAATTTCAATGAAATTAATCAACAAAACAACATATCAGCTGGTTTGTCTGGAATTTTGACAGCGATCAGGATCATAATACTGGATCTGGTTTGATTTACAGTAAATAGATACACAGTACATGGATTTCATGCTGAAGTACATTTTCCCAGCAGTACACTCATAGCTGTGTGTGTGCGTGTGCGTGTGCGTGGGATAGTGCATGTGAGCTTTGACTCGACACTTCTCATTGATAGACTCCAACCGCTCACCACGTTTCTCTTCACTCTTCATCCCTCCATCCATCCATCCCTGCCTTCATGCTCCTATGCTCTGTGTCTTTATTGCGGTCCACTTTGTGCTTGTGTGTGTGTGTGTGCCTGCAGTAGATGAGGCAGGGATGGCTGTGTGTTGACGCGGCGGCGGCGGCAGCAGCAGCAGCAGCCTGTGGAAACAAAGGCTGGGTGATTTATAGCTCCGTACTGAGAGCATAAATCACACCTGCAGCGCCGCGCCTTTAAACGCCCTGCGTCCTGACAGCATTTACCTTTTATAAATGATTGGGCTGAACCTCCCATGGAGCCTGAGACCACAAAGCTCACTCACTCCCCGTCTAAGTCTTCCTTTGTTTCACCACTCTCTCTCTCCCTCTCCCTCTCTCTCTCTCTGTCTCTCTCTCATTTCAATTTTCCCGATCTTCCGCCCGCCTTTCTGTCTCTTTCCCCTTCATGTCTCCGCGTCTGCCTCCTCTGTCTACATATCCCCCCGCCTTCCTGCTATCTGTCCCCTCCATAGCCACCCTCTCTCCTTGTTTTGCAATGCATGATGGGAAGCCCCCCAGTGGCACCTAGCTCCGTGCTCACCCAGTGTTGGGGGGCGTCTGCAGGGGATATATGGTTGAGGCTATACGGCCGTTAAGGAAATGAATGTGTCAGTCTTGGCCCTATCTGCCTTCCTCATGACCACTTTTGTGTGGGCAAATACATAAAGGCGGGGGCTGGGGGGTGGTGGTTGGGATAAACCGCATACACACAAACACACACAATGCCACACCTGTGTATCGCGGAGGGAGTGTGAGGCAGGGAACACACAGCCCCAGCTGCAGGAGTGTGGCTACAGATAAAGGTGACGTCTTGAGGCCATTACTTATCCAGCACAGCGGCAAAGGTTTGCAGATATTATACCTGCTGTCTCCACATAATAGCTCTGGGTTGGGAGCCACATACACACATATTTGATACACACACACACACACACACACACACACACACACACACACATGCACAATGGGTTGTTCATGCACACACAAACAAAACAAGCACAGACGACACAGGACACAGAGAGGCCCACACATATTCAGACACGCAAATTTATAACACACAGACTCACTGCTAAATCGCTCTCTCTCTCTCTCACACACACATACACACATACAGAGAGGCACACACTCTGAGTTAAACAGATAAAAGAGCCGGTAAATGAAATCTGACTCAATAGTTTAAAATGCAGCACTGCAGCACCGGGAGCGTCAGCAGAACAAAACGACAGCATTTCTCAAAGCTGCCACGGTAACAACCGGCAGAAACAGGTTTTATTTGTTTCAAGTCCTGCTTTCCTCACCAACACTGCACATCCTGATACCTGTGCCACTACAAATATTCACAGTCATTTTAAGTTTAAAACATCCAGTAGCAAGTGGAAGAATTCGTTATCAAAAAGCAACAGCAGTGGGGAAAATGGCGGCTTTGAAAGATGCAGAATATTCTCAAACACCTAGGATGTAAAATCGCCAAAATAGAATAAAACGTAATTTTCAACACTGGAATTATATAAGCCAATTAAATAAGCAAACATAACTGTTCACATGATGGATAAGTAATGTTATTCACTTTATTTCATAGATTTTTCCGCAGCTTCTCGCCTAAAACTGTTTATAAAATCAAACCTGGATGTTCATATTCATCACACACACATTATAACATTTCTCATCTTCATCCTATTGTGAATGTTAAAAAACAACAACAACATACAGCTTGCATTGTGGATTCATACCATCCATGCATTAGCGCTTCATTTAGTCTCAATTCCATCTGTTAAATCCTTACACACTTGATCTTCTCCCTCTAGCTCGGGGTTCTCATACAGTTCCAACTTTTTCATGGCAGCGAATAAAAAAGAGGGACCCGGACAGACAAGATGAATCGAAACCCTGCCAGTCATTTTCGGCTCCAGTTTGAATGTGACAGTTGTTCTTTGTATTTGCGTTGGACGGTCTACAGTGGAAATGAGAGATGCCCTGCAAATGTGAGCCATTCCGCTGCCAGGATGCCGGTTGTTCTACTGTAACCGAGCAGGAGCACGTGTGTGTGTGTGTGTGTGTGTGTGTGTGTGTGTGTGTGTGTGTGTGTGTGTGTGTGTGTGTGTGTGTGTGTGTGTGTGCAGAAAATAAATACCAGCACCCTCGCAGTGAATTAAAGCTTTGAGAGATATCCTCAAGGTCTAAAGAGATTTTTTGTTTATTTGTAACAGACAATTTCACTATAGGTTTACAGAAAGAGACACTAAATGCTTTGGGCTTTATAAATTAGTGAGAACATGGTTTGGGCTTTATGTTGCTGGCAGCCTGAGCTATTTCTGTGGCGTTACTGTGCATACTTTTAAGAGAGCGACGCCGCAGAATAGACTAGGGAGAGGGAAAGAGATGAAGGGAGATGAAGGGCGGCGGCGGCGGCGTCTCGTCATGGAAGTCAGCAAAAAGATTGACAGTTGTGACATTTCCCTCTTTTGTGGAACATGTGAACTGGGATGACTCACTCGGTAAAGTGAGACTGAAAAAAATTATTATCGAAAGAGGGAAAAACAAACTCAGACGTTCCTTTCCTCTGAGAGCAAGCCAACCCGGGTTGCTTGGCTGCTATTAAGCGTGCCCTCTTGTCAGAGGCCCGGGATGTAACAGACCTGACCTCCGTGTTGAAAATTACACCCCAACACGGAGCTGTGCGTCCGCTCACCCCCACACACACACGAACCTCCCTCCCTCCCCTGAACCTCACCTCGCTCCATCTGAGGTAAGAGCTCAGGAAAAGCAACGGTTTGGACTGTATTCCCAAACCGCACACACCCACCTCCACCGTTCTCTGCCCTGGGTTAATTGGTCTGATTGTTGCCCTGGGCGATGGCTGATTCTAAAGGGGAGGGGAGGGAGGGGGGGGCTTCAAGCACTGCAAACGCGAGGGCACACAAAGCAATCAGATGGTATTAATTAACTATTCATAGGAGCCTAGCCTGTGCCTTAGGTATGCGTTTACCTCATCTTCATCGCCCACGGAGAAAGCTCCTTTTATAGTTATTACAAGCTGCAGCTTTCCACCTTCATACGTAAAGCTTCAACTATTTCAGCTATGACCTCAAATTAGTGTCAATCTTGCCCCCGTCTGGTACCAATGTTTACATGAATGACCTTTCTTCTTGGCGTTGCAAAAGAGAAACACAGTATATTGCTTTGACAGGACTCTAAAAATGATGGCTCAATAACTTCACTTTGCCAAAACCTCATAAAACAATAAGAGTGGGCAGCAGAAAGAGCTGGAGGGGAATGTGAGCGTAAACCTTTGATGTATCTGAAGTTGAATAAAGGCCCGAGCCATCACCTAATGAGCTGCTCGGCTTTCGGATACAACCTGTGCCAGTTTTATGCTGATTAGGTCAAAATACCGCAATCCGTTTCCTGCTTGAAGAATCTCTGTAAGGAGTGTCTCAGCTGTCAGGAGGGAACATCTCCTCCATGAGTCAACAAAGAAGGGGGCCACGCACCCACCACCACCACCGCCGCCGCCGAGCTGCTTTAGTTCAGCCCTTCACCTTGAACCATTAGTGGAATTGCTCTAACGAGGCCTTCCTTCCCGTATCAGCGTCCAGGCACCCAGCTAGCTCTGCGCCGCGCCGTGCCATGCCGTGTTGAGTGTTCGGGCACGGTAACAGCGAGGTGTGTCAGGTCACATTAACCTCAACCCCGCACCATGTCAGCCTGAGATATCACTGAACGCTCCACACACACAGAAACACACACACCTCCACAAAGTAAAGAACCACTTGTAAATACGGCATGTCAAAACGTACATACATATACATTCAATCACACACACGCTATAACAAACTCCTGCACTACTGCAATATCACAATATTTGTATGATAACATCAGCTGTTTACAGTTTAGTCTCTCCTCCACCTCCTCCCCCTCCTCCTCCTCCTTTCAAGCTGCACCTGTGAAGCCTCTAGCCCTCTACTATAGCTGGTATACATTATGTGGCTCAACATCATGGGTAAAGAAATATATAAATAAATATAAACACTGGCTCTGGAACATGTTTTCTCCCTCCCTCCCCTCCCTCTCCCCCTCCCTCCCTCTCCCCTACACTGAGAAGTAATGAGGGGCTACCTGTAATTACAAGCAGCTGCTGTCTTCCCTGACGAACGCTAATTGCCAATAATGATTTTGGAGAGCTGTAAAAATTCACCGGCTGACGCTCTTCTCCCTCTCCTTCCTCTCGGTGGTTGGAGACGAGAAAAAACGTTAGAGAGGGAGGAAGGCAGGAAATAGAGGAGAGAGGGAGAAGAGAGAAGAGAAGAGAGAGTAAGTGTGAGTGAGAGAGAGTGAGTGAGAGAGAGAGAGAGAGAGAGAGAGAGAGAGAGAGAGAGAGAGTTTGGGTTTTTAATCGTCTCCCCGCCGGTGTCACAGTCGGGAGTGCATTTAGCTAATTTCTGATGCTGACATATCAGAACCCTGAGTCGCTCGTTTGCCATCTCTCTCCCCCCCCCCCCCCCTCTCCCTCCCTCTCCCTCTCCTTCTTTCTCACCTGTTTGCCATCTCCTTCACGGGCTGATAACAGCTTTATTAGAGCTATAATGTGCAGGTGGAAGTTTAAAGGTCCCGTATGAACACGGTGGGAACCAGAGGGGAGTGTAGATGGAAGGCGTAGGTGAACGGGTGAGGCGCCTAATAAGCCACATGCATAATTAAAAGACAACGATGCCACTAATTAATGAATGCTTGTGTTTGGCTGCGTGTTGTAATGGAGACAGTGTCAGCGTGTGAGAGTCTGTCTGAGGGAAATTGAATTAGCCCCAAAATAAGAGAGAGAGAGAGGGAGAGAGAGAGGCAGAGGAAGCCTGGCGGGGGCTGGCGAGCGACGCATCCGAGCGCGACATAATGGCAGCCTCCTTTTATCTCTTAAGGTATCTGCTACGTAAACCGTGCAGCTATTTATTCACGCCGCTCCGGAGCTTTTTAAGCAAACGCTGGCGACATGAGAAACAGGCGGAAAGACTGTAACGACTCTGAAATTCACCCCTGAAGGGTCTCACTCTTGATGGCTGACCCCGAATTGCTTTACTGATCTGGCAAAGGTCCACCATGCAGACGGCGGGTGGTCACGTTTTCTCTCTCTCTCTCTCTCCGCTGACCCTGAACGCCGACGGCTTTCGGTTTGAAACAGAAGGGAGGAAATAGCAACCGGGGCTCGCCTTTCATCTTTATCTGCTCGGGTATTGATTGGCCCTCTTGTCAGAAAGATAAGTGTTCAATAACAAGAGTGCACAAACACACTGATAGGCCTGTGACACGGCATAAAGGCCACATGGAAGAGTTTGTCAGGCGCTTTTACAACACACGCACGCACACACGGCCACCTTCAAAGCTTTTATCAAAGACAATAAAAACCTGAGAGGTGTGTGTGTGTGTGTGTGTGTGTGTGTGTGTGTGTGTGTGTGTGTGTGTGTGTGTGTGTGTGTGTGATACTTTTACACACTTCTCACAGTAGTTATCACAATTAGAAACTCACTTTTATCTCATTACTCAAAGTAGCACTACTGTTGTTGCCGTGTAGTTGTGATATGTTTTCTGAATGATACACGACACCAACCGGCGCTCGGTGTGATAAGATATACAGTAAACACTCACATGGTCCTCCCACTGAATATTTTTGGATATGAAATAAAGATTTATGCACAAGCTGTATGTAAACACACATTTTCACACGAGCAAAACCATAATCCTTCCCCTTGTGCAAATGTCCCCCAGAGGGCTTTTTGGACGACAGTGTGCAGATTAAAAACATAACCAGTATTTATACAGAGTTGAAAATGAAAAGCAGCTGAGTTCAGAGATAGTTAGTGCCAAAGAAACTGCTTATCGGATGGAATGATACATAAATATTACCGCTGTGGAAATATAGAGAAAGGAGACAAAAGATTGAGACGAGAGTTGAGGGGACAGAAGACAGGAGGGCTGTGAGCAAAATACAATAATCTGAAGCAGAAATCTTCCAAAGAAATTATCTCACCAGCACTTAGGGAGGTTCTAAATTTTTTACAGCTTTTCTTTCATCATTGAAAACGTCGTGCTTGTATGTTTGTGTTCAACACATCAGTAAAAAGCTTCATCTCCATTTAAACTGTTTGCATCAAAGCCATTTGGTTTTGGCCTCGGTCCTCGTCTCTTTATACATGATTCAATTTGGCAACATCATCAAAATTAGATTTCCCAGTTCAACCCAATGGCAGAATTGCTCATCTAAAACAATTTTTGTAATTTGTAATTTTTTAAAAGCACCTTGGTGTTCTCTCTCTCTCCCTCTCTCTGGTGTTTTTTCGTAAATAACTATGGAGCAGGTTCAGGTATAGTACAATTACATCAATTCTGATCCATCAATTTCATCTTCATCATCATAACATCCGATTGATAGATTTGTCTCTATTTTGTACGCTTTCATATTTTATGTTGTCATATTTGTGAATTTTGTAGTTTTATTTCTAATCTTTTTCACATTATTGTATAATTAATTGTCGTATAAATACAACTATATTCATATTAAATGTTCTTATTTACATCAAAACCTACATCATCATGAGGCTAAACTAATAGAAATTAATTCAAAATACATATCAAATGAAAGAAAGTGTTTTTCTCCCTTATATGTGAGGATGTTCTCTCCAATTCCAAAGTGCGTTTTCATTTTCAGTTGGTTTCCTGCGTGGGCTGGATTGAACAGGAGAGGGGCTCCAACCCTTCTGTTAACAAACCTAATCACCAGTCGCTCCTCTGTGACGGACATGTACTCGCTCTCTACTTTGATATGGACATCTGTGCTTGTGCAAGAGACCTTTGCACACCTTTCACTGTGGGAACCTCCTGCAATAAAGTGATGCGTAAGCACAATCTTATCTCTCACGCCTCGGATCTGAATGGTTTACGTGTTTATCGTTGTGGGTTGCACTGCGCTGTAATTATTATACGACTTTGGCTTTCTTCTCTGTGGGAAAATTGCGATGGTATCAGCTCATATTCATGCTGTAATCCAGGAGGAGATTTTAATGTCATTTTCAAAAGGAGAAAAGAATATTACTTTGAGCTTTTGGGAGGCAATAAAACAATATGATATCACACTGTTTGATTGTCTCAGTGTTTTCTTTGTAATATTGCACTATACCCAACGGCTGGATGAAACTTCTTAACTCCTTGTTCTTTCTTTTTTTTTTTGCTTTAATGGGTTGGAAACCTGGAAAAGCTGTTTGTAATGATTTCATTGTTTGAAGAGCTCAGACGCGCTCTCTCCTTTGAACCGATGATGTCATGACAGCGGGTTCAGAATGCGCTCCGACACAAAAGGCGAGATATCCTGTTACGTTTTGGGATTTGTTTAACATAATTACATACATTAACTGCAAATTGCTCTGATCCAAACATATCATTTAGCGGACACATTCTGACAGACTAAACTTGTTTGTTTAAAGCCTGATATTTTTAGATATTGCATCTATCCATCTATGTAGCCTGGTGCAAAAGTCTGAACAGGCTGGACCAGTTTACTGTGGACATTTTCCCCTCGGCCAGCTACTCCGGATTTGAATATGGTGCCTGATATTTGGTATGTAATATATGGCCTGCAGCTTTTCCCTCTCAGTAAGCAGTAAGGGCCTGTCTTCCTGATAATACCATGCATGGATAACTGAGTGAGACGCCATCAGATACTGAACCCAGGCAGCTTAGGGGAAATGAAATTTATTTGGAGGCAGAGAGTGAGGGCGGCAAAAGAAACGGCGAGGATAATTGAAACGGGGAGCGTTCAGTTGGGGAGAGAAATTGAGATGTTGTCACCAAGTCCTCCTTATCATCATCAGGGCCACTGTGCAAAAGCAATTAAAGAGTCAAAAAGAATATCTGGAGTTATGCAGAATCCAAGAGAGCAGAACGCAAGTCAACAAGGTGCCCGACGCGCACAATACACACACACACACACACACACACACACACTGAAGAAAAAGATGATGATGAGCGTGACAGATTATTTGTTTGTCCCGATATGTTTCAGTCGCCAATTTGAAATTCACAAAGCCAGCGAGAACTCATTAGAGGCCAAACAGTTCTTTATTAAAGTCGTGCTGAGATGAGGTGTTGCTGAGCGTATTTCTGGTTTACAGCGTGGATGTGCGTCAAGCATGTGCATTTAATATTAAGGGGGCGACAAATGAGCCTTCATGTCTTCGCACATTGTTGCATTACTGATTTGCGATTTCACATTCACAGTTAAAAATAACAATTGGCTGAATTGAAATATGTACCGTGTGATGTACAATGATGGCATGAGCCGGTGCCAAGCTGCTCTCACTGTGGAACCATATGAGAGGCCGCGGGTGCAATTTGTTTATTTTTATTTATTCTTTTGGAAAGACATGGCGGTATAGACTGTGGTAAGGAAGAGCTGAAGCAAATGCAAGAAGATTTTTTTTCTCCTTTGTAGCAAAACTGTTGCCAGTTTCTGAAAAAGGCGGGTTTACACAGTTACACTCCACGCTAGAATAATAAGAATAAATGTATTAAATAATAAAAAGAAATAATTACCAAGTGAACAAATGAGTTCCACCGAGTACACAGTTTAATCAGCGTGTCACACACACACACACACACACACACACACACACACACACACACACACACACACGCACACACACACACACACACACACACACACACACACGCACAGTAACTAAGGGAAACAATGAGGCGTTGAAGATCTTGTAAATTCCCAGCTCTGATTTCCACGGATGTTCTGGCATACCTCAATAAGCTAAATCTTGTCATTTCCTTTCTCCAAACTGGATTTCTAAGGGGATTTAATCGGGCCAACTATGAATGATGCCACGGGCGAGAATGCTCAAATTACCAACAATGTGGAGAAAAATGGGTCTGAAAGCAGACAAGAGGCACCAGGGGGTTTGAAGATGTGCGTAGACGGATGCACTTTCACAGACTATTCATCAAAAGCCTCTTTTACTCTCCTCCACCTCGGCTGGCCACCGCTCTCTCTCTCTCTCCTTCACGCCGACTAAAACGACTTTGCTCCGGCGCGAGTGAGAAAAACGTCTCTACATCAATGCCGCAAATTTTCACCTCCACATAAACGACGATAACGCGCCCAGAGAGAGGGAGAGAGAGAGGGAGACGGTGCTGCACGGCTAAGGAATAGATTGAAGACTAACAGAGAGAGAGAGAGAGATTGGGTTGGGAGAGGCAGTGGTAACAAAGAGAGAACTGGAACAATCGGTGACAGACAGGGAGAGAAGGAGAACAAGGGAGCGGGTGAGAGGAGAGGAGCAGAGCGGTGGTGTCTCGGTGGGGGGGCCCATAGTAATGAACAGGTGGCGGGGGGAAGAGAAGGTTAAGCCTGTTTCTGTGGGTGTCGCTGGAACCCACCCCGTGCTGTGTGGACAGATGTGTGGACGGGCCGCTATCTAGCTCTCCCTGTCTCTCTCTCTCTCTCTCTCCATCTCTCTCTCTCTCTCCCCTCCTGCCTCGCCGGTGCTGCCAAAGCCCGCTAGCCTGTGCTCAAAAACTCACTCATTTATCCGCCTTTGTTCTTTGTTATTTTTGGACTCGGACATGGCAGCGAAAATTGTCTCTCTCCGAGGAGAATCACGTTCCTGTCTCCCCCCGTCTCGTTAGCTTCTGCCCGTGTAGGATACGCAATAATGTGACATTTGGGAACGCGGCGATGTTTGATTTTGTTGTTTCTATGCGGCTCTGGATCTTGTCTGCCTGTGGCATATAGCAAGAAAGATTAGGAGTGTTAGTTGCTTGTGTTTGAAGAGCCAGGTGGCTAAGGGAGCCCCAGACAGGTACTAATCTAATGAATATACACGCTTATACTGTTGTTGCTTCAGGCCTGTTGACAACTCAGAGAGGAACAGGATGTTGTCACTCAGACCTTCCATTGGGTGTGTGTACGTATGTTGCTCACCAGCGAGTCGTTTGACTGAAGGCTGTGTGTGACAGGTGTTTCCTTGTTTATCTATCAGACTGGTTTTCCATTGTCAGCTCAAAGGCAATGATTTATAATTTATCAATAAGGGACCCGATGACGAGAGTGGAACTTCAAACTCTCCAGATAATCTCTGTAATCAAACTGTCATTTAGCTCTGAAGGCATTCTGCGCCTGGAAACGGGAAAAGTAAAGAAAAGTATAGAAAGTGGAAATGATGTATGTGTGTGTGTGTGTGTGTGCGTGTGTGTGTGTGTGCACGCGAGTGTGTGTGTGCCTTACTAGGTGGAAATCACCTGTGTTGGCACAGCAGAGTCTGCAGTTTGTCACTGCATTGAGATCTGGACTGCACCTGTTGTCAGACACACACAAATACGCACACACACACACTCACACACACACCAGATGAAAATCAGTTGACAGCATGGCCAGCTTCATCAGATGTGCCCACTCCTGTTCCGTTCATTAACGTCCAACCGAAGGCGGCCTGGCCTCGGGCCTACTGCTAGTCCCACTCGGCTGAACAGCACCCCCACAATGCAATCACAGAGAGAGAGGGAGGGAGAGAACGAGAGACAGAGAGAGAAAGAGAGACAGAGAGAGAGAGAGGGAGAGGGAAAGCAAGAGAGAGAGATGCAACCAGAGGCATAGACATTCAAACAGAAAAGGCACAAAATATAGAAAATCAGAGTGTTTGACAAAATGCAGCTGGGAAATGGTAAGAAAAAGAATTAGGATACATGAAGACACGTGGAAAACCAGACCGAGCGTGTGCCAAGGATTGGCGAGCGTAGCCATAGCCTTGGTTTGGAGGTCAGCTGGGAATTTTGGATTGGCGTCGCCTGTGTGACGCCCACGCGCTCTGCCCGATCTCCCTGGGATGCCAGCGCCACCTGCTTACATTGTGGATGGCAGCTTTGGTGCCCAGCAGGAGGGCTGGATGGACGGACTCACAGACAACATGTTTCAGCTAGTTTGTTTGGAAACCTGCGGCCGCCCAGCCAGAGAGAGGAAAACTTTGGGAGAGAGGGGTGAGAGAAACAGAAACAGAGAGAGTGATTTTCAAGAGTTTACCGCCGCTCACTTGGTCTCACTATCTGACTAACTGTTGCGCTGGTGAGACGTGTGAAAAACTGTGACCAGAAATGATTGGCAAGTCAGTTATAGACTGATAAAAATCCAAGTCATACTGAGACATTCCGTGGCTCATTTCGGCGGGCTTGGGAATGACGGTGGGGCTTCGCCAAATGACACGCAAAAAGTCATTCCGATAGCTTTGACGGGCAGGTTTAACATACAGTATATCTCTTTCGTTGGCCCAGTAATATCTATCTGAGCCCAACATGATCGCAGCATATGAAACCACCTGACCTGTTAAGGAAAGCTGCTTCTGTTTTGGCTAATCTACACACACACACACACACACACACACACACACACACACAGTATAAAGCAGTGGGTATGTGAGAAAGATAGGTGATTTCCCAAAGCCGCCCACTGAACAAAGAGTCAGCACCATGGCATGACTCATAGCAAGTGTACAACCCTGGAAGAAACAAACGTGACATGATCATCATCATCACTGGCACGATCGCTGGCATCCTACCTTCATCTTCTTCATCATCCACCAACGAAGATCAGTGAGCAAATCAGGGAAAACATGAGCTGATGAGCCACAGACCGACCAAAGAACCATAAGAGGACAGTAGAGGAGAAGGTGTGTGTGTGTGTGTGTGTGTGTGTGTGTTTCTGAATTAGTGAGAGGAGTGAAGGTGTGGCAAGAGCAAGGCTGGAAAGAGACTAAAGGGGAACCACCTGCAGAGGAGAGGATGAAAGGCTTGTGTCATCTCTCTTTAAAGCGCAGAAAAATGTAAAAGTATCCCAGATGATGCAACCACACACAAACACACACACACACACACACACACACACACTTACTATATCTAGAACGAAGCATCCGGTGTTTTGGGCCGACGTTTCTCAGAAGGAAACTAAAGCACGTGTTTTCTGCTGAGCTCGCCTCTTCTCTTCTACAGAACAAGATGCTTCTTCTTCTTCTGTTTGTCAAACAACTCTCAGACAGGAAGTCCGGACCCTGCGATGAAGATAAACTAGTTTCATCCTCCACCACAAGAACACACACACACAACACATTTAATGACTCTGAAGAATGGTTGAAGGTACTAATCTGTACCTATAGTCACACAGCTGGAGAGGAGAGGAGGAAAGGAGGAAAGGAGGAGAGGAGAGGAGGAGAGGAGAAGAGGAATGTCCTTCGTAGAATAAACGTACCCTTGATATTTATGCACAGCCACGGCGGGGCTAATCAATCATTAATATTCAAATATCCTCTTCAAGCTCATGCACACACACACAACAGAAAGGTCAAAAACAATCTGACATCTGTAGGTCTCAATTAAATATGAAAGATGATACTCGTCCCTCTCTCCCTCTCTCTCTGTCCCTCTGTCTCTCTCCGCCAGCAGTCAATGGCAAACGTTTGCTGTTCCTGTGTGTGATGGATCCAAGCTGCCGTTGTGTGTCTCTGCGGGTGTCATTGCGTTTGTGTCTTCTCTGATCTTCCCCCTCAGTCCTGGAGGAACAGGCAGAGATCAGGGGCAATAAAGCGAGCGAGAGGGGAAATAGATTGATAGAGAGCGAGCGAGCGTGATTGGTCACACCGCACGGCACCGCATGAAGTCTTCCTCCAGTCAATCATAACCATCAAGCCTACGCAGCTTCCTGCGCGGCAAATCTCATTTGCTGCCTCTGCCCCCTTGCTGGTGCGACTTTAAAGGGGGATGAGGGGATAATGTGCATTATTACTTTTATCCAGTGTGAGTGAGGCAGGCCAATAATTGTGCAATGTTGGAGTTTTATTGTTCCCAGCTGCTGTGATCATTACTAAACGTCAAGGAGATGCAACATTTCCTGCCGACTTAACGACAGTAATCACTTCCCTCTCCCTGTGCTCTCTCTTCTCGCTCCCTCGCTCTCTCTCTCTCTCTCTCTCTCTGCCACCCAGCCCAGCAAGGTGCAGAGATGAGGCTTCTTCATCATCTTTATTGGATTCCTCCTCCTCTAAACCAAATCACGGTAAACACACACTGCATCATTTTCCCATATTTTCTCATATAGACCGACTGCCTGACTGCAGCTGTTGGTATTATCAGCTAATAATAAACCTCCCTCTGTCTGCTCTAACAAATGTTCATGAGCGAGAGACTCCAACCAGTGCACTCGGGGTCTTTTAACGCCGAACCCAAACACACTCACACACAACGATCTGTCGGGATCTATATAGTGGAGCTCGGCAAGAAGAAGAAGAAGAAGAAGTTGCCTAAGAAGTTCCTGCTTTGTCTCCTCCGCCTGCCTCTCAGTCTGTCAGGCAGGTGAATGCCCCGCAGACAACACACCAACAGGCTGACTTTACTTTCTAAAGGTGTTTCTGGGTTGGCGGAAGCTTCACAGATATCAGCTGAAGTGAGAGGGAGGAGAGGCGAGGAGAGGAGAGGAGAGGAGAGGAGAGAAAGATGTAAAGGAGGTGGTGAGGTTGTGGTAAGCAGTGTGTAAGGTTGCATGCCAGAGAGAAGTGTTGTGGTGTGATTGCAAATGGTTTTTGGGAGCGAGCTGCTTCTCAGGTGTTCTGCTGACAGCTTCCCTCCACACCGGGTTTAGTTCAGTCAAAACTTTTTGTGTTAATTTTGCAGCAGGGATTGCAACAACAATTATCACAATATGTTCATGCTCTTTACATAAAATAGCCTTTGATGGATCACACATATAAATGAATACACACATTCTCACACAACAGCACCTGATGACTCTGATTTTTCTTATCTTATTATTCATCAATAATGCACACAGCTTTTGTATGCTTCCTTTGTATTTATTATCTAATTTGTGTTTTGCTTTCTATGAGAATTAAGTACCTGTCTGTCTATCCTCTGTCCATCTTTCTATCTAATTCATCTTCATATCAATTCAGACAGAATTAAAAGAGCAGATTCCTGCTCCCTCAGCGGGGAATCTCCCGTCACCGACTCCTCCTGAGACGTCTTTATTTAACAGAGAGGAGCCACATTTAAATTTGCCTTGTCGGGGAAAAGCGACAGAGCACTGACAGGACAATAACAGGTAGACCCACGCTGCTGTGAAGGTGACAAGAGCCTCGTGTTGGCTCCCCACCGGCACACACACACTCACTCAGACATGCACCAGTTCTCTCTCCCCCTACCAGTCATCAACGTTTGACAGGCGACTACGGCGACTGAAAAATAAATAACTAAAAGGACAGATCTCTGGAAAAAATGCTCTCAAAATGTGATTCAATAGTGACAAGCTGAAGCACAACTGCACAAGGAAACTTTTTGGGGGTGTTTCTTTCACAAATTGCTATAAAAAATACCAAAAGGTCCCTGCTGTCAAACATATGAATGAACAGAAACTTTAAATTTAAAATTCAAACTTCAACCTTTCAAGCAGAAATATTTTAATATACAAAATGGTATTTCTGAAAACTCGCATCTGTGTGGGCGTTTATGCTCACAGCCTGAAAATGTCTGTCAAACCTGCGATGAAGGAAACATTTGTGGAAGCATCGGGTTCATTCTGTTATATATTCCATGAAAAATAAATGCCCTTTTTTTTTTCAAAAACATAAACACAGAACACACTGAATCAGATTGCTGCGATAAATGGGCTCGGAATTCAGTTTTGGCCCTCATAACCTCAGGCCCACTCACGCAGAAGTCCCACTATCTGGTGCTTCCATACTGTGGTGTAGGTCAGCTCTCACCCAGCAGCGTCCCAGGATGTACATGTGTGACACCCACCTACTCCTGTGACTGTGCTGACAAACTGGTGGCTGCTTCACGCTGCACCGCCGTGTATCTCGCCGCACGTCGGGGAGGGACGCTATGAGCCGCGTACACAGATGTCATCGCGGAGGGTGAACACGCCAGCGCTCTCTTGTCATGTGTAAACATCCTCACTCATTCACTCAGACAAACACACACACACACACACCTACTTTTCTTGCGCTCTTCCTCACACACTCGCTCTTTCACCCACACAAACAAACATTCCTCTGCATTCCCGCCTCCCCGCCCCCTCCGCTCGGCTTGTGTGTTCATTCTAAACTTTGTCTGGCTTTTGATCTGCACCAGAGATAATACTCCTGCCTGCTGCCTCTCGCTCACCCTGCTCCCAACACCCACATATGGGGTGTAAAGAGAATTATTCATTGTTTTCACCACACAACAAAAGTGTTTGAGCTCAAAGAGCAGCTGCCTTCACATACTTAATTTAACATTGCTGGGGATCCAAGCTGCATTGATGATTGGAGGTGTCCTGCTCATTGCCATTCCATGACAGTGGTGTGCTTATTAAAAATACATGGTGGTGAAATTAGCCAAAAGCAGGAGAATTCAGATGAAAACGCAGCTGCGCCATGTGACTGTTTACATAAAGAATGCTTCCAAATAATCCACTCACTGACTAATTAAATGGAGTTGATTAGTTTGTAATTTTACTTTTTTGTGTCTTATCGTCTCTTTTATAAACACAACAAACATTTCCAAAACAAGGACAGAAGACAAAGACGTCCCTCTCTGTGGGTGAGGAGCAGACAGAATAGAGATAATTGAGACGGGACACAGAGTGGCTGGACGTAGGGCTCATCACTGCAGTTCACCGCTGAGGAGAGGAGAGGCTGCTGAACGCCGGTGCCAGATCTCCTCATGCACCACTGATTGCAACTACTTGGCCCGATTTTGGCCTGGAATAGGCCTCCGCTATTGTGTCCCAACTCAGTGCCCAGTGCCTGCTGCCACTTGCCCAGTACCCAGTGCCCAGTGACCAGCGGTGGGTTGACCTAGAGTCTCATAGGCTTTCACCCAGCACAAAGGAGAGATCTGTGCCAGCAGTTAAAGATGTGCAGTGGTGTGCACCATCAGCTAGAAGAACCCATCATCAACTTGACAATAACAAACAGTGGCGGAAACAGCACTCAGTGTGATTGTTCAGGGAGCCAGCCATGTTGTCAACCTGGCTCCAAAGTGCCAAAGACAAAAGCTTAAGAGTCATGGTGAATAACCTAGATGGCAAGTTTACAGTCAAAACACATGTCTCTGTTCTTCATGCCTGTTCCAAGTGAAAAGCACAACCACGGGATTGGAAACAGATCTCTTTTGTCACACTGTCAAAATAAAACAATTCATTTCAATAGATAGGATAATTGTGCATACTGTCAGCTGGAACAACCACCCAGCTGTGACTTCAGTCCATCACACAGAGTCAGTCAGTTGCTCAAGCTGTCAGAAAGTTTCCCGGTATACAATCCGTGCGAAGGAGCATCTTGTAACTTCACTTATTCTGTTCCCGTGCCAAACCGCATCCTGAGCCAAACTAGGAAATGAGACTCTCTCTGAACCTGGTAGACTGAACAGAATGTGAGAATTGACAGGTATGGCGGCGCGTGCCAAACTGCGAGGCTTCCTGCCTCTGCCATCCCATCGCACTCAGGATCAATCTCCATGACTCACTCAGCTCATATCCACATGTCGTTTCCCATCAGCTGGGAAGTTAATGTACAGGTTAATTATCCAGGCAACTCTGTTTGGAGAAAACCAAAACCCGAGCCAAGTGTTGTTTGTTAGGCCAGCATTGTTGTTGTCAGCCGTGATGTTCTCGACTCGCGGCTCCTGCCAGATCCAGATAAATCCGTCAATAAAGAGCTGCCCGTCATTTGCGAGGATGGTGACTCGATGGCCCGGACACGTGAAGGCAGCTGCTGTAAAATGACTAAACTGCTTATAGATCAACCGCAAACACCAACAAAGCAGCCAAATATTGTTTTGTATCAGCAATGGAGCTTCTCATCCTAAACCACCTATTCTACTCAAAGAAACCAAGATTTTAAATGAGTCCTTTATTGCTTTCAGGCTTCTGCAGGCTGTGTGACAAAAGTTAACAATTGTGAAATCACTTATCAATTCAAAACAAAAGGTTGTAAATCACAGTACCAGACATCTTGTTCCAGATTGGCACTCTTGAAAGAAAATAAAATAAAATATCTCATCAACAAACCACTGCAAATAGATAAATTGATGGTCTGCTTGCACAAATTTACATAACCGCACATCTAAAGCACAATCTGACATGCATTAAAGGTGATACCATGCAGTCTCGGCCACTACACCACATCAACAACTTCCACGACAAACAACATTCATCCAAGCCGTCCTTTGTACAGTATAAACCTCCATTTCTCCTGTGCCCCCTCTGACCTGCCCAGCTCCTCCATTCCTCCAGCCCAGGAGCTGAATCACAGCTCAGTGCTTCACAAAGCATTAGCCGTAGATGAAAGAGGGTCTACAGTAGGATTAGAGAACTGTTGTCCATGCCCCAATGACTGAGGAATGCTCTCCTGCCCCACTCCAGGCCAGAGCTCAAACACTCCAGACTCCAGCATGTCTGGGGCAAAGAGACGGCCACTCAGGTCTGAACAGCAGTGAGAGCTTCTTACTGTAAGCCTCCTGTGAAAACCCATCACGTGCTTGTACTCGGGGACATTTAAATATTGGTCCAATCAAAGAATGAATATTAGGCCGTCTCTGGGCTCAAAGCTTCAAAGCGGCGACTCCTTTAAAAGCCTCGATAAAAATTAAAAAGCAAGCCGACAGCAGATTTCATTCATTTCTTTGTCTTTGTCTTTGTTAAAGGTCCGTGATGTCACACGAACCTAACGACCTGTTTAGTTTACCTTAAAAGCACGGTAAGAAAGAGTAGCCGCGGCTCTGATCGCGACCAAGTCTTAGTAAGCGATGTCTCATTAAAATGCAGACACATGAGTATGCTAATTTTACCCTACATCCTAGAGAAGTAAAAAGACAACAAAAAAAAGGGGGCTTCATTAAAGAGACCATGCATTATTCAGAGAGCAGCGGGCCAGAGGAATGGCTTTAGGCCAATTACACACTGCTGGAATCTTCCCCCTGTGTGGCTCCTCCGCTCTCTGGCCGTATCTCCTTCTATACAGTATATAGGTGCGCATATATTCCTCCCTGTATGCAAGAAACGCTTCAAAAACAGCCATTAGAGTTAAAGCAGTATCGTAAAAAAACATCACTGCCGCCCCACCTGCAAAAAATGGACACAGATTTCAACGAGTCACCTCTCAGCTAAGTACTGAACATTAAAAGCTTCCCTTAGATAGATACGGTGCAGATATGAGCCGAGGTGAATGTAAATAAAAGACTGAACCGCAGGAGTAAAAATGTGAGGATGAAAACAGAATGACGGGAGCGTATTAGTGATTAAGCAGAGTTGCATGGAGGTAGCCTCGGGGCATGATGGATGACCTATTTCTGGTAACAGCGAGACTCCTCGTATCAGTCGACTCAGGCCAACTGGATACACACTGCTACACACGCACACACAAACACACAAGTGCACGCCCACACACTCAGAGTGAAAGCTACAGAAACCAAACTGAATACAAAACAATGACCCAAGCCTGTTTCCCCTCAAAGCTTCTTTAATACTCATACTCTGACTGCTTTCAGTATGATTCTGTACATTCTAAAGCTCCACAAAAGGTTTTATTTGTGAATCCACCAAACGCCTCGCATCCGCACACACTCTGGGGCGAGATACTGAGGAGCCAGGAGGTAAGGAAGGAGGGGAGTTGATGGCTACTGGACAGCGATGCCAGATCAGATCATGCAGCAGTACACAGCTGCTACCGCACTGTTTAATAATGCTGCAGCATAGGGAAGGGTGTGTGTGTGTGTGTGTGTGTGTGTGTGTGTGTGTGTGTGTGTGTGTGTGTGTGTGTGTGTGTGTGTGTGTGTGTGTGTGTGTGTGTGTGTGTGGACAGAGAGTGAGAGGGGAAGTGATGTGGCAAGAGTCTGTCCTTCTGTCAGTCATCCTGTCACAAGACTTGCACAGTGAGCCTCAGTGGTCCATAGCACGTGTGTGTGTGTGTGTGTGTGTGTGTGTGTGTGTGTGTGTGTGTGTGTGTGTGTGTGTGGTGTGTGTGTGTGTGTGAGAGTCTGTGAGTGTGTGTGTGTGTGTGTGTGATAAGGGGTTTATTTGCATGCTGGCTGTACTGTGAAGGTAATTCAACATGCATCAAGCAGAAACAGTTTTAGCCGTCTCCTTCACTTTAGGCAGATTCTTCCAGTGTCTCATCCCTGTTTCCAGTTCCCATTTAATTGTCCCGACAAAACTAACTGTGTGCATGTGTGCATGTATGTGTGTGTCTATGTGTGTGTGTCTGCTGGTGTGTGTCTGGCCTGGGCCTGCTCCTGGGCCTGCTCAGTAATGAGAGCAGACAGTGCATCAGCAACAGAACCCCAGACCTGTCTGCCATACTGGAGATGTATGGGGCGACCACGCATCTGAACCCTGCTCTGACACACACACACGCACACAGACACACAAACACACTCGCACCCAAAACACTCACACACGTGTATGCATAAATGCATGTATGCTGGCTCACACGCACGCCAACACACAGACTGACAGCCCCCCTGGGACAGAGGGAGAAGGGCAGATGAGGACATCTCGCCAGAGGTCACATAACACATCAGGCACAAACAAACACACACCAGTGCACACAAACGGACACAAACACACACAGACACACACCCATGAACGTTTGTACCACCTGTTTTTATGCAGAGTTTGGCTTTGTGCATAAAACAATCAGAAGGGAAATGTCAGAAATGGAGAAAACACAGTGAAATGTTCCAGATACTGGCGTGTAAACGTGATAAAGGCTGATGGAAACAGAATTTTCAAATCATGCTGCTGGGATTACATGCGCTTGTTCTTCTTTATGTTTTATTTTTGGCTGCGCGCACACAATGCTGCTTTATTGGTGCACCCACCATCACATGCCTCTGCTCCACCAGAAAGCCCAGAACAATAACAACAAACGGGCAGCATAAAAATCAAACTCATCCATGAAAACAACATTAAAGCTGGGCTTGGATGGGAAGCAGCAAAGGCGCCGTTTAGCCGAGTTACAGGTGTGTGTGCTGTTATTAGGTTTTATCTCTTCCTACCATCTTGAGAATATTTGCAGAAAAACCTGTTCATGAAAACACACACACACACATAATTCACACACAGGTTTGCTTCAGGTACTTCTTTAGAATTCCTGTTAAAATCGGATGTATATTTGGATGGAGACTTATCTATGATCTCTTTCTCTCTCACACACACACACGCACAGACACACACACACACACACACACACACACACACACACACACACACACACACACACACACACACACACTAATGGAGCTGTGTATCCACTAACATGGTGGCTTAATTGTCTGGGCAGGAGTGTCCAGAGCATCGACTCCTGCCAAATAGTTGCCTGTAAACCTCGGCAGTGTCCCCAAAAGACTCAATACACACAGGAAACTCCCGCACACCTGCATGGTATTTGTGTACACACACACACACTGTAGTGACAAAGAGGTACAGGTTGAATCAATAGTGTAAATGTGTCTTTGAAATCTGTGTTTCTGAACTCCTTCTGATGTACAACAAGTATGTCACTGTAAAAAAGTAAATTGTGCTCCAACCTCCAGGCTGCTGTAACTTCAATTAACGCTCAGGAAATCGCCGCCGTCCTGGTTTCACAGATAAAACCGCAGAGGAGCGAATTCCTTCTCCTATCCTCCCTTCCAGGCAGTTGCCAGCCAAAATCTGGACCGACGATTAAGTGGGATTATGTGGCCTATAGTCTGGTTTAGCGACAACCGTGTCCCACGCACAAAGCCCGTGAGCGTGTGTGTGTGTGTGTGTGTGCGGGAGAGAGTAACTGTGAGAGAGAGGGAGACACGGAGAGGAAAGCAGAGCAGAGGAGAGCGCGCTTTTGTTCCAACTGAGCCCCTAATTAGCCAGGCTAATTGAGCTGTTAATTGATCTGTTGTCTTAATTAAACATCTCCTGACGCTTCTTTGCTCCTTGTAGTTGGGGATCTGAGGGATATGCATGTGTGTGCACGTGTGTGTGCGTGCACGTGTGTGTGTGTGCATGTGTGTGTGTGTGTTTTGCACGGTAGCGCGGAACATGGAGGTAGCAGGCCCAAACAGATGATGATAATCTGACTGAGCTGACGTCTCCATTAAGACTTTTACTTTGGGGCTGGAGCGTCGTTATAGATTAGTTTGGGGGTAAAACGCATTTAAAGTGGAATCAGATGACGTTAATCAATGCAAGATGCAGCTCTGATAAAACTGCCAATTCTTCTCAAAATCTGTTTGAGTGACAGGTGAGGACTTTAATCGCTCACCCAACTAAGTCAAACGGTTAGAAAAACACAGCGATCTGTTTCTTTGTAAATGCTTCGCGCTGAATCTTAACTCACCTTTATCGTTCCATCTGGAGGCGAGCGACGCAGGCCAGAATGAAATTTCCCTACATTAAAACCGCAACGCATCAAAATTAAAACATCACGCCGTCTTGTCAGAGGGAGAGAGAGGGAGAGAGAGGTAGAGAGAGGGAGGGAGGGAGAGAGAGAGAGGGCCGGGAGCAGCTCAGTGGAAAAAGATGCGTTCACTGAACCGCCTTCAGTACCGTTTCATTTCTCTCCGAAGCTCTAATTGCTCATACAATCATGAAGGGGGGGGACGTCGGGGAGGGGCGGGCAAAAAAGTAAAGTCACCTGTCTCAGTTGTCTGTCTTCCAGGCGTCTCTGCTCCTGCTGCCGTCAGAAACTCTCCTCACCTGCACAAAGAAAAAGTCTCTGATCAATGTAAACATTATACATACATACGGCATCACACGTCACAAAACAATGGGAGTTTGTTCAAAACGTCCAACCAGCAAGGGGCTGAAAACACTTAAGGCTCAGAAATTATCAATCACCCATCCTAGTTTTGCATGTAGAAATATCAAAACTCTTCCAAAGTTTTACTTTTTAATCAGGTGACATTTTGTCCAGCAGCTCCCACACGACCGTCTGGATTTCCTCCCGTTCCCCCATTTTGTCCTAAAGCAACTCTTCAACCTTCCAACTGCCACCTTCATCCTCCTCCTCTTCCACCTCCTCCTCTTCCTCGTTCCATCACCCTCTCCTAGTTGCCCTCTCATCCCTCCTGCCTCCCCATTGATTCCGCCTTCACCTCTGGAGTGACGCTCGCTCGTTCCCTCTAAACCCACAAACACACCAATATGCAAATGCCTGAAACATACGGCGGTGTTCTGCATTGCGTTTGTTTGTGTAGGTGTATCAGCGCGTGTCTGTGTTTGTTCATATCCAGGAGGAGGAAGCAAAGAGAAGACGCTAACTTTATCATCTGCTCGGAGGGGCGGCGGCAGATGGCACTTCTTGGGGGTTGCGACACCGCTGTTTTTCCCGAGCCCGGCTGGGGAACGCGTGAAAAGGCGATGCTTTGTCGGGCTGACGGGTGTCAACGAGGACGTGATGAAGTAAGACCAGTGGCGTGAGGGAGAGAAGGGACGGTGGTGAAACTCTCATATATACACACTCCGGGAATGATTAATTGAGTATGGTAATGTTTAACCGCCATGCGAGTGATTTCCTCTTCCCGGGAATGTCGTGCAGCTCAACAGCAATGCTTGACTGAGACGACCCCTGTGCTCCGCAGGGGGGGGCAAACACTCGGGTGGAGATAGAGCAAAAAAACAACAACAACTACACACACACACTCAGTTGGACTGAAAGCATTAAAGCTAAGAAGATGAATTCATGCGGTTGACGAAAAACAAATCCATTATGATGGTTTGGACCCGGAAAGATGGAAAGTGATGAGCTTCAGTCCCATTTGCGACAGGAACATTGTCTTATTATCAATGTGCCGTCGCCTCCGCCCAGGCTTTCAATAACCAAACAAGCCGAGCGCACCGTGGCAGATGTCACGGCCATACTCGGTGGACTATTTAAGAGGTTACCATGGCAGCACAGGGTGGTCAGACACTGACAAATCTATTATTGCTACAACCACTGTACGGCATGTTGAAGACGCTCTGTGAATGTTGATGTGCAGCCAAGGGATAGAATCACAAAATACAAGACACACACACACAATCTAACACACACACTCTTCTGTGAGGTCCTCAGTTGTTAAATCAAGGCTCCGGAGACACACAGACGTGCGGTTTTTGGTGATCAGGGCCCAAGAGGTGAACTTTGTCTTTGGCACTATCATGACAATTTTTCATTCTTATTTTGTCTTTGTCAAGCAATAAAAATATTCTATGTATTATGTCAGACTTCCATTAGTGTTGTGCCAGAGGTCATAGGTCACGGTCACAGCCACAGAGAGTTAGAGAGACAGAGAGAGGGAGAGAGGGAGGAAGACTGCCCGGCAACAGCATCTACTACACTTCATCAGCAGCCAAGCTCTCACTGCACCGTCTGCATTAGATATGACCACAAACGCATCGCGCTGCCTTCTGGTTTACATCTGAGACATTACAGATATCAAACTGTCTGTAATATTTCTTCATGTCAGGTTATTTACTGTGGCTCTGCTGTCCAGGCTAGTTAATCCCTCCGTCTTACTGTGTGAAAAGTAGCGACCGGGCCAAGTGTTCCAGCTTGATATCAGTTGTCCTCTGGTGTCGGGGGCAGGAGGGGTCGGGCTCAGAAATTCTTCACACTTAACGTAAACCGATGAATTTTGCAGGAGGAGGGAAGCGTGCGCCTCTGGAACACATTATGTGTAAAGCTTGCTAAAAGGTTTTCCAGTTATTTTTCCTCCTGCTTCCCCCCCCCACTGGTGTGATACTGTGCACATGAACGAGGGAGTCGGAAAGAGAAGACAAAGATTAGATTAGAAGGAGGGGAGACGAAGGCGGGCAGTTAATGGAGCAGTGATTGACCAGTACATTAAGGTGTAAGGTCGCTGGGAGTTCAAGCTTAGCCAGAAGGTATCAGAGGTGTCACCCATGGCAACATACTGCTGTGTACATGCTGAGTGTTTAAGCTGATTGCAATGCACAGTGAGGTGTGTCTCACAGGTGTCTGTGTGGGTGTACAGTCTATAGGTGTGTGTGTGTGTGTGTGTGTGTGTGTGTGTGTGTGTGTGTGTGTGTGTGTCCGGTGCTGATCCAGCTTGTGGCGGGCGGAGCCGGTGCTGGGCCACATGGCCGGCTATAGCTGGCGAGTGGGCGGCAGGAGGTGGAGTAAGTAGGAAGTCATTATTACACTTCCTGCAGCTGCTTTACACCTACTGACCACATGGACAGACTGGAATAAATTCACTAATGCACCCGATATTAACAGGTGTTCCTCTCCACAAGCACACACACACTCACACACACACGTGCCTGTACTTTGTACCACACGCCTTTTTTTCTAAGAACTATTTCTGAGTTTGCAGGAGGAAATATCCCAAATTACATCCGCTCGCTCAGATGAGCCATTGAACTCAGAATGGGAAAGTCCATTAGACTCCAGAACAGAAGGAAACAAGTCCAAAACAAGCGTGTATATGTGGGTGGAGTGTGTGTGCGTGCATATGTATACATGCGTATGTGTATGCAGTCATGGCTGCGTGCCTGTATGCGTCTGCTTGTGACTGAGTCAGGGTGCACTTCTCTGTTTGAGGGAAACTTTGACAGTCTGGTGTCTTTGTTCTAAAGTTCAGACGGGGAAGCAGATGGCTCTTCTCAGTGTGACTTAGCGAGCTAGCCGAGCTGTGCAGAGCAACTTCACCGCTTCTGCTGGTAGACATTGATGTTGCTTTGTACCTTAGAAGGCAGCAGCCAAGATCGGACAGCTAGCGGCTCAAACCGAGGAGGGGAGCGACGTTTGGGACGGGAAATGAGATTTTAGTTTTTCTACCAAGACAAACTCACATTTGCAGGCATCAAATACGACGTCTACCAAGAGTTTGTGAGTTTATTTCACCACAACTGCAAAGCTTTTAATCATTATTCTGTCCTGGATCATGTGTTAAAGACACATGACAGCCATCGTAGCAGACAGCGCTGTGAGGTAAACAGTAACTTTGGCACCATAATAAAAACAATAAAACTCCATCAAGAAAAGTAGTGGAATTTTACAGCTTCTGGGATTCGTAGAGAAATTCCAGTTAATTGCATTATTTATTGCCTTTTCTCTCTTAAAATGCTGCTTCACTGACTAATCTAATGCAAATGTAACTCCCCACAGAACCTGAAACTTCTCGTGTCTCTATTTGAACTAAAGACTGAGCCTGAGGGCGTTCTCGGTTAAAGCCTTGTGACCCTGATCAGCTGATTCATTACCACAACAAACGCACCGTTTACAAATAAAACACTCCTGCCACTAAAGTCCAGATCTCGCTCCCTCTCTCCCTCTCTCTCTCCCCCCCCCCCCCCCCCCCCCCCTCTCTCTCTCTCCCCTCCTCTCTTCACAAGACGTTTGGTCTTTAATGTATTTCAGAGAACATCTGCTAACTATCACTGAACCTCATGGGATTTCCATTTAGCCCAGTTAATTACTCTATCAAGCCAGGTTCATTATCATATTCCTCCTTATAAAAAAAAAAAATGCACCCGACACTGTGTGTGACTATGTGTGCATAGGTGTAGGGGGTGAGCGTGTAAGCGAGGTGTGCACACGCTTCCCGCAGCATGTGTGCTTGTATGTGCGCGGCTCCATCTTAAACACATTCCTAATTGCGAGTGGTTGAGCCATAATACGCGTGTTAATGAAGCAGAGCCGTCTATAGGAGCCGGCTCTGGAAGTCAAGTAGGGAATCTGTTAGTTTGCCTCTCCAGGGAGGACAGTGAGCCCGTATTAATCTTGATGAACAGCAGCCTCGTGACTTCTGCTTGTCTGTGTCGTTCCCTACAGAGGTTAGTCCAGGTGACTAATGGCACAGCCTCTCTATGTCATGGGAATACAGTATTAGTTTCATATCACACATACCTTTAGAAAGTATTGCTGCTTTAATGACTTAAGTTCATTTTGTTGACTTGAGTATTCCAGATAAGGAAGCAAAGTGGATCGACTGCATGCATGGTAACACTTTGGATCAATCTCATCTCTTTTTGTTTGTATATGTTCTACCTGCACACTCACAGGGAAGTGACATCACACCCACATCTATATATACTCCCAAGGGATGTATACAGTATGTCAGGTCTCATGTTTTAACAGTGTAAGCGAGGTTCTGGTGTCTTTTGTGGCACATCGTGGCCATGAAAGGAGAATCTCACACTGTCAAACTGGATGAAAGGTGAGTTGTAATTGTAGTTTGGTGATAGAATGACACAGGCCAGAGGAAACGGAAGAAGCAGCTGGATCTATTTTCATTATTTGGTGCGACTTTGTTGACGGACCTGTTTCTGTATGAGACCTGAGGCTGGCAGAGGAATGACAGGAGTGTGTGAGAGCGAAGGAGACAGAAAGAAATATAATAATACTTATAATATTAATAATTATAATAATTTTCAGGCGACTAAAACCTATGAGCTGGAGGTTTGGCAGGATCTTTCTCAGGCTTAAATAACTTCAAAACAGTGGTATAGAATTCATTTTACAATCACAATAATCAGCCATTACACACTGGCTCTTATCAGATATGAAGTACGTGCTCCTTCCTCTCTAAGGTGTATTAACACATTCTATCATCAGTTGTTATTCATTCTATTATATAAGTAAGCAGATCAAACAAAGCCATGTCATATCAGTCTGAAGGAAACACCTACAATGTTGTGTTTACCAGTGCATCCAGATATACTTACTCTATATAAAGGTGTTCACCGAGTGCAGTGCAGTGAAATGTACCCTTTGATGAGATTAGCTGAGTGGTGTACTTGAAATAACCTTTCATGCGCTGCCATTATTGTATTAATCTATTCTAAAACAATTTGGTTGAATTAATTAGGCCCTACATATTTCAGCAAGACTCACAGGCTGCCTGGAAACAGATGGCTGTGAGGGCGAGCTACTCACCAGCGGATGTGTATGGCTGAAGAGCAGCAGAGAGGGAAGAGAAATGGGAATGATAAAGAGAGGAGAGAAGTCGTTTGAAAAGGATGGGAGGAGGAAGGAAGGGAAGCTGTCATTAACACCTTTGTATTATTTACCCCAGACTGAACACAGGGAGGAAATTAAGGTTCCATGCGAAGGGAAAGTTGCGAGGAAGCGTCTCGGGTCCTAACGCCGCTCACTTCCTCCGACTGCCGAGAGGAGATTGGTAGCTTAACAACAGTTGGGTAAAGAAGGCTATTATCTCAATCCTACAGTGTTCTGGATGGGTTCAACCTTGAACAGCTTGTAGATGATGAGCCTATCCATATGGTGCTCAAATCGCTCAGCGTTTCCTAAGCCATTAACCTTCAGGACACCTTGCACTCCTCCTCCACTTTGACTGACAGCTCTACATCAATTTAATGAAACATATCCTCTATTGGAAAAAAGTTTCAAAAAGGTGCAGAGAGCCGTGGACCCAAACCGCCATACTGGAGGTCACGATGTGGAGCAGAAACAAAAGGAAAAGCAGATGAATTGCGGCTCCTTCTTATGTTTTATGTGGCAGAGACGCACAGCTCAGGCAGAAGCTGAGGGGCTGTGTAACAATGCGGCACTGCAATGGACGCCGAAGACGCTTTACAGTCTGAGGAGTGTGGATTTAAGAGCAGAGTGCTAAAGTGCCAAGGCATTTACAAGCCGCTGCCACATCATGAAGGACGAGCTAATGGGTAGCAGAGAGGAGATGGATCATAATGCACATTGTGGCCCAAGTCCAGGCAAGTCTCCACTTTTTAACTAGAATCTCAACCTTGCTGATGAGGATGACCTCCGAAAGTGAAGACGACAAGAAAGAGAAAGTGAGAGAGTGAAGGCAGGGGGAGGGGAGGGGAGATGAACACAGAGAGAGAAAGAGAGGGGGAGAGAGAGAGGAAGAAAGATGAGAGGGAGGTTCTCAGGGTGGGCTAATGTTGAGTGCTCAGCTCACTCCAAACCCACGTCAACTCTTGTTTCAAGGCTGGAGCTAATGGACATGAAACCTCTGGCACCGTCTGCAGAGCCGGGAAATTAAAGTTTTCCAACTCCTGACTTGGCAGGCGGCGCTGCAAACGATACCTTTCACCTGAGAGAGAAAGAGAGGGAGGGAGAGAGAAGAGGGAGAGACATTGCAGTGAGAGTGATGTCACTGCTCTCTCTCTCTCTCTCTCTCTCGCTCTGTGTTCCTCTCAAGCCGTTTCAGGAACAGCTTGAGCTTTAAACACAACACAGGAGCAAAATACAGAGGGTGTGAACCAAGTGCCAGCCTCCGTCTATTGTATATTTCCATGACACACGCTGATAAACTACGAATTACCATCCGGTATTACCCCCACTGCTGTCTCTTTCCCTGGTATAACTGGCATGGCGGGCTGCGCCCCGTGCCAGTATGTCCTCTATGACTGCATCACAACAGTTTAAACTAACATGGGCGTCCTGCTGCCCAACACTAATCGGACAGAGTGATCCCTCGTGCCCACTTTTATTACCTTGTTGACACCAGCTGCTAGTTTTAAGCACTTTTAAATGCTGAGTCTGAGTGGTGGCTCAAATCACAGAATTAATGCTGTTATTCCAGCCCAGCTTTCTTTTTGGCAGTGCTTTTAAGCCCCAGACTTAACAACAAGCCTGGGTTTTATGCATTCAGACAGCTGGTGGGAATAAGGCAGTTGCCAGTGGCGTAAAATACTGCGAGCGTGCACGTGTGTGTGTGTGTGTGTGTGTGTGTGTGTGTGTGTGTGTGTGTGTGTGTGTATCCGTGTGGCTTCGCGTGTGGGAGGGCATCTGAATATTCTTTAAAAGTTGCTTGTCTGCAGTCCAAATATTAAAATTGCACATTTGTCATATTGGTCAGCCGTTGTAAACAAGGATTTATCTCTCATACTCGTATTTGGCATTAATAAAGGTGATTAAAATTCGGTGGAAATGTGACATACTGGAAACCAAATGTTGCCGATTCCTCCTTCCTCTTCACCAGTTTGACACTCAACTTCCACTCTCTCTACACTGGCACGCTTCATTACTACTATGCCTGTGTGAAGTCACTTCTCACACACAGGCACGCGCGCACACACACACCAGCGCAACCACACTCATTCCCGTGTGTCTCCCCTAACACACACCACACGCGCACACACACACTTTCCCTCATTTCACACACAAACACACACTAAGCAATGCTATCTAGCAGCTGTACCTCTCCTTATGTGCAGAGAGTGTTGATCCCAGTTCTTCTCTCACACACACTGAACATATGTCAGTCAGAAACAAGGCAGACTCTGTATTCCTTCCTCTGAATAAAAAGTTTGCTTCTCTCATCCTACAGCACTTCTAATGTCTTGTTAGACTCTTATAGAGAGACCGGAAGCAATATGGAGAGGTGACCTTGTGTGCGTGCGTGCATACTTCTGTGCGAGTGTGCGTGAGCGTGTGCAAACCTGTGTGTGATTACAAAGGGAGGATCTGAGACGCCTTAGGTAAAACAAATACAGACTTCGATAGATGCCAGCAGCACCTGTCTGATTTACATTTCCTAATTGCAAATGAATTACCAAAGAAACATTTCACCAACGCTGACAGGCAGCGCGACACACAGCGAGTTCTACCTGAAGGAGAAAGTGTTCTCGCAGAAATATTTATACTAGCTTAGAAAACTTCCGTGTGAATTTAAAGTTGACTTAGATGCGTAGGACTACAAATGTATGTTCAATACATTAGCAATATAGAGGTTATGGATGAGCGATGTTAGCCGCAGAGCTGTTACATCAGCATTACCACGCACTCTCCATCAAACCTCACTGTGACTTTGGCAGGCAATTAGTTACATTAAGTTCCATAAAGTATGAAAAGTAGACGAGTGTGTGTTTATGTTTCTCAAAGATAAACTATCATTACTGAAGCATTTCTTTTTACATCAATCTGCGCTCCAAATGAAGATGGACAAATGAGGGTGTGTGGTCTGGTGTGAGCTCGTCAGAGGCCCAGACCAGACAAGCCTTTGAGTTCTCACATATACTTGAGTGTACGGCCAAAAATACATGTGTTTTGTCATTTAAATGTAAGTTTCTTGTCTGGGCCACTTTACCACCTTCCAAATGTAATCAAAAACCTTTTCAAGTAATCTTGAACCCAAACAACAGAGGAAAACACGAGAACAGTTTGTGTCTATGTGATGTAATTCTATATGAAACGCTAAATACATTAAAGTCTGAAACTACAGTATGCAGTAATGTCACATATACTTGTTTTGGTATCAATATACTGATTAAACGTATTGAATACAATATCTGCAAAATCTCTGTATCATAAAATATAATAGATAAAAGCCTTCTCGAGTCAAAAGTTGAAACAACCTGAGGGAAGCGCTGTTGAAAAGGGAATGAGTCACCCTGAAGTCTTGGATTCAACTCAAGTGCCACCTTCCCATCGTCTCCTGCCATCTGAGGTGAGAAGCAGTCCTGAGGGTCCAGAACGGGTCTGACAGGTCTAAGCTGACAATCTAACCACCCCAAGGCCCCGAACCCTGACGCCGCAACAATAACAGCACACAGCACCTGTCCTGATGATGTCATGCTCTCACTGGTATCCCATACTCTTTGCCTGAAGCAACATTCAATTCTTAACCTTTCCACCCCCCTCCATCACCTCTCCTTGCCTTTCCTGAAATGATAGACTTCCTGTTCCTATTGTTCAACACTCCTCTCAAACAGACCTCAAAATTTATTTCCAACGTCCCATACTACTAAACTGTCAGAGGAAAAGGCTTTATGTTGTATCTTTTGTCAGTCATTGTACGGTGGGAGGGCCGGGCTCCTGCCTGTCTGACAAATGACCCAACGACTGTTTCATAAAACCACAACAAGAGTTTGTCATTCACTTAGAGATACCACTGATGAATGACAACGAAGGTGTAGGGGTCAAAGGGATCATGTAACACTCAGCAAATATAGTGTATATATGAGCAAACAGGGCCCCTGACAGGTGTGTGTTCAGGTTTTCAGACAATAGCTACAAATGTAACGTCTCTACTGAGGGTTTGAAAAACGTCACGCCAACCTGCCATGATCAGAGCAAAGAAGACTACAGCCTTACCAGCAAGTAGAGCCCCAATGTTGTTATCAGACGTGCCACTAAAGCTCCCATTTTGCCATGTTTGTTTGTTGAATCCACATGGTCAGATACTGTAGCTCGGATCGATTTGATTGGCTGTTCAAACTCAAGTCCAGATGCTGTGATTGGCCAGTCTGAGGTCAGGTCTATAGTGTGTGTGTGTGTGTGTGTGTGTGTGTGTGTGTGTGTGTGTGTGTGTGTGTGTGTGTGTGTGTGTGTGTGTGTGTGTGTGTGTGTGTGTGCTTGTCCTCACTTGATGGCGTGAATGTATCCAGACATGTGTGAACAAAACATGGAGATAATTGTATATTGTATCATTTTAATTTCATTTCATTTTACCACAATGGGTCGGTGATCAGAGCAAAGTATATTGGTCGTGGAGAGCAAGTCGTCTTTGATTAGGTGGAAAGTGCTGCCACCAATGAGAACAATGACACCACACACACACACATACACACACACAAGCACACACAGAGCTCAGGCAGCGGGAAACAAGAGAGGAGCAGCTGTGAGTTGCACTCATCAGTTCAGATTGAGGGAGACACAGGCAGGCTGGTAAACAGACACAGATGTACAGAGCTGAGCAGAACAGAGAGTGGGAGAAAGAGGAAGGTCACCCTTTCACAATGGGAAGGTAGCGACAAAGTCAACAACACTCGCTGCGTGACTAAAGCTACTGTAAAAAAGAAAACTGTTAGGTCAAAATGTGAAATAGCTCATTTGTTGTCCTGTTCTTTTATTGAGAATATTGCATAATAAAGAAGAAATAATTAGAATTTCAGAACTTGCAGAGTCTCTAATTACCAATAACTTAATCTCTTACGTCACTCATCAAGGGAGAACCTGTGGAATTTCACCTGTAAAGACCTTCTCCTGTAACACACACACACACACCTAACAAAGAGTGATTCTGGCGTAGCTTTGTGAGCGCGGAGGCCATGTTGCCTCCCCAGAGGGTGACGCCCCACCCCAGAGCTCAATCCTGTCACTTCTCACTGTCTCAGTTTCCTTTTCAATCTCACATGTTCCTCTTTTGTTCCCGCTCATTCCCAGAGTCTTCCCCCCGCCCGGGGTCACCAATAACACCGGTCCCACTTTGAGACACTTTAAAAATGGAGCAGCCAGGTGATGTAATGAGCAGAGGGACCAACATTTGAGAAGAAAACAAGATCGAGCCACTTGAAAGGAGAAAATCATCTGGATCGGATCCAAGATGATTTTGGACGCTGATTAACCAGAGATGACATGACCTGACCATGATGCTTTGCAATTACAATGCTCTCCATGGCGTGTTTGCTTTTCCTCTGTCTCTCAGCGGTCTCACCTCTGATTTAACATGAATAAACAGCGCTCACCCAGACAGCGAGACATCCTGTGGTGAAGAATGCAAAGGAGAAAACACTGAACACGTGAACTGGAGAGCTGGGGAGCTGCTTGTTTACATTTGCTGCTGATTTACCTATTTGCCACAACCGCTACACTGCAACAGTTACAAATATTTACCCCAAGTACTTAAGACTGCATCCACCCAGCCTGCAACAGTTACACTTTTGTTTTTACAGTGTTTACTTGCAGTATTTGTTCTACTTGAACACTTGAACACATTTCCAGTGAAGGCTGCAGGCTACAGTAATGCCTAACCGGAATGAGGTAAACATTTACCTGCAAAACTGATCACACATTAATGACTGATCTCCACCTGCAATTCTTGACTTAACATGCTAAAACATTGTCCAGGTGTGTTGTGTGTGTGTGACTGTATGCACACAAGCAAGCTTGTTTGTAGCCCGCAGGAGGTAGAAGTGAAAGACCACCAACTGAACAACTACCCAGGTGGTGAAATCAAAGAGAACACACGTTAGTCCAGCAACTGTTATCCTCAAAGAAACAAACTAAAACTTCAGGGGTTTGAATTTTTGTTACTTTTTTTCCCTGACAGCTGCTGTAGAGGACCTGTTTGAAGAAAATTGATTTGGGCCTCCGGATGTAATGAAGACGTCCACATACAAAATGCTTCTTCCACTTTGTATTTAGAGGGAAAATTGCATTTCTGACTTATGGTCTCATCGCATTGTAAGAATTTATTAGATTCCTGTTATCACATTCTGCAGGAGGAATAAAAGAGTTGAGCGAGTCGGCTGAGAGGTGAAACCCTTTTCTTTACAGCATCACCTTGAAAAACCAAACATTGCACTGAGACTTTGGAAGACCCAGGACATATTCTCATTTAGCAGCTCCTCTGTTGTGGGATGTCATGGCTATTAATTCTATCTGAGCTTCATTAATCCACATTTTTCCATCCACCCCCCTCTCCTTAATCATCATTTCAGCCTTTGCCAACATGGCCTCTGGTGGCCAAATACTGCTCAGGTCACAATGTGTTCCCCCAGCATTCAGGGAGTAAATGCACACACACACACACACACACACACACACATACACATACACACAGCACCCCGCTGATGAAACAGATCATTCATCTCAATCACACGAGTCCCGTCCCCGCATATGGACGCTCACACGTTACTGTATATACCAATCAGTCTTTGAGCTTCTTCGTTTTCCAAGCGTTCCGATGTGGCGGCGCCACTCTGGAGTGATACCTGATTCGTGAAGAAGCTGAAGGTCAGTCAGAAATGAGGAGGGACCAGAGGGGAGCGGTTGGAATAAACCCACAGCGGCAATTGAGAGGTGATGAAAGAACTGACGACTATCAAGACAGTCTTAGCACAGCCCAGTCCAGGTGGGCAATTGGTTGGAAACCGTTCATTGTTCCAGCAGATCTGAGCTGTTTGTCGTTATCTGAATACCAAATGGATCCAATTTGCAGCGTGAGGGGGGTGGGGGGGTGAAGAAACACCACGGAAGGGGCCAACACACACAATGGAAACTGGAGAGGGTAATCTGATGGAAATCTCTGAATGTTCCTCTCCCTGTTCACTAAAGGTTACCACGCTTAACTGCCTGCCTGCCTGCCTGCCTGCCTGCCTGCCTGCCTGCCTGCCTGCCTGCCTGCCTGCCTGCCTGCCTGTTTGCTTGTTATGCATTCAGAGGGGGGTGGATACACAGGTAAACAGGAGGGAACGGGCCTGTGCATGAAGAACACAGGCAAAGTTAATCAAGATGGCGGGTTGTTATTTTATCAAATTTAAATGCAAATTGTAAAATCAGGGTTTGTTTGTTTTCCCCCCTTCAGCAGCGTCCATGCAGGAGGAGATGTCCCAACTCCTGCTGACTGCTCAGTCAAGGTCATCCACCTTGAACTGTGACCTATTGACCCCTTGGCAGCGGTGCATGTCTAGAATGACTCAGGCTAATTCTCCCCTCAGATGCACACACACACACACACACACACACACACACACTCACACTTGCCATCGCTCAATGACCCACCTCAGAGCCCACCAGCACAAGCAAATCATCCCACCATACTGTTCGCGCTCATATAAAACCCATTTCATCTTTCTAATGCAGATAGCACATAAAGAGAGGAGGCAGTGGAGAGGGAAGAGGGGGGAGGGTGTGTGTCTGCATCACAGGACTGTAAGCACACACAATAACCGCTGCCGAGCACAGCCAAAAGCCCTTAGCATTGTGACAGAGCAGATGTTAAGAGTAATGACAGTGGAGATTACCCAATAATTGTGGCAGTGTAAATCATTTCAGAGAAAGGTTGGGGGGGGCGAGGGAGGGGAGTAGAGACGAGAGGGGAGATGGGCCGGGGGTGATGGAAAGAAGTGCAGAACAAAGGAGGATGAAGCGCGGCTGAGGCGAGGAGAACACCTTGTTGTCGCTATGACAATGAAAAAGAGGGACATTTACACACCAGCGCCATTTGGTTTAGCTGGCAGCGCGTCAGCCCGTGGTTGCGTAAAAGAGGGCAGAGGCTTCCAGAAACGCGCCGCTGCCATGGGTTTGTGTTTGTGGTGGTTAATGGTGATTATGACGATGTGCCTGCGAGTGTTATTGTCTGTGTTTGGGAGCTAATAGCTGCCATGGAAGCTGCTGCCCCGAAGCCAGGGACAGAGGACAGAGGACAGGGGGGGGACACAGGAGGAGAGGGGGGAGGAAGTGATGACACGTTTCACCCTAACATCCACCTGCACTGTTCGCCAAAGCACACACGGGTCAACAGTTCAGGGGCCCCCCGACACCCACTTTGATAGGGAGCTGTTTGTGTGTGTGTGTGTGTGTGTGTGCGTGTGTGAGGGTGTGTCTCTGTGCATGCGCCTGTGTGTGTGTACGTGTGTGTGTCCCTTTCACTTGCACCGTTGTCGCCTTGATTGTGTAATAAACTTTATTCAGTTGAGCGTGAATTATTGTTAATTGAACTAAAAAGTAATTTTCTTAATTGAAACAGAGGGGGGAGGGGCAGACCAGATTAACGACGTAGAGGAGTGTTTCTCTCTCTCTCTCTCTCTCACTCTCACTCTCTCTCACACACACACACACCATCTTGAGAATTTTATCTTGTCTAATTTTTCTTCCCATTACAATTCTCCGCATAATTTTCACTCCTCCGTCCAACTGCAGTAAAAAGCCTGTAATCCACTTAGCCTCGTGCCGGCGCCGGAGCCAAGACTTTGATGTCCTGAAACAAAAGTCAAACCTGACACTCGGAGACAGAAAAGCCTTATCTTGCAAAAAGCCCCTGTCCTTATTCGGCCAAATCAGCCTCTTCAAAGTCGTCTCCCCCCTTTATTAATCAGCCTATAGCTCATCAATAACGCGACGCAGGAGGGTGAACAAGTCCACAAAGACAGGGAGAAAGGTTTTGGAATTCTCGCATACCGGAGCTACTGCAGCGCTTCAGGAAACAGCCACATTCCACTAAACACATGTGGAATTAGCAGGCAGGGCAAGAGCTCCTGGTCACCGGCCCAGCCAAATATTATCTCATACGGAACAATATCACCCCTTACACGGCTCTTATTGGCTGAGAGAGGGAGGAAGTGATGTATATTGACTTTTCATTCGTGTCTCGCTGACTCGGCTGAACTCGGGCTGACAAAAGGACCAAACCGCTTCCAGCTGCTTCACCTCCAGAAAACATTCAGCTGAAAATGATTCGGCAGCAAATATGTTTCTGTTCTCTTTGGCCTCAGCAGGAGAATCATGAAGACGTCTAAATGGCCAAATGACAATCACGGTCATATTCATTTAATGTGATGATGATATTCTGTGCAATATAAACAAATGGGGCCTACAAATGAGAACTCGTGCTCGCTTTAATGAGATCCATGTACACAATAAAATAAACATTACCACCGTATTCTTGCTGCCTTCACATGTGACCTCAGCAACGTGAACAATACCGTCCACTTTGTATCTGCAGAGTGTGTCGGAACCATCTCACACCTTGTCAGTCATAAAAGCATTGGGGGAAGGGGGAGGAAGAGGAGGAGGAGGAGGAGGAGGAGGAGGAGGAGGAGCGCCATTACCCCTGTTCTGGACCCGTGTCTTCCCAGGGTGAATAATTACGTCTGACATGTCGTGAATAGGGAGGGACATTATCGCAGTGATCCTCCGTACCCCCTCTGTGTGTTCCTATGCACACATACACACACGCACACACACACACAGCGAACAGACATTAGGGCCCCTCTGAATGATTTAGGGGGCCTGTTAATAATGCAGGGGCTCCTAGAGCTAATTAGGTAAGTAGCAGAGGGCGCCGGCTGTGACGCCTCAGCTCACTGATACGAGCTGTAAAGGAATGAAGAAGCGAGTACACACACACTCACACAGAGTCCAGGTTTATGTTTCACCCCCCCCCCCCCCCCCATACACACACACACAGTGCCTTGCACCCTGCCTCCCAAACCAAATAATAGCCCAGATTATTTTCGAGAGAGATGGATAAAAGTCGCGCTTACAGATAAGTTCCATTATTGATCAGGACGCAAAAATGGAGACCTACAGGAGCTTCACTATCCTGTTTCATTCATGGGCATATATTATGCATTATTAGGCGTATCTAGGAGGGAAATAGGTAACAGGTCTGTGTACTATGGCCCTTAGGTATTTTGACAAGCGATATCAGAGAGGTTGAAAGCTAACAGAGATCTGGGTGCTCCAGGAAAATCAATAGAAAGTGATTATCTTGAGAGGGAACAAGTGGAGAGCCAAGGTGGTCCAGGTCACGTGTACAATACATGTCTCTCTCTCTTTTCTCTGGCTCTCTCTCTCTCTCTCTCTGGCGCCATAGCTGTCAGCCTTGTGAGTGCAGTGTCAGGGTGATTAGAGAGCAGTGCAGCCCCAGACGGAGCGCAGCCGACCTCCAGACAAGCCCTCCAGAGACGCAGCGCCACAACACGCCTCAGCCCAGGGTCAAGCCTCCTTTGTCAGGCTCCCCCGCCGGCAAGATGGGCCTCTTCAGCGCCTGACAGGGGACAACCAGGACCCCATCTTGTGTGAGAGAGTGTAGGGTCAATGATCTGTGAGTCTTCCCTGCTTACTTTTGGCCTCGAAATGTTCCTTTATTAGGCAGAGGAACACTAGATGCTGATCAATAGGCAGGAAATTTCCTAAAGATTCTCATTATTTTTGTATCAGTTATCTATCTATCCATACTGCTGAAAAATAATTGCAATGATTTGAAAGAGTAATTAGGGCTGCAACTGACTAATTTCAAGAAGAATAAGGAGATTCAACTTATGAGGGATGAAGAGAGAAAACAACTGCAAGAAACAACTGCAATTTTACTAAATAAATGATTAAAACAACAGATTTTAACCAATGGCAAATAACGGAATAAATGTTGCCTCGCCCCCAAATTAAAAAAGGCTAAATTAAACTGGAAGTGAAGGACGTCATGATTTAACTTTTTATCCTGCAGGGGAAGTTGTCGGGACATGAACACATAAAATTGTCCACAAGTAGAAACTGCTGGAAAAGTCTGAATAAAATAACAAAAATGTAAATAACATCAATAAACAACTATGAGTATTTTCATTCCAGATCGAGATAAGCATCTTTTTTCAGTCTTTCTATATGATAACGTGCATCTGAGGCATAAATAATCTCCATGAACGAAATCATTTAAAGTCAAATCTGCCTGCAGAATCTGACTGAATCGCTAGGTGGTACAAAGAAAGATTAGATTAGATTATTATGCAAAGAAATGTCACATTATCGGACAAAAATTTGGTCCGGTAAATATAAGATAAACTGGAACATAAATGTCTTTATTTATAGTGTATTTTTAAATGTGAGAAATGGAAAACTATTAAGATCAGAAATCAGTAAAAGATTTTGTTAAAGCTGATTTGTTCTGTCTGTTTTGTTCTGTTCCAATGTGTGTGTGTGTGTGTGTGTGTGTGTGTATGTGTGTGTATGTGTGTGTGTGTGTTAGCTGTGGGGGCATTCGTAAAAAGGCTTCAGCTATATAATCGACTGTTTTCTCCAATCCCTTTTTTCCCTCTTCTCTCCCCTGTAGCACACATTTGTTGACAGATCACTCATTAGTGTGACACAAACTTTCAGCACCGTCTGCAGTTTCTCGGGTTCATCAGCTCTAGCGGCTCAACCCGCCGTTGTCTCCCTCTCAGCATACGGGACATCTATAGCCTGACTGCACCCTACCTGTATGTGATAGGTACGGCCTGGGGGTTGACAGTATCTAATCACAGCCCCAACAGGTGAGGAGTGGAGACTATGCAGACAGCACGGCACCAAATGGAATTCCTCCACTATCATAATGTACATCAAACCACACCAATCCTGTTTCCAGGATTTACAGCGACTCTACACGATTCTCTATCTCACATCGTGCACTGCAGACATCACACTGCAGTGGACTGTCCACCATTCAATAACAAGAGATAAACCTCCTGGATTTATAATGAATGCAATTCGAGAGCAAAAAGCCGTCAGCGTGCAGGTATTCATTGGAGCGTACACAAACACTGTCGCATTAATCCTCCTTCATTTACAAAAGTGATTTTCCTCAGAGTGGTGTTTGAAGTCGTTTGACCTCATCCTCACCTCGACAGAACAGAACCTCGTCAGACATAAAAGCCAACAGAGGGGGCAGGAGAAGCCAAACCTCCCCGGGGGGAAGGAAAGGAAGAGGAGGAGGGAGGAGACGGAGGAGGAGGAGGAGAAGGAGGAGTATGGAGTCACTATCTCCACAAAGCCTTCTTATCCTTTAGATATCAAAGCGCTGCACTCCCAGCATAAAATATAGTCATAGAATGTTATGACTCACTGTGGGGTGAATGAAGGGGACAAGGTAATGCTCTCTGGAGAAAAAGAAAGAAAGAAGGAGAGAGAGAGAAAGAAAGAAAATCCTCATCATCTTGAAGAGGGGGCGAGGGATTTAATGCAGTTTTGGTAACAGCCTGTGAGGGAGCACTGCAGTGTTCTTAAAAGATGTTTTTGATATGATACAAAGAGAGCTTTGTGTGACGCGCCATCCACACCGAGGTGAGCTCAGGGGTGAGCGAGACAGAGGGGACATCACACGAAAACAACTCAGAGCTGCTCTGTTGTCACAGGTCCGTCTCACAGGAGCGGCACCAGATATCTGCCAAAAAGAGGACTGGAAAGAGGACTGGAAGCCTGCCTGTGGTCGCACCGTAGTGAAGTACAACACAAACTCAGTGTCCTAACTTAACATGACAGCAAGTTACTTCTGAGCTGCTGAGAAAGCCGGAGTTAGAGCTCTTCTCCTTTTTTTATTTGCTTTGGGAAGAGGAAGTATTTAGGATGAGGGCCAGATGGGTACACACTGCTATTGTATGTTTGACAGAGAGATGACCTTGTTTGTGTGTGTGTGTGTGTGTGTGTGTGTGTGTGTGTGTGTGTGTGTGTGTGTGTGTGTGTGTGTGTGTGTGTGTGTGTGTGTGTGTGTGTGTGTGTGTGTAATCAGACAGAGAGGGGAGATTAGAGACCAGGCACCTGGCAGGTGGAAACAGTCTGTACTCATCTGATGCCGCCCTGTCCGTCTGCGCAAACGCAAACACACTCACACACACACACACACACACACACACACACACACACACATATATACACACACACAATTTGTAACTTGGTCGTGAGAATGCCGCTCTTTCATTATTACAGTGCAGTGGTTGTATCGGGCTTCTCGGTGGATCACCCTGTACTAAACACAGTGACACAGAAAATTAAATGTGCAACCAAAGTAATTTACGATGAACATCATTGGATCACTGTGCAACCGGAGTTTTGCTCCTTAATTTGGGTGTTAACTATGAGATAGTGTCTCTACAGGCCAGCTTATGCTGTCAGGCTCGCGTATAAATCCTCTCACAACCTCAGCGGCCGTGGCGTCAAACTGGCTCATCTTGGAAATAAGTAGGAGGGAAGAGAATGCAATGTAAACAAAGACAATAAATGAGAAACATGTGGCCTCAATGTGAAAAATGCAACCCACTTACTGGCTAGTTACAAGGGACCGAAAACACAGCGAAAGTATTTTAGGTCATAAACTGCTCGTCTTGTCTGTGTAAACGCTGAAACTTCCCTTTCTGGTCCACTGCTATCTAAGCCTCAAAATGTTCCTCACATACATTTTTCCAAGGAATTAACTTGAGACGGCTCAAGCTTGAATGTCGTGTATCTCCACCCTTCACTCCAGTTGACTCTCCCCATTGAGAACTACCCCAAGTACTACCAATGTGTGAAGGCCTGTTCAAAGATAGTAGTTCAATTGGATCAGATAAAGTTAAAACAAACACAATACTAATTACTAATTAAGTTCTTTAGATTAGAAGTCTATATTTGTAATAGAAGTCTATACTTGTTAATAGAGATTTGATATCAGAGGAGAGAGGAGCGGATTAGAGGGGGTCAAGAGTAGGTGAAGGATGGAGGAGACTGACAAAAGTCATTAAAGAATAAAGGACGAGGAAGAATAGATTGTCAATTAAGAAAGCAACAACAGAGGAGATGATTACATGAAAGGAAATAAGCTGTGAAGAGGAGGTCACAAAAAAGACAAGAAGGAGAGAAGGAGAGAGGTTGCGTGTCTGCATATGTGGTGAAAGCCACTGATGGAGAAGGTAGTAAATGGCTCTGCAGGCTCCTGTCACTCTGGAGGCCAGCGTGGGACAAACAGCAATGATGACAGGGGCACAGACCTGTGTCAAGACTCTGAACCAGGCTGTCAATCAAACCACACTGCCCTATGGGAAGAGGGTCAGCCTTAACCCTGCCAGGAGAGTCAGGAGAAGGAAATTAGACAGGGAGGGGAGTGATGCATCTTAATGGAGCTTTCACAGTGGCTTCCAATGCTTCTCTTTATTAGCGTCATTAGTAAACAGTCTGATGCTAAACCAAAGCATGGCTCTGACGAATGAATTCAATGTCCCTCAGTCTAACCATACAGCAAATTGCAAAACATTCCACAGTTAAGCAGTCCGTAAAAAGCTCCAGTTTTCCACTTTTCATTTGAAAATCTATCCTGGGAAATGAACTATTTGGTGTCCTTCTCCTTAGTTGGCTATATGAACTGTGTGAACTGGTCATTTGACAGCCAAAATCCTCATCTGAGTCATCATCCAGCTATCTAGGTCCATAAACTATCAGCCCTCCTGGGAACGTGGAGGAATTACCAGGGAACCGGGACACAGAACTGGAGAGAGGGACTCTCTCCCACAGTCAGAGCTCGCTGGGTCGCCGGCAATCTGTTCTCAATTAGTGCTTGCTGATTCTCATTGTTGGTTTACCACATCATTTCAAGTAAATGCAACTATAACTTGAAGCCACAATGTTTGGTTTGGCCACAAGGAAATCCATGCTTCTTTGGCTTGATTCGATCATGGCAGCGGCAGCCACTGTTTAAGTCTTCTTATACGTATTTATACCGTATGTATCCTACATTAGTTTTCGTCTCCATTTCAGCAACTAAATGTGTAATACAAAACAGTGGTTAGCCCATCATTACAGTAAAAATGCTGCCCTGGTTCACCCTAATGAAAGTTGGAATAGAAAAGGAGAAACATTGCTTTAGTCTGCACATTCAGCTGTCAAAAAGAAAAAAAAAGTGGTCACCAATCAGTCGTCTTCTGCCAAGGGGCCGTGGCTCTGCTCGTCTTTACACAGGACCATCACAATTACGACATCATCAGCAAACTGGATGACATTCCTCAATTGAGGATTACTTTCAAACTGTGTAGAAATAGACCCAGATAGGATGCAAGGGACCTGTTTACCCAATAACATCTGCAATCTATACCAAAAATTAAATAAGGCAGAAGGCAGATTTTGTTATTGACCATTTGTGTAACCTAAGAGACACAGATGTTGATTATCAGATGGAAAACGTGCTTGAGTTTAAGCCACACGAACCACAGTAACTCCCTCCATATTCAAGGTACTTTCTATATCACTACAGACTGAAAATGAAATGGAAAATACCATTCAGGTTCTCAGGAACATTTTTCAACAATTTTCCCCGTTCTGCAGTTCAGACCAGGACTTCCTCCTTCCTTAGTATGTTTGGGTGATTTACATACCTCACATATAGGTCTGTCTCTGCAACCAATCTGCAAACCTTCACAAACCGTCATATGAATCTCTGTGTTCATCTTCCATTTTATGTTTAAACCTGGGTTAAGTTAAGATTATCTCGCGTCTGCCATACATTGGGGCCTCCCTTTAGTAAATAATAAGTAAAATCACAAGAAAAGCAAACATCCTCCGTTTCAGTTAAGAGATTTATTGCTCTCGGGTTAACTGTTGGGGAAAACATTTCACTATTCATGAGGAATCGCCTCGTTTTGAAAGTAGAGTGATGTAACTTCTCACTGTGTTCGAAAGTTCATCTATAGGATCACATGATTGTGCTGATAGAGTCCAAACTGCCTCTCAGCTGCTCCTCATTCCACAGTGAAACATGTCTGTGCTCCGTTTTTCATCTCAGCTTTTTGGTAAATTGCACGAAAATGAAAAGTGGCATATCAAAGATTGGAGACTTCACACAATTAGGTAATATTGAGGAGAAACAGCTTTGTCTCAAGCAGTATTTGCTCAGAAAAGCTTGATACCAACCTGGGTCTGCTTTTCCTGAGCGAGACCTCTTTTTATAATGACTTCCATCAGTTTTTCAGACATTAATGAAAACCCAATCAGGATCATCTGCTACTCTGTGCTTTTGGCCAACAGAATCTGTCTGGGTACGGACTGTTTTTGTCTTAATTATTGTGTATGTTGTGTATGATTATTATATGCTTATTTCTGTGGCAGCATTCCCAGCACGTACAGCCTGACTTCATCCTCAGATGTGCAACCAAATGTCCCGCTACCAAACAAATCTGTTCCCGAGAAATGCGCAATAACGTCTAAGAATGTTTAAGAAAGCGTCAGGATCCGTATGTGGATCCGTCTCTAAATCTCCGCGACAGCTTTAAGGCGTCACCGTGAAACCGAGCCGTTGATCTTTTTGGGTCCAGCTGTACAGTGTCCCCAAGGTGGTCGGAGGCATGACCTGACACTCAGATGTCCCAGCATGCTCAGCAGATGTGGGTCAACCGACATCTGTTTCTCACCACAGCCTGGACTCAGCTCAGCTCGGCCCGACCCAACCCCGCTGCCATGCTCATCCTAATAACTGCTCCCATAATCACCAGGGATTATTCTAATATTAGTGAGAACACACATTTACACACAAACACACACTCACTGGCTGCTCTGATTAAGGTATAGTGCTCCATATGTTTTTTTTGGAGGGTGTTTGGGGGGGTCAGGGGGTGGATTTGTATGTTTTTAGCGCTTGAGTGAAAAGCCTTGAAAAAGCCAGATTAAAGGACTAAAAAGAGAGACCCTGCATAAATAATATTGGAAAATGGTGGGGGTCAGGTTGGGGTGAGGTGCGTTCTGCCAGCAGAGATGCCCTGACAATGGGCTGAGGCTGCTGAGCGGAGATCTGGTGTTGAAGTTGAGCCTTGAAGAAAGGCAGCGGCGTGCTATTCTATCTCTATTACGGAGGGATTATGAACCGCTGACAGGATGTGTGAATCAAGATGGCACACTCAGCACACAACAAGACGAGAAAGAGACACTGCAGGGGGCTGTCAGGACAGATCCACCGCGGGTTGGGGAGGATTACCATATAATGATGAAAGATGATGAAGACTGATGAATAGATTGCTGCGCTCTGGCTCGGTGGAGGGAAGGCGACGTGCTTCTGTTTCACATGTGGATGCCGACGCTTAGGAGTAATTGCTTCTACTCAGGGTTATCCACGTGTTTGTGCGTTTCCTTCAATGTAAGCAACCTTGCAAGTTCTTGTAATTTGCATTGCACAGCTGTAAACTCGTTACATTTCATGCATTCTTCTGCTACATGTCCTCCTTTTAATGTTGTGTGTGAAATAATCTCTCCCCACTCTTTTTTTTTTTCCTCTAAGAGGTCTATTTGTGGAAGTCATGGCCTGCTGGTGTTTACGAGTCTCACTGGGCCCCTGCTGCTGGTGTTTTTATCTGCACACACACACACACACACACACACACACACACACACACACACACACACACATACACAGTGGGCCCTTACTGCTTACACTCAACTTCATTCTTTGCTGCAGCTGCATCTGTTGTCACCATGGAGACCTTGTTTATTACTTAACCCCTCCTGCTCTCATTCACACACACACACACACACACACACACACACACACACACACACACACACACAATGACAGAGAAATAGGCAGGCTGCGTCTCCCTCTGTGTTTGATTTGGTGTTATAGGACCCATCAGATCACAGCCCCCAGCAAGCCCAGGCCCATATGCAAAGACACACACACACACACACACACACACACACATACACACAGCAGTTGGCCTGGTTGGATGCAGCAGGCCCAGCTAAACATGAAGCCATAAGCAGCACACCACCTAATCACTTCCAGGCTGGTCTGGATAATGACGTTTGTTAAAGCTTTGACTCAACCTGCAGGAGGACGGAGGCTGGTTACCTTGTCTTGTCTCTCTCACACATCAGTTGCAGACACTCGAGCCACGAATTAAAGGAAAGCAGTACAAGTATCTTGGAAGGGAGGCTTAACAATACGTTGAGTGGAATGATGGATGTGTTTATGTGTTTGTGAGTATGAGCATAGAGGGCGTTAGTGAAAGGCCAATCCTACTTAGCAGGCGGCAGCATGCAGGCAGGTTTTTCACAAGAGGGAGAATCTGTTATGCAACATGTGAGCGCCTGCTAATCTTGCCGAACAGCCTGCTCCTCCTGGCCACCTCTCGCCCTACGCACACAAACACACACACACACACACACACACACACACACATTCGCTCACACACCTCCTGGCCATCTTGGAGCCATGCATGGCTACACACCCAGGTGGCCTTAATGGGTTTAAGAGCAGTCGGAGATCCTATGCTTCTGTCCAGACCTCAACCCTCCAGTCGCCTGTCTCCACATGTGACTGCAGATGATGACACACAAAGGGTCAAACAGCCACAAACCAGGCATTAGTGGTGGCCTGTTTAAAGTTATTACAGCTCGGATGTTCTGTAAATATAAGAGTGCTTAAAGTGAACTGCTGAATAGAAACTATGTGACAAAGGATCAATGTTTGAGAAGAGAACGGTCAGCTTGGTGTTGTATAGCCTGTGTCACCAATGATGGATTAAGCACAGCAAAGACATACCTGAGTAAAGGCAGACATAACTTCATCCAATAATTAAAAACAATACTTCCATTAAAAGCCATTGACCTGCTGCTGGAATTTTACCCAGGTATCAAAAGGATGTATTCATAGCTGTACTCACACTGCGGAAAGTGGGTTTCAATCTCCTAATCCTTATGAGTTATACTAATACTTGTGTTAAGTCTTTCCTTATTTGTGAAGTCAATACTGCATTAAAACAGCAGAGGCTCCATTCACGTCACAAAACACGACAGACTGCTCTCTCCTGTTTGCTCACACACCCACAAATGTTTTCAACCAGCCCTAATACTTTGTTGTAGTGGAGTACACATATATATTTTATTTTGGGATATGTAATATGTAAACAAAAGTACTTCTTTAGCTCCATCCATGGCCCATGAGTGAGAGACATACACCCTTTTCAAAGTACAGATTCTGCCAACACATACTTAAATGCTGTAATGAAGTGTTTTTACTTTGTTACTTGACACACTTCACAGCTATGCATGTGGCGTAGAGGTCAAAGGGTGACATGTTGGTAGGTCACTAAACTAACTCTCAGCAGCATTACTCAGCTTGCCGGCATATGCTGACAGGCTCCAAGGTGAGTGGCTCAACCTGCCCACAGTCTGTACAAACACACACACACACGCACATGTACACACACACAATCACACACACTTATCTCACACATGCTGCCAGAGGACCTATCCAAGATGACCTGCAGGGGATAGACAGCCTGCAGTCTGCTCAACTCTGTAATTCCCTGAGCTCACATGTGCCAGAGCACAAGACATCTCTGATGGGACGTAAGCACAACAAATCCAAAGAGCCTGTTAGCCACTTAGTTTGACAGATGCACAACGCCATGTTAATAATCAATTGGGTATCGATGTTCTGCAATGCAAAGCTTTTCGCAAACGAATGAAGTGGATCAAAACTTGCACCATGGAAGCAAGCAGAGGCTTTGAAATGACAGAATATCAACCAGCAGCTCAAATCACCACACACAACCACTGCAACGCTGAGAGGGCCATTAAAAAGTGGCTTCTTATCAGTAACAGTTCCAGCTTATTTCCTTGGTGCCCACAGCAATTCTTCCCATTTGGCCTCTGCTCTGTGTTTGTGACAGCTTTGATGTGCTTAGAGGCTTCAGCCCCTCTCAGCATCTACAACTGCAGGCACAGAGGCACAATAACAACTTTGATAACGGCACAATCTGTAACGTGGGCAAAAACAAACAACACCACCGCCCTTACAAGACTTCTTTTGTCTGGGTTTTGGTTCCGCGTATACACGAACCCAACAAAGCAATTGGTTCCAGATTGAGGCAGGCTTCTGTTCTCCCCGGGGGGGAGTGGTTTAAATATATCAGAGGACAGAGAGAAATAGGAATAACAGTGGAAATGGTGAGAAAGCAATTGAGAGGGGAGGGGAATGGATGAGTGAAATGGAAAAGACTTCACCGTGAATTGTGTGGGAACATTTAATGGAATGGATGGATGGATGGATGGATGCGGTCAGGCCTGATGCTTCTGGCCAATCAGAAGAGAGTGGGCTGTATGAGACGGGCCTTAAAGAGACAGAACCCTAAATAAGCTGTTTTCACTCAGTGTGCACTGCAATGCTGCAGAAAGAGTTAAAGTGAAGCAGTGTATTTTGGTGCATTTAAGATAAAAGTTTATTATCCCGAGGTAAATTACTTGTGTCGCGAAAGTTTGAAACCTATGACCTAATGACCCCTAAAAAGTAATAGTATGACTTCTCTGATACTGATGGTGGCGCTGTAATAACCACTTTTACATTTTGTCCTTTAACTTTTGAACTCCAAGAAGTCCAAGAATCCACCTAGACTAACCTCTGTCTCTGTGGGATCTGTGGGTGTGTTACAGAGGTCACATAGTGGTCACTTCCCATCTCGGACCGCTTACACCTCTGGAAATAACTACAGGAAGCTCTGGATTCCCACAGTCGCTCATCTCCAAACCTGTTTCTGAACGCACACACAGCTGCACAGCTACTGAACACACACACTCTTGCGGCACAGTTACCTGAACGCACACACAGCTGCACAGTTACCTGAACACACACGCTGCTGCCATCCCAACATTAACATTCACCTCTCTCCTTCCTTGTTAGCAGCCCAGACAGAGAGGACGGGACATTTCCTCCACGCTCGTACGTTATAAGATTCCCGTTGCTCTCTCTCTCTCTGTCTCTCTCAAGTGAGTGCTTCATTCTCAAGAGGATGTACCAGAAAGGACCTGGCAAGGGTTTGGCTAGGGTCCAGCTGCTTTCATACACACGCACACACACACACGTATACACACACACAGGGCACACTTAGTCCCCATCTTGGGTGATTACATAGCCTTTCAAACTCATTTACACACACAAGCAGTCAAGCTGAAAACTAATTTGTCCCAATATACACAAACACAAGGAGACACTCATGCACACACACGCAGATACACACACACACACACACACAGTATATCAACAGTGTGATAACAGAGACTCAACTCAATATAGCCGTCTCCATATGATGAAGCCACAACATATTTAACATGTCAGCCATGAGCTATACATTGATGCAATATGGATCTGCATGAAGATGACCTCGCTTGTGACACTTCCTGCCACGCCCACATTAGTGTCAGCCATCCACCAATCCCCTGGTGGTTTACATCCAGGTAACAAGATGATGAATGAGGCGCGGCTCTGATGCTTCCAGATTCAATATCACACCGTCAGAGTTTAGCTAAGATAGTCTGGGTAATTACTCACTTGAAGAACTTCAGCTTGTACTGATGTACTGTGTGTGTGTGTGTGTGTGTGTGTGTGTAAGAAGAAAATGTATTCGCAAACTCCTCTAGAATTTGACACAGAAGTTCTCAACA